>NC_138990.1:55632464-56007464 GCF_964341445.2 Mesoplodon mirus | reverse complement strand
CTCTCTCTCTCTCTCGCCTGCTTTCTTTCATACTCACACAAACACACACACAACACCCCCTGCTAGTTCTATCAAGTCAATAGCAGTTTACAGACAACCACCTAACAGAGGTTAAATTTTATAAATGAAAGTGGATTTTAAAGCTAACTATCACTGGATTTTAATTAATGTAAATCAAACAGGTATGCTTTCAAAATGCAGACTAATATGTAATCACTCTTTGCTGTTTTAATCTAACTCTAATTAGCTTGGAAATGACATATGCTGTGAAATACTAATTTAAGATAACCATTAAGGCAAAGAACATTCCGTACATCTCTAACTTCAGTAAAGCTTTTAGTAGTTTCAGTAAATGATAACTTAATGAAATTCTACAAATAGATCTGAATTATATCTTTTTTATATTTCAGCAACAGGGACGCAGGCTCAGTCAACCTTATACTTAACTTATTGTTTAAAGCTTATAATCAAGCCAAGAATTGGTTATCCTATTTAACAGGAATATAAATGACTTCTATTTATAAAGTTAAAATTCTTCTTTTCTGTTGTGAACACTAGTCACTGACTGCATCTCTAAGTATTGTTATATTGAAGATGTTGTATGTCTACTTAAGATTTTAGAGCATATTTGTATAAAAACATGTCCATTTCAAATCACATGAAATTATAACTATATTTCAATTAGCACTGATAATTAGCATAATGGCAATTTATACTCCTAGAAACAATTCACTACCAAGCAGTTTTAGCTGTATTATGTTACATATACATAATATTTTTAGAATTTTTCTTAAGGTACTTGGAAAACCTAAGGATGGGATTAAATACTTAGGTGACTTTATGTTTGAATATATAACTTAACCTGAATATGTTCTTTAGCTTATTTTAATAAAAGAACTATTTCTGTCTCCTAATTTCTGTTCAATTCAGCTATTAGTCCATTGTCTATTACTTTGTATTCAAGTGAGAAAAACTGTCATCTTCATATATAAATTCCAGAATTTGTTATTTAATTTCTTATCAGTTGGAATTTCTGAACAGCTGATGTGGCAGATTATTCCTTTTTTTGCCTGGGGCTGGGAATTTTACAAATGGAAAAACTAGCAAAATCTTACAAATGGAAAAACTAGCAAAATCTTTTCCAGTCTGACTGGCTAGATGTTTATCTTTGAGAACATCTTTACAACTTTACTTTGAGGCTGTAAGATTCTTTTTCTTTCAGTTCAGATATTTCTCTGGCCCTTTACAATACTTAAACTACAAGATATGAAATGTTCTTGTATCTTCAAGCCCAAGTTATCACAACAGTTTCTATTGTAGGTTTAAAAAGACAAAAAGGCTCAAGACCAAACTTAGACTAATGATCAAATGAGAGAAAAACAATTGGTAAAATAATGAATGAGGTCACTATTTAAATATGCTTCAATTCTTTCATTTTCTTTTGAACTAACCTTTCTGCTTTCATTATTTTTAATGGCACTTATGTAAAAAGAGTGCGGTCAGTTATTTCCAGCAGTAACTGCAACAATTTCAACCCACGTCAGTTTTACCATGACACTTTGCTAGTCCTCTTATCAAGAGGTGAAGTCTCCCTCCCTCTCCTCATCTTGTGACCTGTGTCTTCCTTAGATGCCCTGTGCCCTTGAAAGCCCTGGCAGCTTCTGCCTTCTCTCTCTGGGGAAGCCAGCATCCATGCTGTAAAAAAGTTTGGGCTAGATACTACTAAGTAATAAGATACCACGTGGAGAAGAAGAGGCTGCTGGAGGAGCACCAAGGGGCCAATCATGTGAGTAAAGCCTTCCTGGAACTTCCAACTCTAGTGTAGCCACCAGCTGAATGTCACCAAATGAGTGTCCCTAGCCAGCATCAGGTAGGACAGGATAACTGCCCAGCTGAGCCCAGTCAAGCTACGCAACTATTAAAAATAATAAGTCAGTGGTTTTAAACCACTACTTTTCAGGTTGGATTTGTTATGCAGCAATAGATACCTGAAAGAGTATGTTTTTAAATTGTATACCATTGCAGTGGAGAAACATGCTCTCAAATTTTATGCAAACTTAAAGTAAGGCATAAGGTCTGATGTTATTTTTTTTTAATTTTAATGAAGTATATTTGATTTACAATGTTGTGTTAATTTCTGTTGTACAGCAAAGTGATTCACTTATACATATATATATTCTTTTTCTTTTTTTAATTTAATTTTATTATGTGGCTGCATCAGGTCTTAGTTGTGGCACACGGGATCTTCATTGCAGCTTGTGGGATCTTGCATTGCGGCACACGGGATCTTTTCATTGCAGCACGCGGGATCTTTCACTGTGGCGCGCAGGCTTCTCCCTAGTTGTGGCGTGGGCTCCAGAGCACACAGGCTTAGTTACCCCATGGCAAGTGGGATCTTAGTTTCCCAAGCAGGGATCGAACCCACGTCCCCTGCATTGGAAGGGGGATTCTTAACCACTGGACCACCAGGGAAGTCCCCTATACCACATCTTCTTTATCCATTCATCTGTCAATGGACATTTAGGTTGTTTCCACATCTTGGCTATTGGAAATAGTGCTGCCGTGAACATAGGGGTGCATGTATCTTTTCAAATTATGGTTTTGGGGTCTGATGTTATTTAACCTAGAATTAAGTACATACTCTAGGGACTCTGAAAATCATTCTTCCCTGTTACCCATTGGCCTCTACCTTTGAACTTCATTTATCTTAGTCAAGGCTGCTATACTTCCAAGGGGGAAAGCATCTTCTCATAAAGCATGTATAACCACCCCATGTGGGAAATCTAAAGCACCATAATGAAGAAATGGTCCAGACATTGTAGTCTATGAAATTCTTGCTAGAAATCTGCTTGATTTCTTCACAGTGATTTAAGAGGAAATTTCCTTCTTTTTGCATTAAAAATATTCACATCCATGTTAGATAACTGCATGGATGCCAGAATACTCATTTTCTACCTTTCGCCACCAACCCCCCCAAAAAATAACCACTCAGTCAGTTTGGGTCCTGATGGGTGTTTTTGAAGCAGTGCACTTCACTCGTCTTCCCACTCACTAGACATCACCTAGATCATCTTCCGTCTCTTAAGGGAAAGACTAATCACACTGAAAGAGCTTCTCCTCATAACCAAAGATCTCTAGCACTTTTGACTATTCAAGATAGCTGGTGCCATTGTCTTTCCACATTTCCCCTCTTTCTCTTTTAACTGCAAAGGCATCCAACCAGAGGTGATTTTGGCTTTGCCACTTATAGGTCATGACCTTTGATAATCAGTGTTTTCAACTCTAAAATGAGAATTTTAACACCTGATGTTGTTAAAGTATTAACTGAAACAATTATGTTAATATACTTTGTAACATAAAGAGCTATGTAAATACCGATTATTATTTTTAATACGTTCTAGAACTTTTGAATACATTTACTTCTACAGTTAATATGTGATCCCTTGAAATAAATCTATAGAGTTTTTTAAAATACAGTAGTTGCCATGTTCCCTCCCAAAGAAGTATGAGAACTCATCCTACTCAATGGCTCCTGTCTTCCATTTGGTGGCTCTTGCATTTCCAACATGAAAGGATCTTACCTTCCAGCAAACAAAAATGTCAAGTTTTTCTATGTACACAATTTAGTTTATTGGCACTATTTAAAATGTCTGCTTCTTGCCTAGCAAACACTACCAAGTACTAGGAAGAAACAGAAGTAGAGCCCTCAGTGGAACATGTAGCCACCAAGAAGAATCAGCTTAATGGGACTTAACCAGAAGGGCACAAATTAAAATCTCACCAGAAAACCTAGACACCGACACCAGCATCATGCAATAATCTGACCATGACTCCAGGAGGCTTCCTAAAGTGTTGGAGCCATCAAAGACAGGAGAGTTGGCTGGGGAGGCACAACTACAGTGTGAAGAAAAAGCAGTTTAGGTATGGGCATACACAAAACAAATTGAATATTGCGTTTTGTTAAACAGCCCAGGATGATTAGTCATAGGAAACTCAACTAGAGAAAAAGCAAGAGATCCAGGCTAGAGACGTGCGTCTTAATTTAATCTCTGTATTCTGGCAACTGAAGTTATATAAACAATTTTTATTCCTGAGGCAGTGAGGAAGTGCCGTGAATGAGAAGGAAAGTCAGGCCTAATCTTTGAGAAATACTTGCACTGAGAGGAAAAGGCACAGGAGGGAGAACTGTCAGAGGCACCAGGCAGAGGAAGAATCAGTGTTTGTCACTGGTCCAGCAGCAGTCCCCATCTGAAGATCTCCTTTCCACCGTTCCTCCCTTCCTCTTTCCTAATTATCCTCCTCTCTAGCCACACAGCTACTTTTCTTGGATTTGAATCCCTATCCTGTCTTCAGTTTCTTCCTTTACCAAATACCCATCACTCCACTCTACTCTGGCAAAGACAGGCTCCATTATCCAATTAACCTCCTCCTGGATTTGCTAGTCTCCTACTACCAGTACCTATAATATTCAGGTCAGAGAAAAACATCCTGAATTTAATTTTCTCTAATATAAGAACCCCCTTTAAAACACCAGCACTATCTTATATAAACTAAATTGGAAGTAATCTTAGATTGAATTCAAATAGACCTATAAGATATATTTGTTTTAAAGATTGACATCTCATTGGATGTCATACACTCTGTTATTTCTTCAACATAATCCCCTTTAGGGGGAAAAAAAAAAAAAACCCTCACCAAAATTGACTCCATCAATGTTCCCTCTAAATCATGAGTTTTTAGCCATGAGTTGGCTTCAAGGGATCCACTGGAAGTTCCCTCCTCCGTTCCCAAATCCAGATTGCAAGTGTAACCGAAGGCTATTATTTCCCCAAACTCCAGAGATCTTTGCTGGGTTAATACCTGGACAGCTCACAGTACCTCTAACCTAGGGCAAAGGACCTCTTCCCCTTTGCCCTGCTACTTACCAGCTTGCCTTTCCCTGCATCTCAAGCTCTTTATGACTTGAAATAGCGCAAAACCATGACTAATTCCACCTTACAGGCTGACTGGCCTAGAAGAGATAAAAACCCCTTCCTCATTCTGCCTTAAATAGTTAACATTTAGAAATGCATCTGGGTTCCAAAATAACCCCACTGAGAAGCTATTAGGGAGATAAAGTACCAGTTAGAATTTTTGTGTGAATTTGTTTAAAGGAATAGCTTTCCCAAGAGCTGTTTGTCATCAGAATGTTGAGAAAATAGAGGTGTGGGCTAAGGTAGGTGGGACTGTTGGATGGCTGGAAGGCAACATGAGGGCAAGGGGTCTTTCTTTAGGGATTGGGAGTAAAGGGCAACACAAGGGGTGAGAAATGGAGGTGGAAATATGCCTACAACAAACCGTGTCCACTTTGAAACTTTATCAGTGCCCTCTCTGGCCATCATTTCTTACAAAGAACATGCATCAAAGCAGCATGGGGAGGTGGACATACCTTGGGTTCTAGAGCCAGATCTGCTACTAACTACATTGTTTTGAAGTGTTCCCTTCTCTCTCTGGCTGTAATAAGGAGTAGTCAAGCTCAGAGGTTTTGTTTTGTTTTGTTTTGTTTTTTGCGATACGTGGGCCTCTCACTGTTGTGGCCTCTCCCGCTGCGGAGCACAGGCTCCGGACGCACAGGCTCAGCGGCCATGGTGCACGGGCCCAGCCGCTCCGTGGCATGTGGGATCTTCCTGGACCGGGGCACGAACTCGTGTCCCCTGCATCGGCAGGCAGACTCCCAACCACTGCGCCACCAGGGAAGCCCAAGCTCAGTGTTTTTAAGGATCCCTCCAGCTAAGATATTTTGTGAAGTGACATGGACAAAAGGCTGTCATCTATCTCTTGTCTTTTTCCTGTGTCCTCTTCCACTCTTCTTTTCTCAGGTCTGTGGACAGAGTAATGGTCTAGCTAAGGATCACACTCTATCTGCTTCACAAAGAAGGAACTCATCCTGTGTCCTTCCACTTTCCTGATCTACTCTGGGGTCTCCTTTCTCCCTTCTGTCTGCTGCAGAGAGCTAGCTCCTTATTGGCAAACGCAAAGTCCTGGGGGTGCACTTGCTTTGCAAGAGCCCGGCTTTCATCTTGTAAGCAAACCAAAGATACATGAGGTATTAGATGGTTTATGTTATTCAGCACTGAGCTTGGGTTTTGTTTTGTTGCTGCTGTTGTTTTGTTTTGTTTCATCTTGGAACGCACTTTAAACTCCTTGTTGCCATAGATGATGGCACACCATAA
The DNA here is from genome assembly GCF_964341445.2 of Mesoplodon mirus. Classification (NCBI taxonomy): domain Eukaryota; kingdom Metazoa; phylum Chordata; class Mammalia; order Artiodactyla; family Ziphiidae; genus Mesoplodon; species Mesoplodon mirus. The sequence continues at coordinate 56,001,252 of NC_138990.1, read as the reverse complement.
ATAGACGAGCTGGACGCCACTCTGACCTGGAAGAATACCATTCTTGCCCATAAGTGCACAACATGCCCTTTGATCAATAACATCGACAAAGAAGACTACGCATGGCTGAGAGAATAGCTATTAAGCACAAGTGAAATTGAAACTTCAATTTTCAAATTGCACAATTCCTAAGGATTAAAGTAAATCCTTGGCCAGGATCCCAAGAAGACTCCATCTAGCAACACTGCCAGGAGATATCCCGGCACTCTCAGTATGTAAAATCCCAGAACATTATTTACAGTACTTTTATTTTACCTCAACTTGCTAACCACATCACCTTATCTTGCACAAATTTACAACGTGTTTTTTGTTGGGTTTTTTTTTTAATTTTTCAGAATTTTTAAACCCATAACGGAGTGGTAATAACCAATGCAGTTGAATATTTTAGGAAATTTGACAGGATCAAAGCTAGAGAGAAGCACTAAATAATGATAGAAATCTCAAGCCTTATGTAGTATAAAGGAAAGAAATATTTTAAATCAATTTTCAGCATATAATGCAACGATCATATGTTGATATACAAATCATTGACAAATTATGGGGGCAAATTATGGCTTTTTCGATTCATCCTTAATTTCACCAATTTATGCATTTACACATGTGTATTATTACTTTTCTGTTGGCTTTTATGTTCTTGATAGATTAACTGGTCCAAGGGAATTAAATTACAGTCAGCTCTTATCCGATGCCAGGCATCGTACTGGATGCTTTATATCAATATAAACACTCCCTAATATACTCTACCAAACACCATAGGAAGTAGGTATTGTTAGCCACATTTTACAAGTAAGAAATCTCAGGTTCAAAGATGTAGCCAGAAAGTAGCAGAGCCAGAAAGTAGCAATCTAAAAACTTCAGAAAACTTCCCCCAAACTTTTCACTTATTTTTGCATTTAAAGGTGGTAAGCATTTAAAGGTCTGAAGCTAACCCTAACCGTAACCCTAACCCTAACTCTAACCCTAACCCTAACCCTAACCCTAACCCTTGTTTTGGGGCATTTTCAATTTTTTGCTGAATTCTTATATCCTGATATTTGTAATTTCCCTAAGGCCAACCTTAACTAAAATAACTATGTAAAAACACTGTGTCCCAAATTATAGCTAGTCCCAAACTATAACAGGGTGTTTGGTCTCTTTGCCAGTAGATCTCAACACATTTGTAAGTGAAGGCATCTGCATATTCTTCTTCTGTATATGCAGGGTCTGGCTCTAACCAAAGTGATGGTACTGAAATTATCATGAAACGTGAGCAGTCTGAACACTACATAAAAAGGTATAATTTAAAACAGAGTCCTTTGTGAGAGTACACCAATCTTCTGATTTTTACAGATAAGGAAGCCAGAACCTTGAAAAAGGTAAAGGACTCAAAGAAATGTCAAACATAGATTAAATAGGTGGTCAAAACTTTGTTTTATTTAACTACTTGTGTCTCTTCATTGCCTTATTTGATCATGGATTTGAGGCAGTTTCTATTTATAATAATTATAAAATAAAATGAGAGAATAATTTCCTAAAGCAAGGATGATGAAATGTTCTAAAATTAGAAAGTGGTGATGGTTGCACAGGCTATGAAAATACTGAATGACACCAAATTGTGTACCTAAAGAGTAAATTTTATGGTATATGAATCATATATCAATAAAACTTACTTTTTTCAAAAGAGCAAGACTTTATTTCTTTTAATAGGTTAGAGGATAAAACAAAGGATTGGTGACTTTTTAATTTTTATTTATTTTTATTATTTACTGTCTCTCTTCTCTATTCCATATTAGAATATCACCAGTGAATTGGCCCGTCATATTCGCTTAATGAATCAAGAGCATTGACCTATTGCCACTGATTCTCAATTGTGGAGTATTAGGCCAGGTTTCAAAGTTTCTACTGGGGTTGAAAAATTGTTTTTGAACAAGATTCTGGAATATATTTCCAAAGAGAATGCATTTTTCCCATGAGAAATCTCTGAGTAAATTAAAAGCCATAAACTAAGGGGTCTTGTTGATTTCTATTAAGAAATAGAAAGTTAAATCTGTTGCTCTTATTATACAGGCATACCTTTGTATACAAGCATACATTTCAAACAAAATCTTTTAAGATTAGTACACACAAATTGATCTAGAATCCTCCTTCAAATTTTTTTTGAATATTTTTTTAACATCTTTATTGGAGTATAATTGCTTTACCATGGTGTGTTAGTTTCTGCTTTATAACAAAGTGATTCAGCTATACATATACATATATCCCCATATCTCCTCCCTCTTGCGTCTCCCTGTCCTTCAAATTTATCATAGACTATAACGAGCTCAGAGAAAGACTTGAAAACAAAGATATTCATCCTAGCATTATCATTATTTATAGTAATAACAAAGCTAAAACAAATCTAAATGTCCAACAACTGGAGAATTTTAGGGTATAGTGGAATATTGTACAGTCCTTTAAAATGGCGTTTTTATTTATTTTAAAATCTATATTATTTTTCTGATTACAGAGATAATAACAATATACATATTATTTTAAACTGCCAAACATTTCCACACAACTCCTTCTCTTAAGACATAAACAAAATTAAATGCTTGGTGAATATTTTATATGACCATCCTATAATACTGCTTTGCAACTTGCTTTGTTCACTTCATAATGAATCTTTGCACATCACTTTCTGCACATCTCCCTCACTAGCTTGTTTTTGTTTTTGTTTTAACATTGTTAAAAATTATTCAAGACTCAGGGAGATGTTTATGATATAATGTTAAGCGAAAAAAAAAGCAGACTAGAAAACATTAAATATGGTATGATCCTAAATTGGGTAGGAGGGGAAGTGGCAAAGATTATACACAAATTCATATAAAGACTGAAAGAAATACAACAAATTGTTAATTATGGTTAATTCTAAGCGGTAGAATTGTGAGCAACTTTATTTTCTTCTATATAATATTTTGTATTTTCCAAATTATCTATGATGAGCATGTTAAAAATAGCACTGGCTTTTTCTGTTTCCAAAAATAATTTCGGTTTCTTGTAGGCAATCTGGAAAATGCAGATAAACCCAAATAAGAAAATAAGAAGTCACTCACAATCCAACTACCCTGAGATAATAATTGTTGTCTTTTAGATACATTTTTTTAAATTGGGGTATAATTGATCTACAATGTTGTGTTAGTTTACGCTATACAACAAGGTGAATCAGCTATATGTATACATATATCCCCTCCCTCTTGGACCTCCCTCACACCCCCCATCTCACCCATCTAGGTCATCACAGAGCACCGAGCTGAGCTCCCTGTGCTATACAGCAGGTTCCCACCAGCTATCTGTTTTACACATTAAGTAGTGTATATATGTCAATCCCAATCTCCCAATTAATCCACGCCCCCCCCAAACAACTTTGTGTGTGTGTGTATTTTACAAAGATAAAATTACGCTGGCCATAATTTTTGTAACCGACCTTTGTCCCTTTGTCACTTAAATGTAGTGTGAACGTTTAAAAAATTTCACTAAACACTCTTCTACAAAATGTTCTTTTGGCTACACAGGACCGTAATTTATACATAGGATTCAGTTATTACCATTTTTGCTTTTATAATTGATGTAGTGAACATTGGTATGAGTAGATCTTTGTGCATATATACTGTACAATATTTTCACCTGGATAAATAGCTAGAAATGGAATTGCTGAGTCAGATGGTCTGCAAAATTTTAATGCTTCTGATACTTATTGCCAAGACATTCTTCAGAAAAGATTTAACAAGTTTTCCTCCCAACAGTGGAATGAAAAATTGGTCATTTTCCACACCTTCAGCACTGCCAGGTGTTAGTAATCTGGAAACTGACTTTTATTATTTTTTCTCTTAGTAGGAAAATGATAAATTTTTTTTACAGAAAACTTAGAATGTACAAATAAGCAAAGAAAATAAAAATCATAAGGAAATCATTAACCACTGATTCTTCCTCTGTCTATATATATGTGTGTATATGCACATATGCATATGTACATATTTACTTCTTTTTTTTTTTTTTTTTTTGCGGTATGCGGGCATCTCACTGTTGTGGCCTCTCCTGTTGCGGAGCACAGGCTCCGGACGCGCAGGCTCAGCGGCCATGGCTCACGGGCCCAGCCGCTCCACGGCACGTGGGATCTTCCCTGACCAGAGCACAAACCCGTGTCCCCTGCATCGGCAGGCGGACTCTCAACCACTGTGCCACCAGGGAAGCCCCCATATTTACTTCTTAATAAAAGTAAATCATGTAATAAATGGCAGCTAATACTTATTAAGCATTAACTATTAGACTGTGCTATGTGTTTAAAGTGAATTATCTCATTGACTCCTTATGTCTTTATATAATAGTACTTTTAGTAGTTAATATGTCTATATTTTAAAAAGGAAAGCTGAGTAGAGGGATTAAGAAACTTGCCTTAGGTTATATGGTTAATATGTGGCAGAGCTGAGATTAAACTTTTAGTTTTTCTGAAGATTCCTTGTTCTTATGTCCATTAGGAACCCCTAGAAGGTTTCACATTCCCTGTCATGGGGGATGGTCAACTTTGCTAAAAGCATAAGTACTGACCTAACCCTTTTACTGAAATAAGAGTATTTATTATTTTGAATTTAGAAGATGCTTGTGTATAAATGAGTGGATGAACAAAAAAACAAATAGGGAGGGAGGGACGAATCTTCAGTACAGAAGAATTCCAGATAATATACGTAGATACTGTTCCCTCCAAGAGATGGAGCTCAGCTCCCCTCCCCTTGAGTGTGGGTTGCACTTAGTGACTCTGTTCCAGAGAATAGAGCATGAAAAGGGAACATATAGTGACTTCAGAGTAGAGGGACCTGGCAGAGCCCACCTACCCATGTGATCCGTGTTAACATCACCAGGGATCAGTCATCATGGTGATGACATGGACCCCCTGATCTGGTGCGAAGAGAAGGGTCCTTCCCCTCTGGTGTTCTTCCCACAACCCCAGTAGAGTCATGAGAAAAAAGCATCAGAGAAACCCAAACTGAGGGACAGTCTACAAAATACCTGACCTATACTCCTCAGAACTGTCATGGTCTTGAGAGACAAAAACTAAGAAATTGTCTCAGATCAGAGGAGGCCAAGGAGATATGACAACCAAATGCAATGTGGGGTACCAGACGGGATACTGGAACAGAAAAAGGACATTTGTGGAAAAACTAGTGAAATCCAAATAAAACCTGGAATTTAGTTTAGAGTCATGTACCAATGTTGGTTTCTGAGTTTTCACAAATGTAATATGGTAATGTAAGTGTTAACATTAGGGGAAACATCAGCCATATCTTTGCAACTCTTCGTAAATCTAGAATTATTCCAAAATAATTTTTTTTCTTTTAAAGAAAAGGATGCTTGTTTCAATACAAACACCACTTGTGGGTAGCGGAAATAAGGTTCCAGCTCTGGCAGGCTGTTCAAATTATCAGGGTCTAAACCAGTCTCCTCTCTTTCTTTTTTTTTTTTTTTTAATTATTATTATCATTACTATTTTGGCTGCACCATGCAGCATGTGGGATCTTAGTTCCCTACCAGGGATTGAACCCATACCCCCTGCAGTGGAAGCATGGAGTCTTAACCACTGGACCTCTACAGAAGTCCCAGTCTCCTCTTTTTCTGTTCTTGCTTCCCAGTTAAGGATCCAGTGTCCAGCCAGAGTGTGGCCAAAAGGAAAAACTCAGATGAGGCAGGGCAGGCTGATCTCTAGAGCTTGATCCCAGGGACACAACTAGTTTTCCTGTTAGGGTTTTTTTTTTTTTATATTTAAGAATTTATTTATTTATTTGGCTGTGCTGGGTCTTAGTTGTGGCATGCGGGATCTTTAGTTGCAGCATGTGAACTCTTAGTTGCAGCATGCAGGATCTAGTTCCCTGACCAGGGATCAAACCCGGGCCCTGTGCATTGGGAGCTCAGAGTCTTAGCCACTGGACAACCAGGGAAGTCCCAGGGTTGTTTTTTTTTCATTTCTGCAGAACTGAAAGGCCTCTGGTCACTCTTATTGATTGGTCCATTTCTCTGATATATTTCTAACTCAGTTATTAGTGAGCAAAGGAGGTGGTGGTGAGGTCCACTCCTGGGTTGACTTCAAGCAGCAAGGGTTGGGTACTCCTACTTCAGTGCTGGCTGACATCACAAATGAGCATGGAAAAGAAAACTGTGTTAAGATTATCAAGCAGTTCCAACCTGGTCTCAGCAAAAATTGCTCCCACAAAGAAGGGTGGAGAGGATAAGAAGGGTTGTTCTGCCATCAACAAGGTGGTGACCAGAGAATACACCATCAATGTTCACAGGTACATCATGGGATGGGCCTCAAGAAGAGTGCCCCTCAGGCCCTCCAAGAGATTAGGAAATTGCCTCGAAAGAGGTGGGAAATCCAGGTGTGCACATTGACACCAGGCTCAGCAAAGCTGTCTGGACCAAAGGAATAAGAAATGTTCCATACGGTATCTGTGTTTGGTTGTCCAGAAAATGTAATGAGGAGGAAGATTCACCAAACAAGCTCTATACGGTGGTTACCTGTGTACCTGTCACCACTTTCAAAAACCTACAGACAACATGGATGAGAACCAATTGCTGATTGTCAAAATCATAAAACTGGGAAAAAAGAGAGCGAGAGATCACCAAGTACCCAGAGGACAATATAACCCTGTTTGTTATCTTTAGCTGGACTACCTCTCCAATATTTCTTTAGATCATGAACCAGGGCTGTTTCCCTGGTTACAAAGGCCAACTCACTAGGACAAAGGGCACAATGGTTGTGTTATTCCAGGAATTTGTAATGGCAAATGCCAAGCTTTCATGTGAATATGTGTATGTGTCCTGAGCATTCGGAAGAGACTATTTGTAGACTTGTAGATTACTACAGCTCTCAACCACTTTGTAAACTGTTGCCTTATTTTTTCCCCTGAATAAATCATGAACATCTATTCATGTTATTAAACGTTCTTCTACAAATCTTCCACAAATGTGATCTTCTCAAAATGACTAAATAAATTAAGAGGTGCACATCAAAGGAATACTCTGTGTATCTGAAAGAATGAGGTAGTTCTCCATGTGCTAATATTGAACAATCATATTCAAGAATTAAGTATAAAAAGCCAAGGGTAGAGCAGTGTGGATAGTAAGCTACCATAAAAGAAAAAATGTATATGCATATATATTATTATATGTAATATATATATGGAAGACTGTCTCTGGAAGTATTGAAAGGGAAACTGGTATCAGTTACCTTCAAGAAGGAAACTCAGTGGCTAGAAGACATGGGTGGAAAATGGTTTATTTTTTTTTTACTGTATAGCCTTTTATATCTTTTAAAAAAATTTTGTAAGACACTCATGAATTACTTAAACGACTAATTTTTAAAAATTACAACGTTATAGTTAGTGCCTGCCTAGTACATACATTAGGTTATTTCCAATTATCACTATTATATACAACGCTTCATGCCACACACCTTAGTAGCTAAATCTTTGCCTATATTCTAATTTCCTTCAAATAAATTACTGTAAGTGAACTTGCTGGATCCAAAGGTGGGAACAGTTTTAGGCTTTTGGATATGTTTTGCTAAACTCTCCAGAAATGAATAAACTTACATATTTTATTTCGGTACACCCTCACTAACAAGAAAAAGGTTCTATTTCTTTTTACTTTGATAGGATAAAATATAGATGTGTATATTTATTTATTCCATTGTATTTTATACTATATATATATATACACACATATATATGTATAATTATATGGTTTGTTTTGCTTCATAAGGAGTGCATGGATGGTAAGATTTAAGTGCTTGCATATATGAGTACATGTTCATAGTTTTTATCAATTATAGATTCTAGAGTCAGAATAATTTCCTCTCACAACTGTGAAGACAGGGCTCCATTACCTTGCTGGTCTTAAGTCTGACACTGTCTGACTTGGACCCTTTGTAAGTTACCAGATCTCTTTCTTCCCCTCTGGAAGCTTTTAGAGTTTGGGCTTCGTATTAATTGGCTTTCACTAGATTATGCTGCGTGACAACCTCAAAATCTTAGTAGCTGACAACACCAAATATTTATTTCCTGCTCATGTTACTGGTCCGTGGCTGCAGTTTGGCTGCTGCAGCTCTTCTCCAGGTGGTGGATTGAGAATGGACTCGTGTGTCTTCTCGTTCAGGGATCGAGGCTAAAGGAGTGGCTCCCATAGGGGCTATGCCCTTCTCATGGCTGAGGGCCCAGGAACAAAACGCCTGGGGGAAACTTGCAGTGCCTCTAGAATCTTCTGCTCAGAAACGGTACAAGTCACGTCTGCTCACCATGTGATGCTTAAGGCAGATCTCTGAGCCAAGCAAATCACAGGAAAGGGGGTGGTGAATAAGCCTTCTCCTTGGAATTCTCAATTTTCTTCTAGGAAGTGTCCAGACATAAGTTCAGCTCCTTAAGTTTTACAAAAATTTGACTCATCTAAAGCAATTTGTGGGTAATAGTCTTTACTAAGCATTGGAAGAAAATGAGAAGGCAGAGGTGGGGTATTTATAGCAGTGGCACGAAAAAAAGTTCAAATTTGAATCTGGACATTCACGAGCATAAAAGTCCTTTGACTCCCCTCCCGCAGGGATCTTTTTTCTCCCACCTCCCCCCATGCAGCAACCGTACATCTTGCTCTCCCCTCTGTCCTCCTATCTCTCCTCCTCACCCCCTCCCTCTCATCGGTTCTTGGAATTTGGGGATCGATATTCTGGAACTTGAGCAGGAAGAAGGTGACCTGACAGAGGAAGATTAAATGTGCCTGTCTCAGTTATCTTTTGCTGCCTAACAAACCACCCCAAAACTTAGCAGCTGAAAACAGCCCTTTTATTATCTCTCCCAATTCTGTGGGTAAGCTGGAGCCCAGCAGGATGGTGATTTCCGCTGGTCTCAAGTGGGGTTCTGATGCTGCTGCAGTCAGATAGCTGTGGGGCTGGAACCTCCAAATGACTCCACTCACATGTCTGGCTGGGAGGCTGGGCCCAGGTGGGCCTCTCTCTCTACCTCTGTAACACCAGGCCCTTTCTCTCTCCAGGTGATCTCTCCAGAAAACGCCTCCAGCAGGGCAGCAGGCCTTCTACACGTTTCTCAGGCCTCCAAAATATGCAAGAGCAGAAGCTACCAGGCCTGCCTAAAGCCTAGGCCCAGAGCAGGTAGGCTGTCACTTCTGCCACTTTCTGCTGGTTAAAGTGAGTCCCAGGGCCAGCCCAGGTTCAGGGTGGCAGGGAAAGCACAGAAGCGTGGCTGGGGGCCATCTTTGGAGAAGAACACCGCAACGCCTAACACAGCAGCTAATAGGATTCATGCCTTTGTTAAGTGTACTTATAAAGTAGTAATCAAAGTTAACAGCATCTTAAATATTATTAAATATTATTCTTAAATATTATTAAATATTAAAGTTATTGATATTAAGCTGAATATTAGTAGCTGACAACGCCAAATATTTATTTCCTGCTCATGTTACTGGTCCGTGGCTGCAGTTTGGCTGCTGCAGCTCTTCTCCAGGTGGTGGATTGAGAATGGGCTCGTGTGTCTTCTCGTTCAGGGATCGAGGCTAAAGGAGTGGCTCCCATGGGGGCTATGCCCTTCTTATACTTATTAAATATTAAAGTATTGATATTGGGCTGAATATTATTACTTTTTGTTTGTTGACTGAAGATTTTGATCCCTTTTATCCCTCATTTCCACCAACCTTCCCTTCCAAATAGATACAACACGATTTAGTGCCTCTGCTGGATACCTTCATACCTTTAATTGATTTTTTAAATCAATCAACTACACTCAGTTCATAAGGTGAGAGATGTTTATTGCAACATCATCTCGCCTCTCTTTACCTAAGTTCTGTCTGCTGTAATTTGTAACATTGAGGTTGATAACATTTACCTGTTCTGCAATCAGACTTGTTTTCCATGCCTCTCTGTAGGCTGATTCTAAAAGTTCAAAAACGGTAGGCAGTCAGGGCAGGTCTTGGGGACCACTGCCAGAACTCGGACTTGGACTTTGAATGGGATGAGGAGTCCTTCAAGTCCTCTTCTGCTGTGTCCTCAGCCCTGACTCTGCTGGCCACCTGCAGTCAATGTTTTCTAAATGAAAGAAAGGAGGGGAAGGAAAGATGTGGGGGGAGAAGGGGGGAATCTGTGGCAATTTTAATCCACCACACCTGCTGCGGAGAGTGTGGGAGTTCAAGGTGGGGCAATCTGACCAGGAGTACCATGGAGGACCATACCGTACTGCCCACTGTACATCTGAATAGAATGGTATGACTACATTTCCTTTTTCCCTAAGTGTTGCATGCAAAAAAAAAAAAAGAGTTTTACTTTCATTTGATTAATAGCTAAGTATGCATAGAATTCTGTATTAGAAATACCTTCCCCCATAATTTAAAGGCATTGTTTCGTAGTATTCTAGCATCCAATCATGCTGACAAGTTGATCAATTTGATTTTCACTTCTCTACAGATTACCTGTTTTTGCTTTTGTTTGTGAGTCTGTTTCCTCTGTTTTCTCAAAGTTTTTAGTGCTCCTCTCTTTACCTTTAGTCTTCAGAATTTTTACAGGGCTGAATCTAGGTGCAGGCTTGTATCCTCCCCTCCTCCCTCCCTCCCTCCCTTCCTTCCTTGTTCTTTCATGTCTTTCCATATATGGGCAAAGCTTGTTGATTGACAGGTTTCCTTGAAGGCGAGCAGCTGAGGAACAGCCTGGAGTTCCTAAATGCCGACACGACACGCGGGGCTTTGTTCCATTCCATTAGAGGGACCCCCTGTGCTTTGTGTCAGGGTTGGGTGGGAGTGATAAACGCTTGTTGCCAGGTGTTTCTGCGAGGCTTCGGGGAGGTAGGTGCGCGGGGCTGGCTGCCCCACGTGCAGACGGGAATGAATACCAGTCTCTCCCGTTCCCCATCTTACTGCCTCTTTGTACCTGGAATTTCCAAGCCACCTTGCCTAGGTTCTTCAAGGCATATCCGCTTTCTCCAGAGCTGTATTCCTTTGTCCATACTCCACGCTGTAACTCTTTCCACATTTCATCATTTAGCCTCTCCTTATACGTTAGCCATCTTCTGTAGACCTGTTGAAATCTCTCATCTGCTGTGGCTTCCCCTCCAGTTCTCTTTGTTATTTCAGGTTTCTTTGAAGCTACTCAAGCAGAAAGCCTGAAGTCTATCAATTTCTCTGCTTCGGAGGCACAATGTCATATAAAAGATAAAAGGGGGAAAATATCCACTATTCAAGAAACCTTTTTCTTCCTCTCCCTGTGTTCCTTTCTTGATCCCTCAAATAGCATCTATGATCTTTTGGGAGAGTGGAGGATGAGCCTCCACCTTTTCTTCCACCTTAGCTCGCCCACTCTTTCTAAAGAGGAGTAATCGTCTGATGGGTGAGGTCAAGAAAAGGGTCTTGCGGCTGGACCCCTTCTCGTCTTTCTAGGGTCAGCCTGTCCTTAGCAGACCTGAATTCTCTCTCTTTAGCCTATTGTGTCAGTGAGTCCAATGTTAGCAGAGAGCAGTGAAACAGCCCTGGGGTTTGTCTCCTGAGGCGTTTTCTCCATCTAGAAAAGAAAGTGATATCATTACCCATTTCTGATGGCATTACCCTTCAATTTTATTAAACCTGTATTAAAATATTATTAAATATTTTTTATCCATTCAGAAGTTAAGTGCAGAGTGCTTACAAGGAGTGTATTAGAATGATGGATGGATTTCTTGGTTTGGGGTGGGCTTGAGCCAAAAGAAGTGTGATAACTTCCAAAAAACAGAACACAAGAGTTATGCAGAGTTATCTCCAAGTGGTTCTGGGTATATTTTATTATCCACAAAATGGACATAAATATTTTCTGAATGCAGAAAAAGCAGAATGTCAAAACACAGTGTAACAAGGTAACTTGATGTGAGATTGAACCTCAGAATGTTTTGAACTCTTAGGGGAGAGAGACTGAAAAAGAATAGACGGAACTTGGTTTAGGCTAACAAGGGCTTTTGGTGCCTCAGTGTAATTTATGACTAAATAACTCAGACATTGAGAAATATGCTGACATCACATTTATTTTCCATTGGCTTTTGCTCTCTGTTTGGGGGGAAGAAGGTTTCCCGTAGAGGAAATTGATATTCCACTATTGACCATCTTTACATCAGATAAAGAAAGGCCCAAAGTGCTTTCATTATAGGGTGGAGCCGTAGGAGGGGTAAAGCAGGCCAGCAATAAAGCAAAGCAAGGTGGACCTGGTATGGGCACTGCAGACTTATCTGCTACGCCGCTGCCTCAGAGCAACTTCCTTCCTTTGTCCCCAGATTGTCTGTAATGTCTCATTGAGGATTGTAGCCTGGTATTGATGTACAGTGAAAAATTAGAGAACTTTCATATAGATGTGATGGGGCAGCTAAGGAAAGAACAGTCAAGGGGTAATAGCCAAAGTGACTGTATTGGAGTAAAAACCTAACATCTGTAAAGAGAGACTCCAAAATCCAGTAGTTCAAACTACATTTAAGTTGACCTCTCTGTCACATAACAGTCCAAGGTGGCAGTTCCAGATTAGTGAACAGCTCTGCTCCACACAGACACTCAGGGACCCGTGTTGATGGGGGCTCTGCCATCCTTTACATGTAGCTTTCAAGGTCAGTCTAGTCATCACCAGTTAAGCCAAAAGGAATGGTGAGGAGGGAAAGTCCAGTGCCAGGAATTTCCTCCTAAGTAAGGGAGATGGAACTTCCCCACATCACCCTTACTCTTGTTCTATCTGTTGGAGCTTCGTCAGAACATCTAGGAGCAAGGTGGGCTGGGCAGTGTGCTCTCTGGATAGGCATGTCCAGGCTACATCTCTTTTCTGTGGAAAAGAGGGTACTTAGATCTTGATGGGGAACCAGCTTGCTCTGCTACTGTGGTCACAGCAGAGACCAGATGATGCCTGTGGAGTAATGAGCTCAGCAAGGGGGCTGTGATGCCAAAGGGGCAGGGTGGTTGCTTGAAGACTTGACTAGAGCAGAAGATGACAAGAGAAACCTATTCAGGGACTTGCCTGAGGCAGTAAGAGCTGGGAAACACTTTAAAGGGGGTTAATTTCATGCAACAAAGTTGGTGGGGATTCATCATCCTCATTGGAACGACAAATGATTTTTTTTCCTTTGCTTTTATTGAGAGGCAATGTGAGAGAGTGGAAGGAACAAGGGGCTTGGGATCAGAGGCTGGGCTTAAACCTTAGTTCTACCTGCCACTTAGCAACTTCGAGATTAGAAGTTGCTCATTTTCAGTTTCCTCATCTGCCAACTGATAAGACCCTTCGTCCTTAGCTTGCAAGATTGTTGGGAGAGTCAAGTGAAACAGGATTTTAAAGTCCTTTGTAAACAATAAAATATCATGCAAATATAAAAGGGCTTATAATAGTAATAAACTTAGTTGGTTTATCCTGCTATGAAATAACATAATGCAAGAATCTAAGCAACAAAATCCTCAAAACCCATAGACCTTTGGCAAACTCTACTGTGCAAGTGAGTGTCCTGGGTTGAATTTAGTAGTTCGTAGTTTTCATGCTGCCTCAGACCCATTTTGGAATGAGGCAAGGTTTATATAAAAATATTAACCAAAGATCATAAATCTGAAGGAGCTGAGACATAAGCCTTTTTGCTTCCCATTTTTTGCCATTTGGATATGTGGCCAGAAGGTATGCAATATCTAGCAGCATTGTCTTGAGCCTACCAGAGTCTTCCTTTCGCAGGTCTTGGGTAAGGAAGGAACTTTAGAAGTGATAACTTCACCGTTCATCTTCAGCTTCTAATGGTCATCTCTAAGAAACAGAACCTCTCTGTATATTCAATAAAAAAGGCAAAAGAGGGCTTCCCTGGTGGCGCAGTGGTTGAGAGTCCACCTGCCGATGCAGGGGACACGGGTTCGGGCCCCGGTCCAGGAAGATCCCACATGCCGCGGAGCAGCTGGGCCCATGAGCCATTGCCACTGAGCCTGCGTGTCCGGAGCCTGTGCTCCACAACGGGAGAGGCCACAACAGTGAGCCTTTTAAATTCTGTCAAAGCTAAAAAAATACTTCAAAACAATATGTAGAAATATATTATTGGCTAAGTTTACTAAATCATAATACTTCTTTTTCAACCCTATATAATAATTATATAAATGTTTTATTGAAATTTGGTTAAGAAGGTTTTCCATCTTCCCTAAGGTCAATCAGTTATTCTTAGAAATTAATTGGATATTGTCAAATTCTTATTTTTCACAAGTAAATTATAAAACCTATTGAAACTCTTCCTTTTTAAGATTTTTAAACATGTTAGAAAGTTATGTTTCCAATTTTTTCATGTGTGTACATATGCAGGTTTTTATTTAAAGGTATAATTATATTGTTTGAGGTATTTAAAAAGTCATAAAATGACTGGGACTCACTTAAATGAGGTACCTAGAATAGATAAATTAATACAGAAGGTAGGATAGTGGTTACTAGAGGCTAGGGGAGAGGGGAATAGGGAGTTATTATTTTTTTTTTTTTTTTTCTTTTTGCGGTATGTGGGCCTCTCACCGCTGTGGACTCTCCCGTTGCGGAGCACAGGCTCCGGACGCGCAGGCCCAGCGGCCATGGCTCACGGGCCCAGCCGCTCCGCGGCACATGGGATCCTCCCAGACCGGGGCACGAACCCGTATCCCCTGCATCGGCAGGCGGACTCTCAACCACTGCGCCACCAGGGAGGCCCGGGAGTTATTATTTAATGGGTACAGAGTTTCAGCTTGGGATGTTGAAAAAGTTCTGGAAATAGAAAGTGGTGATGGTTGCACCACACTGTGAATGTACTTAATGCCACTGAACTGCACACTTAAAAATGCTTAAATGGTAAATTTTATCTTTTACCACAATAAAAAACAAAAAAGGAACAAACTACTGATACATGAACAACACAAACAAGAGACTTGTCATCACAATGACATTATACATTATGTTGAGCAAAAGAATCCAGACACAAAAAGGAAAGTACATATTGCACGATTCCATTTACATAGGTTCAAAACAAGTCGATCTATCTAACCTATGGTAATAGAAATCCTAACAGTGGTTGCTTGGAGTTAGGCTGGGGTGAGTAAGATTGATTGGAAAGAGGCACAAAGGAACTTTCCAGAGGGATGAAAATGCTCTATACCTTGATTGGGTTTACACAGGTGTCAACTTAAAAAAAAACACACAACCAAACAGTTGAGAGTTATGTTTTATTTGGGGACATTACTGAGGACTATATAGCCCTGAGAATCAGCCTCTCAGATAGTTCTGAGGAACTGTTCCAAAGAAGTAAGGGAAGAGCCAGGCTATATAGGAGTTTTTGCTGAAAAAAAACAAAAGGAATGGGTAGTAGTCGAACATCAAAAGATTACTGCTAATCACAAAAAACAGACATCTCAAGTTAATGATTTTAGTGATTTTCTATGTATAGAAAGATGCAAGAGTCTGGGCTGTCAATTATTCCTTTGATACGCATCTCAACTACCTAGAGCCCTGTTCAGTTTATCTCCATCCTGAAATCTCCTCAGGATGCTGACTGGGGGGTGGGGTGGGGGTGGGGGTGGGGGGCCTGCAGTGGCTGATGGCTTGATGGAGGGCATAATTCATTGTTTACCTGAATGGCAGGCAACAGTCTTTGTTTACTGAAATGACAGACAGCATTACTTGTCCACACAGGTGTATGCAATTGTCAAAACTCATGGAACTGCGCATCTAGTATTCATGCATTGAGTTCTATGAAACAATATGATGAAATAAAATAAAACCAAATTAAAATGTTTTAAACTGAAAATAAAATTTAAAAAATAGGGGCTTCCCTGGTGGCGCAGTGGTTGATAGTTCACCTGCCGATGCAGGGGACACGGGTTCGTGCCCCGGTCCGGGAAGATCCCACATGCCGCAGAGCGGCTGGGCCCGTGAGCCATGGCCGCTGAGCCTGCGCGTCCAGAGCCTGTGCTCCGCAACGGGAGAGGTCACAACAGTGAGAGGCCCGCGTACCAAAAAAAAAAATTTTTTTTAGATAGAGTTGTGAGACATTACAAAATAAAATGGCACTGGAGGGAAGGGGGCAGGGCACAACCTTTAAAAGAATGACATCGCCCAAGGACATGACATAAACTGATTAGAACCAAATAGGTCCAAGATGGCAGACAAGTCGACTTCCACTAGACCTTAAGCCTCAGGATACATTCATTGTAACACACCAGCATGATAAATGACACACCCACCGGCACCATGACAGTTCCAGGGCCGACCATAAACGTCAAAAAGTGGGCAGTGGCCCAATTCCTGAATATCCCCACCCCTTCCCCAAAACAGCTGGAATACTCCTCTTACTCATTAGCCTATGAAATTACCCACCTCTATAAAAACTGACATCCCCATACCCTGGAGCCGCTCTCTTCTCCTGAGATGGCCCACACTGTGTCCGTGGAGTGTATTTCTCTCTAAATAAATCCACTTCTTACCTATCACTTTGTCTCTCACTGAATTCTTTCTGTGATGAGACATCAAGAACCTGAGCTTCATTAAGTCCTGAGACCTTGTGTGTGATCTCAGTTAAAAGACCATGGGTTCATGTTCCAATCTGGGTTTTGGCCGGGCTCAAGTCCTGGCCTGTGGGTTCAAGCCCCAGTCTGAGATGCATGGTTTCAGTACAATAAAATACTGCTTCAAGAATTTAGGTTTTTTTTAAGTAGCTAGAGCTCATCTCCTCAGTGCTCAGGGGATGTCAACATGAAAAATCCACAGATGTCAAGAACTTAAAATATTTTCCATTGTGTTTTGTTTTTGTTTGTTTGCTTTAGGTATTGAGATGACTTAACATTCATCAGGAAAAAACTGAACTAGCAGAGAATGTTAATCTCAACTCCAAAGTACAGTATTCCCCCATTATCCACAGTTTTGCTTTCTGAGGTTTGTCCCCAGAGGTCAACAGTGCTCTGAAATTATGAAATGGAAAATTCCAGAAACAAACAATTCATAGGTTTTAAATTGTCGGCTATTCTGAGTAGTGGGATGAAATCTTGTGCCCACCTGCTCCATCCCATCCAGGACATGAATCATCCCTTTGTCCAGTCTATCCCTGCCTGTTAGTAGCCACCTTGGTTATCAGATTGGCTGTGCGGTATCACAGTGCTTGAGTTCAGGTCACCCTTATTTTAATTAATAATGGCCTCAAAGCACAAGAGTAGTGATGTTGGCAATTTGGATATACCATAGAGAAGCTGTGGAGTGCTTTCTTTAAGTGAAAAGATGAAAGTTCTCCAAATAATAAGGAAAGAAAAAAAAAAACTTATCCTGGTGTTTCTAAGATCTGCCATGAGAACTAATCTTCTATCCGTGAAATTGTGAAAAAAGAAAAGGAAAAAGGAATTCGTGCTAGTTTTGCTGTCGCACCTCAGACTTGCAAAAGTTATGGCCACAGTGCATGGTAAGTGCTTAGTTAAGATGGAAAAGGCATTAAATTTGTACAATAAGATATTTTGAGAGAGAGACCACATTCACCTAACTTTTATTACAGTGCATTATTATAATTCTTTTATTATTACTTATTGTTGTTCATCTCTTACTGTGCCTAATTTATAAATTAAACTTTATCATAGGTGGGTATGTATAGGAAAAAACGTAGTCTATTTAGGGTTCGGTACTACCGCAGTTTCAGGCGTCCATGGGGGGTCTTGGAACATATCCCCCGCAGTTAAGGGGGGACTACCATATTGCTTTCCCAAGTTATCTCCCTTATGGTCCATGGATTCTTGAGAATTTTCTGATTTTAGAAAAATACTCCCTTACACACTAGTTTTACTCTGTGGCATTCTATTTAATTGAGTTTTAATTTCAAGAAAAAGAAATTTAGTCAGAAAAATATTCTGCTTGGGTTTCTCCTGAAAAAGGCCTAAAGGATAGATTAACTCATCAATGCAAACTAAAATGTAAATCCCAACCAAACCTTCTGGGAACCACACCCAACTTCCTGGGTAGCAGGGCAGAGCCTGGGGAAATGGGGCAGCCAGGACTGCAGGGGGTAGGAAAAGAGAAGGGGGAAGGGGATCGCATTTGTTGAACCCTTTTCCAGGACATACAGTATTTTAGGAGCTTTACTGTAATTGTGTCATTTAAAGAATATAGACAAGAGTATGGAAAAGGGATTCAAAAAGAGGTTAAAAAAAAAATTCCTTGGCTATCTTTACCTACCAAGTAGAGTCATATCTTAGCAGAAGCCAACAATGACAGATTCCAGGAAGGACTGGGTGGAAGTGGCTGCCAAGAAGAGTCACCTGCTAGGAACTCTAGCACCTCCTCACCATGCCCCACCCTCACCCCTCCAAACAGGGGGCTGAGCTTTTGCAAGACTTGTCTAAACAGCCAATAAAAGAAAGTGTGTGTTTAATTTTGGAGAAAAGGCCTGCTGTTTTACATGATTATTTTTAATTAGCTATTTTCTGGAGGTTGATTAAATTTGGAAATAATTGAATCTTGGGAACTATTTAAGAACCTCAGATTGTAAACCCAGGGCTGCCTCGGGAATCTGGGGATGCATTGTCACCCTGTGACCAATTGCCAGTCCTGATAACAAGCATCTTTTGTCTACAGAAGAGATCGTGGTCATGCAAATTTTTCTAGTTCTTCTCTGCTTAGAAAGAGAATCCCATCTGGCTGACTTCTCTTTTTTCTCCAGTTCTCCTATATGAAATATGCAAAACACAAATGCCTGAGCCACCAGAGCAGCAGATTATGTCGCCTGTATATTGAAGATAAAATTGAAACGTGGCAAAAATTTAAAACCTGCCCTTGGGAGAAGCATGTAAAAGATACTTTATTTGCATAATGATATAAAAATTTTACTAAGTCCAGGATAGAAATAATTATGGAGAAGAGAATTATCAATTTGAAAAATTCAGTCATAGGTGAACAATAAGAGAAATAGTTGAAGAACCTAGAATATTTAAAACTAGGATGTGAACTCATTTTAAATTTTAAAAAGTTAAGATTTTTTTATATTGTTAAGATTATATATCTAGTCCAATTTTCAAAGCATTTTCATACCTAATAATTTTCATATTATCTAACATTCATGCCTATGGGGTAGGGAGAGACATTATTATTAGACTTATTTTATAGATGAAGAAACTGAAGCTCAGAACAGTTTTGCCCAAGGTTATACCTGAGTTGTAGTTGGAACCCACACGCAGGTCTTGACATTCAAAATTCCTGGGCCCTTGTCACAGTATCCCATTGCTTCTGTTGTCTTCCTAAAAATATTACGAAGCTAAATAATAAGTTAATCATAGAGCAAGCTCTTTAGTTAATTATAACAGCAACAACAAAAATCCCATTTACACAGTCAGAGGAGCTGAATAGACATTTTCCCAAAGAAGACATACAGATACCCAACAAGTACAAGATGAGATGCTGAACATCACTAATCATCAGGGAAATGCAAAACAAAAACCACAGTGAGCTATCCCCTCACACCTGTTAGAGTGGCTATCATCAAAAAGACAAGAGGTAAGTCCTGGTGAGGATGGGGAGAAAATGGAACTTTTGTGCACTGTTCATGGGAATGTAAATTGGTGCAGCCATTATGACAGTGTGAAAGTTCTTCAAAAAATTAAAAACAGAACTACCATATGATCTGGCAATTCCACCTCTGGGTATATATTCGAAAGAAATGAAAACAGGATATCAAAAAGATACTTGTGCTCCCATGTTTATTGCATCATTGTTCACAATAGCCAAGGTATGAAAACAACCTAAGTGTCTATCAATGGATGAATGGATAAAGAAGATGTGGTATATACACACAATGAAATATTATTCAGCCATGAGAAAGAAGGAAATCCTGCCATTTGTGACAACATGTAAAGACCTTGAAGGAATTATGCTAAGTGACGTAAATCAGAGAAAGACAAATACTATATGATATCATTATATTTGGAATCTAAAAATGCTGAACTCGTAAAAACAGAGTAGAATGGTAGTTATGAGGGGCTGGAAGTGGGCGAATTGGGGAGATATTGGTCAAAGGGTACAAACTTGTGGTTAGAAGATACGTTCTGAAGATCTGATGTACAGCATTGTGATTATAGTCAACAATACTGTGTTATATACTTCAAAGCTGCTAAGAGACCACACCTTAAATGTTCTTACCACAAACAAGAAATAATTATGTGACCTGATGGAGATGTTAGCTAACACTATATTGCAATATTAAGTGTATCTAATCATATTGCAGTGTATCAGATCAACATGTTGTATACCATACATTTATACAATGTTATTTGTCAATTATATCTCAATTTAAAAAAAAGAAAAAAAAAAGAAGAAGAATGCCAGCTAATAAATGTTCAATGGATGATGGAAATTTACCATATTGCAACCCCAGTGTTATAATTCATCCAAGCAGGGATTATCTAAATCAGTTCTCAAATGTCAGTGTGCTGCAGAATCACCTAGACACTTGTTAAAACACAGATTACTGGATGCCATCCCCAGAATTTAGAAGGTCTCGGGTGGGGCCCAAGAACTGGCTTTTCTATCAAGCTCTCAAGTGATGCTGGTTCCAGAAATATACTTTGAGAACTACTGATGTAAACAATTGGGGGATGGGTTGTTGAGAAACAGGTTATTCACACAAACAAGGGTTATTTAAAACAGAAAGCACTTAAAAGGAAAAAAAAAGAAATGAATCAGAGTGGGAGAAATTACCAACATCTTTTTCTGACTAAATTCAGATACTGTTCACGTTGTTATCTGATTCTGGAATCTCGAGATCTGAAGAGGGCAGGCCTTCCCTAAAAAGCCAGGCAAAATCACATCTAAACTTTAAGAGCTTTTTAGGACCAACGATTCTATTTCTATTTCCACTATTAACAGATGTGTTTGACCTTGGGCAAGAACTTGGCTTTTCTTTAGGCTCTATCTAGTTTAGTTTCAAAATTAAGATCTTGAACTAAGTGTTTTCCGTGGGCTTAATGGCAGAGTGTTACAAAGCCTGAAGAAATTATGCTGGAAAAAATGACTGCATCCTGCAGCTCTGAAATCAGAAAATAGCAATACAGAGACACCATCTCTAGTGAAAATTATTTTTATAACATTGCATCAGGGATTTCTTTTTCTAAGAAAGATGCTTATCTTAGCATCTTAGCAATATAGATTTTAAAGGAATGTGAACAAGAAATATTGTTAGACAAGTTTTAAAAATCAATGTTGCTGCAGCCAGTCTGCATTATATAGGGGGTTAGAAATCACTTTACTCTGCAGAAATAAATAAGTAAATAAATAAATTGCCACTTTCTTGCTAGATGTAAAACCATAAACCACTCTTGTAAAAAGTTTTGTGCAGTAGTGAGGTAGCTTAAGGGAGACCTGATCAGGAAAAAAATATGTTTCTTTGCTACCAACTCTCTGTAAAAAGCAGCTCATTTATAATCATTGCAGTTTAGACAGGTCCCAGGTTTATCTCCTTTATAGACTCTCCATTCCAGTCTTGAGGCCATTCTGAGGAATAAATGGAGTTGGAGCTATGATGGGCATCATTTGAAGGGTCCTCAAAGACCATCTTCTCTTGACCACAGCAAGGAAAACACCGCAAGGACCACCAGAAATACACAGTGACGCACAGTTCCCATCCCTGAAGTGTAGTGCCAAGCGTGTAGAAAGCTGGAAATACTGAGACTTTGTAAGGTTGACTACCTCAGATTTGCTGTGCTCATTGTGGACTGCATGTGGATCACAACTTCTGTGTAAGAAGGTTATAGCTATTAAGTGTTGATGTGAAACTTGAAAGCAGCTCTGCTGGATTCCTATCAGAAATCCTGCAGAAAGTCAGCCACCTGGGTTCTAATCTGCTGTAAAAGATGAAGATTTAGTTGACCTTAATAAACCTGTCCTGTGTCCCATCCATGAGGAATGCTCCTAGTGGGCTGTGGCTGTATCAGACTTCCTGGAACGTGCTGCTCTCAAAAGAGCTGATGTGTTCAGATAATCTGTGTAGGGCTATGATTTATCATTTAAACTTTCAGTTGTATTCTGAGGTAACCACAAATTAAATTCAATCAAACTCGGGTCCACCAAGTGGGAAAAGGGGTGGAGGAGGGAATAATCTTTTTTCTTTTAGTAATTTTTTATTTGGGTTGTGGTTTTTTCTGTGTTCCATATTACGGCCTTTTTTTTTTTTTTTTTTTTTTTTTTGCTTTGACTTGGAATAACTTCTCAGAGCATATTGCTTGGTTAAGTAACTTGAAATAGACATTAGAATTGCAAAGTGTCTCATGAATTTGCCAATCCCTAGATCCTAGAGTGGAACCAAATAGCCTTAATGTAAAGGGCAGTGAATGCACGGGGCTCTACTTAGGAGCTGCTAAAGCCTCCTCTAAATCAGGTCTAAATTGTATAGAAAACCATGGTGGAAAGAGTATGGTTTCTGCTCAGGCCAAGGGACTCACTGACCTGTCCTTACAAAGTCAAAGCAATGTGAGCAGAACCTCAACTAAAACCCACTTTCGTTTCATGGATCTTGCATGATCTTTGACAAGAATTCCAGATACACTTGTGCCCAAATGTTTAAGGTATTAGACATTCTGTAGACGCAGTGATTGACTAGTGTAGCTCTCTAACCAACCCTCTGGTGTGTCTTTACGTTGTTCATTTGGAGAGTCAGGGGCAAAAGAAACAGATGTAGCACTTCTGTTTTTAATAATTACGCCTTAAACTATCCAGTAATTTTTAGTCCTGAAAAGGCACATGAGGAAGCTATCCAGAATTACTGAAAAGTCTTTCCATTATAATGAGATAGTCTGGTAATTTCCTAGTTTTGTATCTTTGGTTCAATAAAAATATTTCAAAGTGGCATGGGACCACTTCATGCAGAGTCTGGGTTTCTCTATAATAATTTCTTTTGCCAAATGCAGGAGTTGCAGGCTTGCTCCTGGCAAGAGTGAAGCAAATGGGTGAGTCGAACTATCCTGATGTGGGAACATTTTCCTCTAGGAGTTCAGTCTTGATAAAAGTGTCAGTGCAGGAATCACACTCCTTGGGAGGGTTACAGTATCACCTGACAGGACCTGCCATATCTGTGCAACAGTGTCGGCATTATTTGAAGTGGCAGGCAGGATGCCTACATCCTGATGTGTTTGTGTGAGCCAGCCAAGGAGAGGTCGGATGATTGAGAAACAAGGGATTCTTGGTTAAACAGAAGACTTCATTTGGGAACCAAAAGTCTTAATAAATAATCTTTTGGACCTTGAGCCACATATTTCCCCTGAAAAGTATGCATTTTTTTCTGCAAAATTTTGTTGGGGGTTATGTTATTGAGGGATGAACTGAGATGAATATGTGGAACTGTTATTTCATGGCATACTGTCCTAGAAATCTGAAGACCTGCAGGAGATTTGAAAATTCCAGCCCTTGTTATAACTTTTGAAAAGACTGAAATTATCAAAATGCACATGAATCAAGTTTTAATATACTATATAATGGGTGGATGAGGCTGTCTATTGTACCATTTTTTTCTTTGAATTCTCAGGCATGGTTTGGCAGTGCAAGAACTCTGTAACATTTACAAATTCAGTAAAAAGTAAATATATGGGAAAAAAATACCATCATCTCTCTAGCTCCTAGCTTTTTACATGAATTTCATCAATAAAGATACTTTCCGCCAGGAAAGGGCAGCTCATCTTGATGAACATGCAATGGGGGAAGGGTGGTTCCCAAAGGAAAACTTTCACCGGAAGAAGCTGGGAAAGAGACTGGACAGGCAAAAGTAAGATTGCATGGTTCTGTGAAATTAGAGTCTCTGAGGAAACAGGAGTTTGGAGTTAGGCCGTAAGGCACTTGGGAAGTAAGACTTGGGTAAGGAATAGGGAGGTAGATCATAGAGAAAGCCAGGGGGGAGTGAGGTTGTGGGCAGCTTGAAGGCAGAGCCTGTCTGTAGGATGACCCAGAGAAACTGGGCTTGCTTTCATTTTTCCTTATGTTGCAAGTGGATTATAAATATCACTTTCAGAAAAGCTGATAAGGCCGAAATGATGCAGTTCTGGGAAACACTTTTGTGAATTTTTACCACATGTTCCATGAATTTTTACCACAAACAACTTCGTGAATTTTTACTTCCACCTCCCGCTACTTCACACTCTTCTAACCCAGCAAGATACCCTTTTGTCACCCTCTGTCATAGCCATATGTTATAGAGCTAGGAAAAGAGGGCAAAGCCAAGCCCTCAACTGTAGACCCACTCTTCTCGGTCTGCGGGATCCTTAGCTTTCGTCTCCAAGGGGCCTTGGAATTTCCAAAGTCTAGTTGGGCTGCTGCCTTTGAAATAAAAGCTCGAACCAGAGGTGCCCGATTGAGAGCCCAGGGGGAGAAGTGTGTCTAGTCTTTGGCTCACCTGCATTCCATGATAATTATATTACAACAGAAACACATAATTAAAGACATTCCAAAGTGCACTGACACATAGACATTTATTTCTTTGACTTTAAGAAAATGTCCTAATATTTCAAAATCAAAAAATTTGTAAAATTGTAGAAGATGGCGTTTCTTTTCTCCTTCTGATGGTGTTATACCATGCTAAATTGACTTAGCACGGCTCTCATTTTTGTGAGACTCAGTGCTGGTCTCATTTTTTAGAGCATATAAGGTGCCCCAGTACAGAGTGGTACCTGCATAGATCATAAACATGGAAATGTGGTTTTGGTTTCATGAACTTAGGCCAAGGATCCATTTTTCTAGTACTGAGTTTTAAAGGTAGGAGTTGAATTGTGACTAATGATCCTATTTACCGCCTACAAACAAAATGCTGAAGAACAAGAATGGGATTGAGCAAGGGGACCTCTTCAAGTCAGAGCCTGCCGGCAGCCCAGCTGGACCTGACAACAGCCTTACACACCGGTGTCCTTCAAAAGATTAAAGAATTAAGCTATTGGAACTTTCCTCTCTTGAACAGTCTCCTTTTTCAAAAAGATAAATCTGCAACAGCAGTGTACACCCAGTCCTTGGCATGAGGAAACCTGGACGGAGTGAAACAAGTATTGACCTTGGAGTCAGCTGACCACTTTGCACTGGGTGATGGAGAGGAGTGCACTCACACTAGCTAAGCCTCAGTTTTCTCCTCAGAAAAGTGGGGATACTAACACCCACTTCATAAGCTAAAATATAAGTAAGGAAGCTAGAAGGTTGGAAATGCTCTAAAAGTGTTAGTTTCCTTTTGCCTTAGCCAAACCAGTTCTTCGAGAGTGGAAGCTCAGGGTGATAGAGCATGGTTGGAGCATTTAGAATGAAGGAGAAGGATATGGCAGAATGAGGGAGCTCCAGGTTGATGGTTTTGATTTTCTTAATAAAAGTCAAAATTAAGAGCAAAAGGGAAGTGGAAATGGGTGAGGGAAATAAGGTATAAGAAAAGAGGGAAAGGTGTAAGTTAGGTGTTCTGAAGATTGATGTATAGAGTTTACAAGAGATTTGGTAGACTTCCCAGTGACAGCGAGTGCCCTTTGGAGGCTTGTGATCCTGAAATGAAGGTGACGCCTGCTATACAATTGTATGGTTCTGTAGCACAGCTCAAGTGCACATGTGCAGACACAAACTGGTGGATGTTTGGGGTTATCTGAAGCCAGACTTTTTGCAAGGCAAGTATGGTAAAAGGAGAGAGGCAAGGCAATGCAGAGTATTTTCAAGGGAGTAATCACAGTGGTAATCATGGAATTTAAGCTAAATAAGGAAAGAAGAAAAGACAGTAGGAGACTTCCCTGAAAATGCAATGGAGCAGTATGGATATTTATTCCACTTCTGGTATGAATTATGTTGCCTTTACCCTTAGAAGGCCAATTTTATTTTAAAATAATAATTTTTTTTAATCTCCCTCACATTAGCAAACTAAATCCGGAAGTTTATTAACAGAATAATACAACATGAGCAAGAACAGTTTATTCTAGGAATATATGAGTACTTAAATATTACATCAACAAATGAAAGAAAAATAACCAAATGACCACATCATTAGATATGGTATCAGTTATCTATTGCTGTGTAACAAACCACCCCAAACTTTGTAGCATGAAACCATTTTGTTACACTCATGGATTCTGAGGGTCAGTAATCAGGACAGAGCACAGCAGGGACCATTTATCTCTGCTCCACAATGTCCAGAGCCTGACTGGGGATGCTCAAAGCCTGAGATGACTTGATGACTGAGGGACAGAATCATCTGGAGGTGTCCTTACTTGTTTGGCACTTGTTGCTGGCTATTGGCTGGGACCTCAGCTGGGCTGTCAGGTGGAAAATTTATACCTGCCTCTCTGGGTACTTTCTCCATGGGTTAATCTGAGCTTTCTCATAGCATGGCTGATGGGTTCCAAAAGTGAGCATCCCAAGAGAAAAATATAGAAGCATGGAATTTTTATGATCCAGTTTCAGAAGAACATAGTATCACTTCTGCCATACTCTATTTGTCCAGGCAATCACAAAGATCTTTCCAGGTTCAAGGAGAGATGATATAAACCCCACAACTCAATGGAAAAAGTGTCAAGCCTGTGGGATGGGAGATAATGTTGTGACATCTTTAAAAACATAATCTGCTACAGATATTAAAAAATTGTTTTCTCAAATTCAGCATCCCTTGCCTTTTTAAAGCTCCTATCAAAGGAAATAGAAGGATGGTTCTATAGCCAAAATAATTGAAAGAAGGATCTCAAAAAGATACTTCCACATCCATGTTCATAGTAGCATTATTCATGATAGCCAACAGTTAGAAGGAGCCCAAGTGTTCACTGACAGATGAATAAACAAAATGCGGTATATACATACAAAGGAATACTACTCAGCTTTAAAAAGGAAGGAACTTCTGACATGCGCTACAATACAGATGAACCTTGAATTCATTATGCTACGTGAAATAAGCCAGTCACAAAAAGACAAATACTGTATGATTCTACTTATATAACATAACTAGAGAAGTCAACCTCATAGAAACAGAAAGTAGAATGATGGTTGCCAGGGGCTGAGGGAAAGGGGAAATGGGGAGCAGTTATTTAATGGGTACAGAGTTTCTGTTTTGCAAGATGAAAAGAGTTGTGGAGATTGATTTCACAATAATGTGAAGATACTTAACATTACTGAACTGTACACTTAAAAACGGTAAATTTTATGTGTATTTTATCACAATTAAAAAAAGGAAATAGAAGGGGACTTTCTGGCTATGCTAAAGAATACTGTGGCAGATATTGCATACTGGTACGCTCTAGAATGAATGCACAGATGGAAGATAAACAAATCTGTTTCCCAGGCTCTCTTGTGGTGAGGGCTCAAGATGCGATTTGGGTCCCATCAAACAGAAGCACTCATGTGAGGCTTTGATTTGGAACTGAATCCTCTGTGGAGAAAGGTGGTGTGCAGAGTATCTGCTTTGTTGATGTCGACTGCAGTAGAGGTGGCAAGGTTCTGGAGCCAGCTGCTATAGCAGCAGCTTATTAATTTGGCAGATGACTTCTTGATTCAGCAGCTTTCAACATTGGTGGTGGAAGCATTCCCAATTTTGGTCAAAGCAGAGTGGTTATGGGGTCCAGGAGTTGCCTGGATCCTGTTCCTCCCACATTTATGAAAAGCCTGGAGGCAAAATCATCATGGTTTGCATATAAAATGATTGTAAACAGAATCAAAGACACTGAGTTAAAAAGAAAAGTATTGGAACTAATGAAAGAGTTTAAATAAGGTAGCCAGATTGAAGTCAACTATATTTAAAAAAAAAAAGCTTTTTCTTTAACTCAACAATAATCAAGTAGAAATGTAATTTTTAAATCCCATTCCAAATGACAATAAACGTTAACAAGAACAAGGAATAGACATACAAAAAATGCGCTAGACCTGTTCAGTACATGGGTTCCCTTTTGGTCCCTTTTTCTCTGTTTCACCTTCAGAATATGTTCCACATTCTCCTAACTAAAATTAATAAACAACTAAAAGGAATATTATAACAAAATACTTCATGAGGACTGTTTCCCCTGAAGTCTCAGTCATAAGAAAACCTGTTTTTCCATGATCAGCTGAGCAAATTAAAATTCAATTCTTCTTTAGTTGTTATTGTTGTTTCCTATCCCTAGGTTTTATTGCTTTGTTTTAACTTCTACATTAGAGTTAAGAAAACAAAAACTAGACACACCGTAAATCAAGGCTAACTTTTTCATGTTTAGACAAGGGAGGTTAAGAGGAAAACAATTCTGAAGCAGCAGTGCTTCTGCCTCAGGGAGAAAAAGTTTTAATATAATCCTTATGAAACTGTGGTCCTGGCATTCTCTTCATAAGTCATGCATGTATAAGTAATTTTCAAAGATTTAGGGAAATCAACCATTGCACAAAGGATGATGGGATGTGTTATTTTGTTTTTGTGGTTTTTTTCTCTCTCTTTTTTCAGAGTTGCTCGTAGTTTATTGGACAAAAAAATGAAGAGATTTTTCTCATTATTTCTTCTCTGTCAGAAGCAGTCAAAGAAGAAGGATAGATCTGAGGAAGTTTGGAAACCTTAGCTATATTTTTCAAAAACTCTGTTTAAGGAACATAATCAAAATTAGGGTAAACTGCAAGCTCTTAGAGATTCAGAGCTATATTAATTTCTGCACATATTATGAGACAGAAATCAGTTTTGAAAATTATCGATGTATTTCTAAAATCAATGAATTTCACAGCTTATATGGATGCATCATGATTTAAAATATCAGTTGATGTCCTGCAAAACAATTTCATACACAAATGTATCAGTTGGGTCTGCTGGGAAGCAGAAACTGAGATGATGTTAAGAGTGCAGGAGGCTTATTGAGAAGTAACATCTGTGAAAGGAAAAAGAAGGAAGCTGGACTGGGCAGAGGCACCATCAGACCACAATACAGATCTGCCAACAACTCAGCCATTGCAATGGAGAGCTCCAGAGCAAAGATTGCCCATTAGAGGAGTTCTGCATTGGGTGGAAATTGCCAGTCTTTTGTTCCACTATCTTGCTGAGTCATTGATTGGGGCCACCTCAAGCAGAGTAAGACCTTGGCCTAAAAGCTGAAGGAGACTTGAAGAAGTTAACTGCTAGATGCTGTCAGCTAACTGCACAGTCCTTAAAGATGGGCAAGGAGTCCTTTCCATTTTTTTTGGCCACACCATGGGGCATGTGAGATCTTAGTTCCCTGACCAGAGGTTGAACCTGCACCCCCTGGAGTGGAAGCACGGAGCTTTAACCACTGGACCACCAGGGAAGTCCAAAGGAGTCCTTTCTTGAAGGGACAACTGAGCTACACAACATCTCCATGTCTGCCACAACAAGTTAGCATCAGTGTTACATACAAAACAAATTATGTGCTGCATCCTTACAATTTTTTATTTTTAAAAAATGATATGGATGTAAAACCTATAAACAACATCAGTTTTTAAGAAATGTCAACTGACTAATTGACCTGATTTGTTCTAACATTTGCTTTATATACATTCTTGGAAGAAAACAGGGCTTTTGTAGGTCATGTGTGTTTAATAAAATCTAGAGTAACTCCACTAGTATGGCAGACATTAAGCTCTCAATGGGGTAACAACCCTGATATACAACGAATTGACAGCAGATTTATTTGTGTAATAAATTTATCTGTTGTAATTAAGCTACGTGCTATACAAAATGAACATGGAATAAGACAATAGTATTTAAAAATCACTTGTCTTATATAGTTCATAAGGCACTACCACCTCAAGGCATGAGGTATGACTTCAGAGAAACTCAAAACATTGATTCATAGTCCTTATAGATACTAGTATAATAGGAATAGTCACTATTCGGTAACTAACTAAAATTTTCTCCTTTGTCTTATTATTACTATACCACTCCTAATGAGCACCTCTAAAGACATTAAGAACATTAAATAATTAGCCCTCTAGTTTGTCAATATTTATCAAAATTGCAAAATACTTTCCCGTTGGCCCAGCAGTCCTTCTTCAGGGAATTTATCCTCAGATATACTTGAATACAAGCAAAATAATTTTACTTATTCCACCACTGTTTATAATCAAAAGTTAGGGAAAAAAACCCAGATGTCCCTCAGAAGAAAATTAATAAAATAAATTATTGTATATCCATTTAATAGAATTATATACTATAAAAACATGAGCGTGTTCTCATGTATGGATTTGGAGAAGTTTTTAAGATAAATCATTAAGTGTAGAAAAAAGGTGCAAAAAAGTGTTTGCTATGATTTGTTAATAAAATGGGAATGTAAGAGTATATATTTTTAGACATAATAAATGAGTTTAGCAATGTTGCAAGATAGATAAAATTTTAAAAATCAGTTGTATTTCTATATACTACCAATAAACAATCTGACAATAATGTAGGAAAACAAGCATTTACAATAGGATCACAGAGAATAAAATATTTAGGAATACATTTAACAAAAGAAGTACAAAACTTATACTGCGAAAACTGCAAAACAGTACTAAAAGAAATTTAAAATTGTACAAATGGAAAGACAGCCCATGTTCATGAATCAGGAGAGTCAATATATTTTTTAAATTAATTATATATTTATTTAGGCTGCACCGGGTCTTAGTTGCGGCACACAGGATCTTCGTTGCAGCATCAGGTCTTAGTTGAGGCATGTATGTGGAATCTAGTTCCCCGACCAGGGATCAAATCCAGGCCCCCTGCACTGGGAGCATGGAGTCTTACCCACTGGACCACCAGAGAAGTCCCTCAATAGTAAGATGGCAAGTATTGTATCTGATAAGAGACTTGTATCCAGAATATATAGAGAACACAACTAAATAACAAAAAGACAAATAACCCAATTAAAGAATAAGCAGGGGCTTCCCTGGTGTCGCAGTGGTTGGGAGTCCGCCTGCCGATGCAGGGGCACGGCTTCGTGCCCCGGTTTGGGAGGATCCCACATGCCGCGGAGCGGCTGGGCCCGTGAGCCATGGCCGCTGAGCCTGCACGTCTGGAGCCTGTGCTCCGCAACGGGAGAGGCCACAACAGTGAGAGGCCCACGTACCGGGAAAAAAAAAAAAAAAAAAAGAATAAGCAGAGGCTCTGAATAGACATCTGTCCAAAGAATATACGAAAGGTGAGTAAGTACATGAAAAGATACTCAACATCATTAGCCATCAGGGAAATGGAAATCAAAAGAAAAATGACATACCACTTCATATCTACTAGGATGCTTATAGTAAAAAAGATATACAATAACAAGGTGCTGGTGAGGATATGGAGAAATTGTAATCTTCATACATTACTGGTTGAAATGTAAAATGATGTAACCACTTTGAAAAACAGTCTGGCAGTTCTTCAAAAGACTAAACATAGGGGTACCATATGCTCCAGCAATTCTACTCCTAGATACAAACCCAGGAGAAATGAAAACATATGTTTGTACAAAAACTTGTACACGAATGTTTGTAATAACATTACAACCAAAAAGTATAGTATAACCAAAAAGTATAGCCAAAAAGTGGAAATAACACAAATGTACATCAACTGATGAATGGATAAATAAAATGTGGTATAGCCATACCATGGAATGTTATTCAATACTAAAAAGAAATGAAATACTGATATATGCTGTAATATGAAGGAACCTTGATATTATGCTAAGTAAAAGAAGCCAATCACAAAAGACCGCATTTTGTATGATTACATTTATTTGAACTCTATAGAATGGGCAAATCTATGGAGGCTGAAAGTAGATTATTGGTTGCCTGGAGCTGTGAGAGTTTGGAGAGAAATGGGGAATGACCGCTAGTGGATATGAAGTTTCTCTTGAGGTGATAAAAATATTCCAGAATTGATTGTGGTAATGGCTGAATAAATTTGTGTATATACTAAAAATGCATCGATTTGAATGCTTTCAATTGTGAATTGTATAGTATGTGAATTATATCTCAATAAAGCTGTTTTTAAAAATAACTTATGTTTGTACAAGTTAATACTATTATGAAGAGTGAAAATACCTTTATATTGGAGAAACTTGGTTGACTCCACCTTAACCAAGTAATCAAAATTAGCATCACTACTGATGGGATAAACTGTCATCATGTCCCCCCTGATGTGATACACTCAGGATACCACACAGTTGCTATTTGTATCCAAAATACAAAAACCTGAATCTTATCATTGGAGAATATCAGACAAACCCAAATGGAGGGACATTATAAGACAAAATGGCCTGTCATCTTAAGAAATGGCAATACCATGAAAGACGAAGAAAGTCTGAGGAACTGTTCCAGATTAGAGGAAACTAAAGAGACACAAAAACTAAATGCAGTATATGATCCTGCACTGGATCCTAGACCAGGAAAAACAGTCTCTGTAAAGAACATTGTAGGGACAATTAGTGAAATTTCAATAAGGTCTGTAGATTGGATGATAGTATTGAAACCATGTTAGCTTTCTGAATTTAATAATTTTATTACAGTTAGGTAAATATAAGTCCTTGTTCTTAGGAAATGCACACTGACTCACTGAAATGCTTGGGTAGAGGGGGATGATGTGTGCAAATTGGTCTCAAATGATTCTGAAGAGATATTAGACACACACATTTATGTATGTGTGTATATATGTATGTGCGTATGTATATATGTATGTGCATATGTATGTATGTATGCATGAAGAGACAAGGACAGAGATAGAGACAGAGAGGAAATGATATAGCAAATGGGGTAAAATGTTAAAAATTGGTAAGTCTGCACGAAAGTTATATGGGAAACTTTGTCCTGTTTTTTTTAAAAAAAATAAATTTATTTATTATTTTTGGCTGTGTTGGGTCTTCGTTGCTGCGCGCGGGCTTTCTCTAGTTGCGGCAAGCGGGGTCTACTGTTCGGTGCGGTGCGCGGGCTTCTCCTTGCGGTGGCTTCTCTTATTGTGGAGCACGGGCTCTAGGCATGTAGGCTTCAGTAGTTGTGGAGCGTGGGCTCAGTAGTTGTGGCACACGGGTTTAGTTGCTCCGTGTCATGTGGGATCTTCCCGGACCAGGGCTCGAACCCATGTCCCCTGCATTAGCAGGTGGATTTCTAACCACTGTGCCACCAGGGAAGTCCCTCTGTCCTGTTTTTGAAACTTTTCTGTTAAAATATTGTATTTGTGTTTGCAGCAACAAACTCTGGAGGAATATATAAGAAACTAACAAAAAATGGTTACCTGCTAGGGAATTGGAGGGAAGCACTATAGCTGATGGGCAGGGTGAAAATGAAGACACTTCATGAATCACGTGGATGTATTACTTATTTGAATTTTTAAATGCCAAGTTATTTTTTAAAATTAACCTTTGAATATCTTTGAATTACATACCATGGTTACTCATATTCAGATATTGAACTCCTTATACAGTGGGTGCTTACCTGATGAGGTTACTTCCTCTGGACTCACATTATACAAGTTGTTTTAATAGATATTAAGCAACTTGCTTAAGGCAACAAAGAGCAATAAAGGACTTGAGTTGGTTGACCTGAGTTCAACCCAAAATGTAGCCCTTATTCTCACTCTTCAGTTGCCTTTCCAACCCTTAGTATCTGAGACTGAGAAGCTTTGGAGATGTTAGCCTTTTGCTGCTGCGGAGAGGAGGAGAAAAGAGAAACTGGCAGTCAGTACAGATGCTTCATGTGATTTGTCTTTAAACTACTGCCTACTTGTGTCTACTTCTAGCCTCTTCCAACTCTGATCTATACTTAAGAGCAGGTAGATTTTATTTCCTAAGTGCATTACTGAGATTGTCACAGTCAGTTCAGAATTGGCTATGAAACCACTGTGCTCTCTCTCTATTGGCCCATTGTAGCCATCACCCCCCTCCTCTGTGTGTAGTGTGTGTTTGTAACATATTATGCATACAACAAAGAGTGTATGTGTTTAAATTTTAAAATAATAAGATGAATAGTTGTGTACCTACTACTCAGGTTAGAAATAGACCATTACCAGTATCTCATTAGAACCTTGTATAAAGCCTCCCCAGTTGCGAACACTTTCTACGCTATTTTTTCCCTACAATTTACAATATATCTTAAAGATCTCTCCATGTGCATACAACCTTCACAAGAACCATTATGAATTCAGTATTATTTTAATGTTTTGTTATAATTTGACCGCTTATGTATGTATCCATAAAAATATTAGTTTTCTAATGTTGCATAACCCATTACCCCAAAACTTAGTGGCTTAAAACAACACACATTTATTATCTCATAGTTTCTGAGAGTTAAAGATTTTGAAATGGATCATCTGAGTGCTTCTGGCTCAGAATCCCTAAAAAAGTTGCAGTCAAAATATTAACCAGATTTCAATTATCTGAAGCCTTTACTGGAGCTGAGGGATCTATTTCCAAGACTGTCAGTGAGGGCTTCCCCTAGAGGGTTGCTTGGGTGTCCTCAGAAAATGGCAGTGATTTCTCCCAGAATGAGAGATGAGAGAGAGAGAGAGACAGTAAAGTGACCATGTCTTTTAAGACTTAGGCTCAGAAGCCACATACATTATTTCTGCAAAATCCTATTTTTGCAGGTGACTATTGCCTAGGATTGTCTATTCAACATGGGAGTGTTATCTATACTGGGGAAGGAATACCAGGAAGTAAGGCTCATAGGGCCATCTTAGAGGTTGGGTATCACAATAAATAACATACAACTCAGTTCTACTTTTTTTTTTTTTTTTTGCACCTTATATAGTGAATCATATAGTGTGTAGTTTCCTGTGTGTCTTGCTTAGTGGTTTTTTTGTTTGTTTTCTCTTTTTTCCTTTGGAGGTTCACAGGCACATTTTTATATTATCAGTGTTATTTTTAAAGGATTTACCTATGTTGATGTGTGTCTTAGGTCTTTTGGGCTGTTATA
This sequence comes from Mesoplodon mirus, assembly GCF_964341445.2. Lineage (NCBI taxonomy): Eukaryota > Metazoa > Chordata > Mammalia > Artiodactyla > Ziphiidae > Mesoplodon > Mesoplodon mirus. The sequence goes on along the minus strand of NC_138990.1, from coordinate 55,966,388 downwards.
ACAAAATACCGTAGACTGAGTACCTTATAAACAATAGAAATTTATTTTTCACAGTTTTTGAGGCTGGGAGGTCCAAGATCAAGACACCTTCAGATTAAGTGTCTGGTGAAAGCCTACTTCCTGGTTTATAGATAACAGTCTTCTCTCTTGTCCCTACATGGTGGAAGGGGAGAGGCTCTCTCTGCAGTCTCTTTTATATTGGTACTAACCTCATTCATGAGGGCTCCACCTGCATGTCCTCCCCACTTCCCCAAAACCCAGTCTCCACATACCTTCACATTGGAGATTGGGATTCAACATATGAATTTTGGGGGGAACATAAACATAAACTGTGGTTCCTTCATTTTTGCTGCTCTATAGTATTCCACAATTTATTTACCCATTCTACTGTTTATGCTATAACAAACAATGCAGTGAGGAATTTTCTTTGGGATATATATGCTATGGGAATAAATCTATGCCAGTTTGTATAGGACATGCCCATATTCATATTTCAAGAAAAGAAATAGTTATCTAAAGTGGTTCTTTTTCTTTTCTTTTTTTTTTTTTTGCGTTACGCGGGCCTCTCACTGTTGGGGCCTCTCCCGTTGTGGAGCACAGGCTCCGGACGCGCAGGCCCAGCGGCCATGGCTCACGGGCTCAGCCGCTCCGCAGCATGTGGGATCTTCCCGGACCGGGGCACGAACCCACGTCCCCTGTATCGGCAGGCGGACTCTCAACCACTGCGCCACCAGGGAAGCCCTCTAAAGTGGTTTTAATCATTTATTTTCCCATGGCAGTGGATGAGGATTTTAATAGCTTTACATCCTTGCCAAAGCTTAGCATTGTTCAACTTCTAAGTTTTTGCTAATTCAATGGGCATGAAATAATACCTCATTGTGGTTTTAACTTGCTTTTCCCTGATTACTAGTGAGGTGAACATCTAACCATCATTATCTCCTTTAAAGTAAACCACCTGGGGACTTCCTTGGTGGCACAGTGGTTAAGAATCCACCTGCCAATGCAGGGGACATGGGTTCGTAGTCCTGGTCCAGGAAGATCCCATCCCACATGCCGTGGAGCAACTAAGCCCGAGCGCCACAACTACTGAGCCTGCGCTCTAGAGCCTGTGAGACACAACTACTGAAGCCCGTGTGCCTAGAGCCTGTGTTCCGCAACAAGAGAAGCCACCGCAATGAGAAGCCTGTGCACAGGAACAAAGAGTAGCCCCCGTCCGCCGCAACTAGAGAAAGCCTGTGTGCAGCAACGAAGACCCAATGCAGCCAAAAATAAATAAATAAATAAATTTATTTTTTAAAAAATAAAGTAAACCACCTGTCCTGGATACTAATTCTTTTTCGGTTGAGTTGCAACTACTTTCTCCTACTTAATGGCTTGTGCTTTCACTTTTTGTATGCCTTATTTTGATTTACAGAGGTTCTTAGTTTTAATAAAATCAAATTTATCAATCTTTCCCTTTATGGTTTGTGTTTTTTTTGTGTATTAGTTGAGAAATCTTTTCCTACTTTGAGCTCATAAAGATATTCTTTATTTTCCTTTCACAATTTTATAATTTTGTTTTTTACATTTAAGTCTTTTATCCACATGCAGTTGTTTTGTGCCAGGTGTGAGTTAGGGATGTAATTTCACTTTTCTATATGCATTTATCAACTGTGCATATTTCATTTATTGAGCACTATACCCTTTCCTCACTCATCTGCAATGCTTGCTGTGTCATGAATTGTTTCTGTGTATTTGGTCCTCCACAACAAGAGAAGCCACCGCAATGAGATGGGTCCACTGGTATGTTTGTCTGTTCCTTTTCTGATACCACGTTGTTTTAATTACTCTAGCTGTGTAATGTCTTCATATCTGGTAAGTCAAGTTCCCCTACCTTGCTCTTTAACAGAAGAACTTTTTTTTTTTCTCTTCCATATACATTTTAGAACCAGTTTATCAAGTTCCACGACAAACTGTTGGGAATTCAATGAAAGTTGAATTGGATTGGGGTGCAATCAGTTTGAGGAGCTATTACCACTTGAATCAACTGGAAAAAGACTTTTGCCAAAAACAAGACTCTGCCGGGTTCCAGGAATAGTCCTAAATATCTTGGAGAGCTTTTGATCATGTCTTCTAATTGTACCTACCTTGCTCCCCACCATCTTTGCCCGAGAGAGAGAGAGAGAGAGAGAGAGAGAGAGAGAGAGAGAGAGAGGTGGGGCGTGGGGGGGAGAGGAGGGAGGATCAAAGTATTAACTAAAGATGATAAAGGATGGCTATCCAGTGGTTTTATCAGCCACTGCTTTCTCTGGTGTATTTTTCTGGGGACATAATTGGAGAAATGGAACTGAAAGGGGGATTGGGAAGAAAGGGTGAGGAGAAGCATTGAGAGGATATGCTGCTGGAAGAGAAGACCTTAACTTTATTGATGGCTGAAACCGCTGTTTCTTATGCCTATTGGACTCTAAAGTTTAAGGGTAGGAATCCTAAATGCGGGCTGAAAAAGACTTCAGAAAGAAGGAGGCATATGTGCTGGCGGCGGCAGCGTGGATAAGAGTTTCACGGTGAGCGTGTATATGGGAGGTGGGGTGAAGCTGTGGTGGGATTGGAGGAAGATGATGAAGGGCATTCTAGGCAGATGGAACAGAATAGGCAAGAAACGAGACAGAAATAATGGGTTTATAGGAGGCAATAGTAGTTCATTTTGAGTGAATGACATAGCTGGAAAGATAAGTAGTGGCCCCATTGTGCAAGGCCATGAATACAAAGCTAAGGACTTTGGACTTTATTCTGGGATGACCGTGGAGACTCGAACGGGAGAGAGTAACTGCATCTGAAGTTTGCTTCAGGAAGATGGTTGCGGCTGCACCCAGGCAGGGAACCCTGTGACTGCGTCCTGCTGCGGCGCGAGGCAAAGCGCTTAGTGCTGCACTCCCACCTGCAGGGGGCGCGCCGCCAGCCCAAAAGTCCTCCCCGCCTCCTTTCCCGCTGACCGTGTTCTGACTCGACGCGCTCAGAACTCGGCTAGCCTGCTTGGACGCTCCCCCTTCGGGCCTCGGCTAGCCTGCCTGGACGCGCCCCCGTGCGTCACGTCCGCTCAGGCTCCTGGCTCTTTAGAGTCGAAGGTGGGGCGCGAAAGGAATCTCTGCGCCTGCGCCGCGGGGCCACAGTCAGGGGTTGCAGCTGAGGGGCTTACGGGGCTTTCGCGTCTCCAGTAGCAAGTTTCTGAGTCCGCCACGGTCGTCTTCTCTCGCAGCACGCCCATAGGTTTTGATTTGGCCCAAGAGATACAAGCGAACGATGTAGAGGGGCTCGATTGCTCCCTGACCTTAGCGGCGCCGAACCCAACACCACTCCCCTTAGGTCTCTCAGCTGCGAAGAGCCGAGTCTCTTCTCTGCAGTTTCCCTCCAGCTGCTTGCTGTCAGTCTGCAGCCAAAACGTCCATACTAGTGAAAACCTGCACCGGCCGCTAAGCATGCCCAGCCGGGCTTTAATACATGTTTCTAGGGCTTGTTTACCTCTGCAGTCAAATCAGAGACTCGGAGTTGAAGGGGACCTTGGAGGTCATCAAGTCCCACCTCTTAACCCTCCCCGTCGTCCCGAGTGAGCGAATGTACGGTTTTTACTTGCACACCCCAGAAGATCACCCGTTTCTTAGGACAACTCTGATTACGTAGTCTTCCTGAAAGTTTCCGCCATTCAACTTTCATACCTTCAACAGTATTTATTGAGAACCTACTATGTGCCAAGTGCTGTAGTTCCTGGGGATACAATGATGAGCTAGAGTGAACACATAAGATTGTTGATCTTGGAGTTTACATTCCAGACGGTGGGGGCGGCGGTGGGGGGAGACCAACAACGAAAAATAAAGGCCGTGATTTATGCTTGCGAAGAAAGAAGCCAAGGCTTAATGGGAGAAAAGTATAGGTGGAAACTACTTAGCGTGATCACCGAAGGCCTCTTGGAGGCGGTGACGTTTATAACCAGCCAAGTGAACAGGAACAGAATGAGTTACAGGCTGAGAGAAGAGCAAAGCCCTTGAGGCAGGAAAGAGGATGGTGTTTTCTAGGAATAGACAGAAGGCCAGTGTGACTGGAATGTGGTGAGCCAACGTTGAGAATGGTGAGAAAAAGTTGAGAATGTAAACAATAGCCAGATGCATATTTTGTGGGTCATGGTAGGTAGTTTGAAAAGTATTCTAAGAGCAGTAGGAAGCCCAGGAATAACTTGGGGCAGAGGCTTGATCTTAATTCAGTCGTTTAGAATCACACAAAACCCCATCACATATCATATATTTTTTTTCATATCATTACTTTAGAGATTTGAAAATGGCTGTCATGTTTTCCTCTGAGACCCCTTCTCCTACCCCCAACCCCTCTCTAAGCTATGGTTACTTTACCTCTTTTTACCCAGAGGATTTATGGATGATTTTCAAAATGTCATTCTGAACACTTTGAAAGTGTGGAGAACTTTTAAATGTAAATCATATGTGTACATCTTTAAAGGAAAGGAACCAAGACTTTTATGAGATTCTCAAAGAGGTCCCGTAGAGATTAAGAACCGATGCTTAAACATTTCTCATCTATGTGATTCTGGTTATTGTTCTCTGAAATAGCAGGGTACAGTATCAATTCCAACTCAGGCTGGTTCTTTAAACTGTGATGCAAAAACAATAGCATTGCTCCGAGGATTAAATGAAATTATGCTCAAAAAGTGGTAATGGTAAACCATGAGGCGCCAGCCACCCAGTGCTACTGTTAAAAGCAAACACCTGCATCCCTGGGATGGAGGAACAATGAACAGATAATGCTCCTTAAGCATTCCACAAACATTCACTAAGTGCCTATTCTGTGTAGAGCCCCTAACCCTGGTGAAAAAGATCTGCCTTCCAGGAGTTTGTTATCTAGTTGAAAGGGCCTTGTAGAGATACAAAACACGTTAAGCTAAATGCCCGGAGAGAGGACTGAGTAAAGTGTTCCTGGGTTCTGGGAGCTGCAGGAACGGTGTCAATTTCCACTGGTGGTAAGTGGTTATTGGAGTTCATATTTGAAACGGGTTTCAAAGATGAACATATTGCATTTAAAAACACACACAAAATCAACATTACACGTACACATTTTATTCTTGGTGATGTGGAAAGACCGATTGGAGACATTGCGATCACTTCTATTATGCCGTAGGTTTCGTGAGAAAGGCACCTATCTTTTGTCCAGCCTGTTTACTATACATTGCATGCTCTGGGCAGTCCTTATCTTCACGCTCGGGAACAAAGTACACAGATACACACCCCTTTCCGAAACGAAAGGCCCAGGGACTCCGAGAGAGGGGTGGGATCCTTCTCGGCCCAACCACAATATGGGGGCCGCTGCACCGTAGCTCGCAACCCACCCCGCAGGCCCCACTCGGCCGGGGGTTCGACCGCTCGGGGCCCTGTCGCTCCTCCCCCTGCAGCCCTCGGGGGCGCAGCCACAGCCCGGCGGGGCGCCCTCCCTCGCTCGCGCTTCCCTCCTCCTTGGCTGGGGAGCCGGAAAACCCGGAGCGAACCGGCCCTGCCCGGCGACGCATGCTCAGTAGCAGGCAGGTTCAGTTCGCTAGTAGGAAGCTCTAGCGCTACACCGGCGTCGGCGGCGGCCGCGGCGGCACCTCAGGCAGCCGGATTCCCCAACAACGACCTCGGGCCTTTCCCCTCCCCCGCTACACCCCGCGCCCAGCCCCGCCCCGCCCCGGGTCGCTCGCGTTTCGGGGTCCCTGCCGCGCGGGCGCCGCGGCCGGAGTGTCTGTCCACACGCCCTCCCCCAGCCGCCGGCTCCGCCGCGGGGCCAGGCCGGGCCCGGGAGCGCAGCCCCGGCGGGCGGGCGGGCGGCGACCGCGGCGGAGGGCAACCCGGGGCGGCGCCAGCGGGCCGGGGAGGAGTGGGGGCCCGGCCCCGGGGCGGTGGTGCGGGATGCCACCGCCGCCGCCTCCGGGCTGCGTTCGCTCTTCGCGGCTGGTGCCCGTGTCGGGTGGGTGGCCGGGCGCGGGCTTCGCCCCCCAGCTCCCTCTCCGGGGCTAGCCCGGCCGCTCGGCGCCCCGAGGGGGCCGGGCCGTCCGGTGGGGCCGCGGCCCTGTTCCGCGCTAAGAGCTCGCCCTCTCGCGGCTCCCCGGCCCGGCCGCCGCCGCCCCTCTCCCAACCCGGAGGCGCCCCGGGGGCACCATGCAGGCGCAGCAGCTGCCGTACGAGTTTTTCAGCGAGGAGAACGCGCCCAAGTGGCGGGGGCTGCTGGTGCCTGCGCTGAAAAAGGTGAGGAGCGCGCGAGACCCCGCTTCCCGGCTGCAGCCCCTGCGAGGGCGCCGGGCCGGGGCTGGGGAAGGGCTGGGAGGCGGGGCGCGCGCGGAGCCGTCTTTCTTCCCGGTCTCACCGCCTCCCAGAAAGGACGGCGCACACCGAGAGGTTCCCTCACACTCGCTGGCTCTCCGTGTTGACATTCGCCCGGTGTGGTGTGTGGGAAGGCCGCAGGGAGCCTGGGAGAGTTTGTCCGAAGAATCCCACCGCTGAGAGCTTACTGCCCTGCCCCTGATTCAGAGACGAGAGTTGGAGGAGCCTCCGTTTTCAGTGGAGGTCAAAGCAGGCCACTTTTCCGCCTTCTCGGTGCTCTCCCGGAGCTGCTGACTGTCAGCCTCCGGTTTTAGGTGTCCAGTCTGCTCGTCTAAGTGGGCTCCAGAATGCTCTGGCCATAATGCTTGCTCTAAGTAATTGCAGAGCTCGCCTGCCAGCGGGAACAGGGCCTGCTTTGCTCGCCCTCTGTAATCACTCTTCATTCCCCTGAATTCCCCGACTCCTCCGATTCACAGGGGCGGGTGCACATGCCACTGGCCTTCCTTCCTTCCTTCCTTCCTTGCTTTCCTTCATTCCCTTTCTCTCTCTTTTTCTCTCCTTCCCCGCGCCCCCCCTTCCGTGTCTCTCTCTCTCAGAATCTTGGTACTGTCATTCGGTTTGTTGATTAGAAATTTTAACATTTCTGTGTTTCTTCGAGTTTGCCACATTGTTATCTAAAGTTATATACCCCGTGATCTGTACTTTTACACGTTTTAGTATAATTAGGAAATGTTGTTACATTTTCAGAGCTTCTGAAGCAACGTTGTGACTTAATAATACACTAAAACATCAGCAGCTGATCTCTGAATGAATATTAAAAACTATCAGATTATTTTTTGTTTTCCTTTTACCTTTTCTTATAAATATAGGGATAGCTTTACTCTTTTAATAGTGTTTCTAAATCCCCATTTCTTGTTGCTCGAAGAATGCTTCATGTTATCTGATTTAAAAATATTTTTATTCCTCACTGAGAGTTGAGATTATAGTGTATCTTTTCTTTTAAACATTTATACTTTAAAAAACTGTGTTTTAAGAGGTATCTGATATTTCTCAAAGGCCAGCAACTTTTACTTTCCCTTTTGCGATGTTCTCCCTCTCCCTCTCTTGGTAGCTCACAATGGAACCTATTTGGTTTGTTAGTAGAATTTGCTCATATATTTCAAATATAAGTTACTGACTTTTTTGCTCAGGTATCTGACTAGTCACAGATATCTCTGTGATAATGGTTGTCTAAGAAAACCAAATCTTTGCCATATGCCTTACCTGCTTTATTCATTAGAAATCCTGTCAGGCTCTCACTCTGTTTACTTTTGCTTTACCTGCAAGCTTGCCATCTTAGGTTGTAATAGAAGGGGAGTAGGAAGTCTCAGTGATGCTAGAAGCAGGTATCCTGACCAGGGTGGGGAAGAGACAAAAATTATTGAAAATATATAAAAGAACTAATAAAGCACTATCAGTTTGGGGCTGTTTTGCTTGGAAGCAAGCAGCTCCTATCCCATGGGAGTCACCATGAAACCCTATCAGTTGAGGGTCCTATGAGGTAGTGAAAAGAGCACTGGAGGATTTAGCAGACCAGGTCTAACTCTGCCACACTGGTGGCCCGTGCTGAAATCTGTCCACAGAAGCATTTTTTTTGGCTGGCATAGTGTTGTTTTATTTTTAATGTAATCAGATGCCAGTATTTTCAAATGGGAGGTATTACATAAAATCTGAATTTTGAGCTTTTCTTGGAGAATAGGAAGATCTCTCCACATTGGGCCAGCATTCAAGCAAGGCAGTAAGCTGCTGGAGCTGAGTAAATGGCTGCCCTCTTTAAACAAGGCATCTATCTATCTCAGATTTTCCACAGTCCCCACCAGTCCTCTTTGCTTATTTATATAAACCCGCTTTGACTTTAAGCAGAGATACCCTTGCTTGACAGTAGAAGTGATGGGAGAAGGTGGAAGTGTACACAGTCTTGCTGATGTGTGAGATTCTCCCAATTCTTATTTAAAATATCCACTAAAGATGATTTTAAGCCACCAAAGACAGGTTGAAAATATATTTGGTAGCTCAAAACCTGCATTTTCATCTGCTTGTTAGACATTTCCTGTGGATATCTCCATATCTTCTTTTAGACTTATTGTACTGTTTGCAGATGCATCAACTTGTGTTATCTAACCTGAGGCTCTTTGAACATCCAGGTTTTCTTCATCTGGACGGCCTTTTGCCTGGCCTAACACCACTCATCCTCTGGACTCTCTAGACCTCAGATCTTTTCTCAGATCCTCAGGCCTGAGTTGGATAGTCTTTCTTTCAATCTAAATATTCTTTTAGCACCCTAGCCTAGCACTTAACAATTAATTTTAAGGTCCTATTTCTTTCCTGTTTAAGTTCCCCACCCCAACTAGATTGGCTGGTCTTTGGGAACAGGGATGATATTTTACCCTCGTTTTATCCTCCATGTATACAGTGCCTGCCACCTGGTTGGCACTTAAATTTGAATGAAAGGGTAGGGAAAACCCAAACAAAACGATCAGCTCCCTCCCTTTCACCTATTAAAAAAAATTCTTCTTGATTTATTAGCTGTATTATTTTATTTGACTGGTTCAAAACTTTGGAGTCATCTCTGATGACTTATTACTGCCCACACCCAGTCAGAGCCTGTAGCTTCATTCCCCTTGACACGTTCTTTTAATCTATTCCCCCTATTCCCACTGCTCTTGAGTCCCCTTTCCCAGACTGCTGCTGTAGCCTCTTTACTGAGTTCACTGCCCCTCACCTCTCCTTTATCTATTTTTCAAATTTCAGAAGTTATAGGACACTTCTGAATGTGTCACACTCTTGTTCAGAACCGTTGATGTCTTTTGAGGGCATAGAATGAAGTGTATGTTCTTTGGAATAAACTTGATGGTGGTCTATGGTCTGGCTTCATCCTGCTTTTCTGGATGGATTGCTTACCATAGTCTTTCATATACTTTATGCTTCAGCCAGACTGGACTACTACTTTTCCTGAAAATCCCCAGAAGGTCTCAATATATCTGTTAGTCTAAGTCCTACCTTATCTATTGCATAAGCATATTGTGCCTACTGCAGACCAAGTATTGCTCTCAGCACTAAGGATTAAAAGGTAATTGACATCATCCAGAAATGACTAAGTTCAAACATGATGGGAAGTGGCAGAAGATGAGTTTGGAGAGGAAACTGATTTCTAGAGAATTTTTTGTATGTTAAGCTAAGGAGTATGAATTTTATCTTGAGGGGATAGATGGCATTGAGGAATTTTAAATAGGGGAGTAACATAAAATTTCAATTTTAGAAAATCCACTTTGGCCATAGAATAGAAAATGGATTGGAGAATAATGAGACCCAAGGTAAGGAGAAAAGTTAGAAGAAGGCTAGGGTTAATAGTCCAGCCAAGAGATGATATGCATTTGAATTAGGATGGACGTGTGGAGATGGATTTTATTTGAGAGATGTTTAAAAGGTAGAATTGACAGGATCTGGTAACTCACTGATTGATTGGGGGACATGGTAAGAGTAGGAGGATTCTTAAGTTTCTGGTTTGAGTGCCTTTAGTCAGGATAGAGAATGTAGGAGGAGAACCTGCTGGGGTGGAAAGAGTGGCATTATAAGATGAGTTTTGAACTTGTTGATTTAAAAGTCATTTTGGGTTATCCAGGTGGACTTGTCAAACTGGCAACTGGTTGTTGTTATCTGGTGAAACAGATTTGGGACTTCCAGGTGTGTGAGTAGAGCCTGAGCATAGACGAAGCTTATATCCTATGAAAGACTTACATATGAACGTTCATGGCAGTTGTGTTCAGCAAAAAATTGGAAACAACCCAAATGTCCATCAGCAGGTGAATTAATAGACAAATTGTGATATAGCCATACATTGGAATACTTCTCAGCAGTAAAAAGGAATGAACTATCGATATACAAGACAACGTTGCTGAATCTCAAAATAATTAAGCTGAATGAAAGAAGCCAAAGAAACCACCCCCTGCCCCCTCAAAAAAACACCATATTATATACTATAAATGTCTAGAAAATGCATCCACAGTGACAAAAAGCAAGTAAGTAGTTATTTTGGGGGGAGGCTTTTATGTTCATTTGTCTTGATTGTACCAGTAGTTTCAGGAGAGTATACATATATTAAAATTTAACAGATTATACAGCTCAGATATGTGCAATTTATTGTATGTTAATTGTACCTCAAAGAAGGTGTTAAAAAAAGTAGATGAGGCCACCCACTGAAAATGATTAGAGATAAGAATGAAATAAGGCTGGCATCAGAACTGGGGAAATAGAATGGACAGTAGGGTGTAGGGGGAGAGCAGAGGGAAAGGCATGAGTAAAGGAGATTAAGGAGGAAAGAGTCAGGTAGAAAGAATGGGACCCTAGTGTCTGAGAGGCTGAGAATGGAAGGAGTTTCAAGAAAAGTGTCATTAACTGTATCAGGCTATAGAAAAGTCAAATAAGGGGCCTGAAAAGTGTTAGTTAGATTTGACAGCTTAGGGGTCACTTATGTCCAGGCAGTTTCGGTGTGAGGATAGAAGATGGAAGAGCATGGAAAAAGAATAGCAAGAACAGATGAGTTTCTTCAGATTTTTTTTTCGCCCCTAGAAGCTTGGAAATGAAGGGAAAAGAGATACTTCTGTGACAAGAAGGGGATTCAAGTTGGGGAAGACACTTGTTTTTTATTTGAAGGTGATGGAAACTTGTGTATGTTAGGAGGCTTTGGGGAAGGAGCTGATCGAGAATGCTAGTGAAGATACTGAACAAGATGAGCTCAGGAACACAGCAGTGGGATTTGCCTTGAATTATTTGCCAGGTACTATTTTAAGTGCCTTGCATGTGTTCTCTAATCCTCACAGTATACTATTATTGTCTCTATTTTATAAGAGAGAAAACTGAGGTTTGGAAAGGATAACTTGGTTACAGAGGTTGCACTTTTAAGCAGTATTGATGATGATCCGCTGCCTCTGGCAGGAGTGATGACATCCTTTCTTCTGAGGTGGGAGGAGGTGAGATAAAATGGGTTTGTAGGTTGGGGAGCAGGTAGTTCATGCTCGGTAGCCACTATGTTCATGATGGAATGAAAGGCAAGATCCTTTACGTAGAGTGAGGAAAGAGAAATGAGTAAGGAGTTTAAGAAGCATAATCCAGTTTTGGAATTGCTGCTGTGGAGTCTGGAGAAGGAGCCAGCCAGTGAATGAGAAAGGAATTGCTCAGCAGTGCTGAGTGTGGAAGTTAGAAATTTGGAGTAGCATTCACTGGTCTAGTGGTTGTGAGATTTTCCTCGGGCAGCACTCATCAGTTTAGGTAAATGGGTAGAGAAGGGTAGTTGGTTGCAGGTGGCTGCAGTAGAGACGAAGAGAATAGAGATATTTCAGATGATTGGAAGTTAAGCTATAAGAGACATAATGGAGGTGTAAATGAGAGCTCCATGGATTAGAAATCTCAATGAGTTAGAAGAGGAGGGTAATGGGAGCAGGTAAGGAATTATTTTACAATTTACACCTGGATTTTATAATTTACATTTTACCGTTTGCTTTATCACATGCCTATCCATCTCTCTATCCATCCACCAATACATCTTACGTTTTGATGGATTTCAAAGTTGTGGACATCGGTACACTTTACCCCTAAACACTTCAGCATGTATGTCATTAACTTAGAGTTCAGTATTTGCGGTTCTTTTTGTTTTTTAGGTAAAATTTACATATAATGGAATACACAAATGTTAATTGTACCACTTAATGAATGCAAATGAATACAACCTATGCCTCTACCAAGATATCGAGCATTACCATCACTCCTGAAATTTCCCTCATGTGCCTTCTCAGTCAGTTCCTGCCCCCAACCTCCAGAAGCAACTGCTCTTCTGATCTTCTATCATCCTACCATAGGTTAATCTTATCTGTTCTAAGATATCATATAAATAGAATTGTACAGTATATATTTTTGGAAAGGCTTTTGAGATTGTGTTTATGAAGAATTCATTCCTTTTTTCTATCATATGAACACGTCAGAAGTTTATCAAGTGGATGTATACCAGGGACGTTTCCAGTTTGGGGCCATTATGAATAAAGCTGCCATGAATGTTCTTATACAGGTTGTGTTGTAGAAATGTTTTCATTTCTCTAGGGTAAATATCAGGAGAAATGGCTCATAGTGTAAGTGTCTGCTAGTTTTATAAGAAACTCCCAGACCTTTTCTCAAAGTGGTAATACCATTTTATGTTCCCACCAACAATGTATGAGAGTTCCAGTTGCTCTACATCCTTGACAGTATTCAGTGTTATTAGTCTTTAATTTTAGTCATTGTGGTGGGTGTGTAGTGGTATCTCATTGTGGGTTTTTTTTTTTTTTTTTGCGGTGTGCGGCCCTCTCACTGTTGTGGCCTCTCCCGTTGTGGAGCACAGGCTCTGGACGCGCAGGCTCAGTGGCCATGGCTCACGGGCCCAGCCACTCCGCAGCATGTGGGATCTTCCCGGACTGGGGCACAAACCCGTGTCCCCTGCATCGGCAGGTGGACTCTCAACCACTGCGCCACTAAGGAAGCCCAGAAATATTTTGTTTTTTGATGCTATTGTAAATTGTTTTAAAATTTTATTTTCCAGTTGTTTGCTACAAGTATATAAACAACAGGTGAAAATTTGGAGAGCAATAAAGAGAAGTTGCAGGGTGACAGATGTGCCCAGGCCTAGAGAGAATTTAGTCCAAATGGGAGATGAAGTAGAGAGACTTCTAAGGGGAAAGAGAGAGGGAGTTTCAGAAATTTTATATTGTTATCAGTTGGAAGTCCTTAAATATGCATTGAGTCCTTCAGTATGCCGAAAATGCATGAAAAAGAAAGGCATTATGAAACTCAAAAAAGTTGTTTAATAAAGATGATATATCTGAATAAAAAACAAAAGCATGTAGCTGACTTTTGTATATTGATCTTGTGTCCTTTGACCTTGCTCGTAGTTGTTTTGTAGATTTTATAGGATTTTCTACATAATTATGTCATCTGCAAATAGAGTCTGATATTTATTTCTTTATTTCTTTTTCTTATTTTACTGACTAGGACTTCCGTTACAGTGTTGAATCAAAGTAGTGAGAGTGCTCATCCTGCCTTGTTCTCATTTTTAAGGGAAAAGCATGTCTTATTTCACCATTAAGAATGATGTTAGTTTTCATTGATGCTCTTTATCAGATTGAGGATTTCCCCTTCCACTTGTAGTTTTCTGAGAGTTTTGGGGTTTTCTGAAATCATAAATGGATATTGAAGTTTGTCAAATGATTTTTCTGTGTCTCTTAAAATAATCATAAGGTTTTTCTCCTTTATTCTGTCAATATTATGGTAAATCACATTAATTGATTTTGAATGTTAACCTACATTTTCTGGATAAGCCATAGCAGATAGTATTTCATTGATTTCCTGCTTTGTGTCAGTATTCTAGGCACTATGCTTGGTACTTTACTTACTTATCTCTGTTCTACCCATTGACTTTTCAAGGTGGTGATTTTTACAGCTGAGTTTTACAGATGAGGAAATGGATCCTCAGGCAAATTGCTCAAGATCTTGTGACTAATGAGTAGAATCAAGATTTGAACTTAAGTCTGTTTAGCTTCAAAGACAACTCTTTCCACTGTACTGTGTTTCTTCCTTTGGGTAGGCAGTATAATACAGACAATGGTGTTCTAATTGTCCTGCACCTTAGGTTTTAGGGAAGCAGTGTCTTAGGAGGGAAGGAGGCTGAATGAAGAGGGTTTTGAAACTCCTTGAGTTTGGCTGAGAAGCTTAACTCTTTTACATATTGGGGCTCTGTGTAGAATTGCATTTGACAAAAGGATTCTGCTGTATAAAAAAGTAATAATTTTAAAGGTGGTAGATAATGAAAAGACAGCATAGACCATAAAGGAAAGGGCTGAGAAGTAATGGTCTTGGGATGGCAATAGGAAGCTAGGAGACTATCCTTGTATGTTTATATTTGGGAGTGAAGGAAGTGACATTTTAGTGGAAGTGGGAGTTAGCCAGGTGAGGATGAGGAGGAAGTGTGTTCCAAGGGTTTGTGGTCCAAAGAGTCTTTGGAGTCCAAGAGGAGCTCAGCATCTTAGGAATTCTGAGTAGCTGGAGTCTGGAGCGTGGGGCCAGGTCTTGTGAACCAAATTGTTGCATTTTATCTGGTGAGCAGTGAGGAACCACTGAAAGATTTTAAGCAGGATATTGATAATTAGATATGAATTTTGAAGGATCACTGTCTGCTTTGTGGAGCCTGGATTAAATGGCAGCAGAACTGTAGGCAGGAAGGTAGGTTAGGGGACTTTTGCAGCAATTCATGGAAGGGATGATGGTAGTCTTGACTAGGGCAGTAGCTGTGGGGATAAAGAAAAGTGGACAGATTTTTAAAAATTTTTTTAATATTTTTTATTTTTCATGTTTAACAATCTTTAATTCAAATGTGAAAGTTCAATACAAGCCGTTCGTAGGGCTTGGGACTCGTTCTTTAAAAAACAAGAATGGAGGAATGCAATAAAATGATCTTTCCATTTGTTCTTCAGAAACTTGCAAGGAAAGGATAGATCATGGGGCCATAAAAGATCCATTTAAGTCATACCCACTTTCTCCCCCTACCAATAGTCTTATACCCATTCCATAATCTTAATACACATTCCTGAATGAAGATTTACAGTTCAGCTTTGCTTACATAGCCATTTAAAAATACTTAGCACCGGCTTGCTTCCTATAATGCCAAACAAATCAAATCATGAAACTACTTCAATATGCATTTCTTCTTTTTAAAACAAGGGGGTACTTAAATGTAGAAAGCAATACTTAGCCTACAAATACATTTCCCAGAAATGGCATATGCCATTCAAAGGCCTAGACACCCTTATGCTTTCCAAGTGGAATACCTAGCCTAATGTGCATAGAAGCATGAATGGCAAAGTTGAAGATCAAAGTCTTAACTATTTTTTCTATTTATTTGAAGCACAGTTAAAAAAAAAATTGGTACACTTTGGAAATCAGTGGCACAAGGTACACTGCCATAAATTGAGGGACAGTATACAGTTAAAAAAAAAAGCAGGAAAAAAGGAAAAAAAATCCCATTTCAAACACTGCATTCATTACATAATTTTACCTGCCCAAATAGACCATTTACAAATATTAGGTCAATAAACTGCTAACATCCATAAAAAGGTAGCTTTCTTACTAAAATGCAAGAATTTAAAAGATTGGTATCTAAACAAGAAAAGACAAAAACAAACTGGAATGAAAGCCTAGATACCACATTGAAAATTGGGGATTTTTGTTTGGGCCTTCATACTCTTCTCTCCCTCTACCATATCCTGCCGGAGTTCCAGGCCTCATTCCTCTAGGACCCTGTCCACCCACAGGTCCCGCACCTCCCTGCCCAAAGTGCTCAGTACGCATGTCGCTTCATCATGGAACCACTCATTGTTGCCGGTGGAACTCCAGGATTAGCTTCATAACCTATGCCACCACCACCACCTAGAGGTGGAAATTTCTGGCCTCCTGAACCATAGGGATCTCCCATGTTCATTGCTCCTCCACCACCCATTCTCGTGTCTCTTTCTCTCGGATCCATGTAGCCCATCAGGCTATAACTTTCCTCTCTTTGGCGTCTCATTTGTTTTTCCATCTCACGTTGACGAATCATCATCTCTTCTTCCCTCCTACGTCATTCCTCCTCTTGCCTTAATTGCATCTCTTTACGTTTCTGCATTTCTTGATTGTGAAGTTCTTCCACACGTCTTAATTCTTCCTGGCATCTCATCAGATCTTGACGCAAAAGATGTGCCTGATGCTCATGATAGGCATCTTCCATTTCAAAAAGTGGACAGATTTTATTTTATTTTTATTTATTTTTGGCTGCGTTGGGTCTTCATTGCTGCGCGTAGGCTTTCTCTAGTTGTGGCGAGCGGGGGCTACTCTTCATTGCAGTGCACGGGCTTCTCATTGTGGTGGTTTCTGTTGTTGCGGAGCACGGACTCCAGGCGCGCAGGCTTCAGTAGTTGTGGCATGCGGGCTCAGTAGTTGTGGTTTGAGGGCTCTAGAGCGCAGGCTCAGTATTTGTGGCTCACGGGCTTAGTTGTTCCGCGGACTGTGGGATCTTCCCCGACCAGGGCTCGAACCTGTGTCCCCTGCACTGGCAGGCGGATTCTTAACCACTGCACCACCAGGGAAGTAGTGGACAGATTTTAGATTTAGAGGTAGATTGGTAGTTGAATGACAGGGTAGTGAGAGGAGTCAAAGCTGATTCCCAGGATTATGGCATAGGAGTCTAAGTGGTAATGGTCATGAAATGGGGGATACTGGGAGAGGAACACCTTTGGAGGGGAACTAGGAAACCATCAGTACTCTGGGAATGAGAAGGTGAGAGAGAATTGTGATAGGAGGAATTTACACATTGTGGGTAGTCAAGTGTGCAAGCATGGAAGGCATCTTTGTTGGATTGTCCTTATTAATTACAGGCAGGTACAACATGAAGGCCCTGATGATGTCTTTCAATGTACATTTCAAATACCATCTCCTCTACAAAGGCTTTCTACTACAATTCCATCCCCTAAATAGAATGAATCTCTCAATTTCTTTAGTACTTTATACTTCAATTTTAGTACTTAATGATAATCTGCCCTTTAAAGTTTGTTTGTATCTGTGGCTTCTCTCCTCCACTATATTGGGAGCTATTTGAGAGCACGATAGACCCTACTCACCTTTGTATTCCCTGTAATGCTTAGCATATTTCTCATGTATAGCAGGTGCTCAGTACATATGTTGAATTGTATGAAGTTCTGATCTTGTCCCCTCAAGAATATACTTACTAAGGAGTTAGTTGAGATCTTTACCAGTCAAAAGGCATTGGAATTGTCATGTTTGGTGTATCCTATTTTAGCAAATAGGGAAACAAATAATTCATTTGAAATGGAAAAATAGAAAAAAAAAAGTAATGCTGCAAGGGAGAAGCAGATGCCAAGATGGGATTAAGCATGCAAGAAATTTATTAGGAGAAGTGCGTGTGAGAGAAAATGAAGACAGGCAAGGAGAGTTGTCAGACTGATGTAAGTCTGACTCCAAGTGAAGGAGAGAGGTAAGGAAGGAAGTCTGGGTGAAAGTGTCGTAGTTCTAAGGAAGTTCACCGAGACCTCAGAAGTCCTTGAGCCAGAGTTGCCTATCACAGAAATTCCTCATCTCCCAGGACTAGGGCTGCCTCAGTATGCCTGTGGTGCTCTTTGACTGGCAGCAGCCAGTGAGAAGTGTGGCCTCCATGCACAGTGATAGATTTCAGAGTGCAGCAGCTGGGGCCCACAGTCAAGTATTTCCCCTGGAGTCAGAGATCTGAGAGGCTCATTCTCATAGCCAGCCAGGGTCATGTCTGTGGCTATAAATTGCCTGATTTGGGAGAATTTAATTACAGTATTCCCTCAGTTAAAGTGGTAATTTGTTCCCCCCAAACCCCTTAAGCTTTAAGAAAAAAATACCTTAGAATGAGTTCTAAAAGTCAAAACTTAATTGTCATTGATATTAATAGTACACAGTTAGCTTTAGTAGTTATCAAATAAAGATTGCATTTCATATTCAAGTTTATTTCATAATTAAACCTTTAATGTACCAAACCACAAACAAAGCAGTAAAGATGAAAGAAAACAATGCAAACGATACGTGTATTATTACTATATGAACTAGTGAACCAGGAGCACTTCAAGCACTTCAGCAGTACCTTGAGTAGTCCAACCATCCAGTTATGAAGATGAGTGCTTGTTGACTTTCCTTTCTAGACTGAGCTACCTCAGGCAGACAAACACAAATCAGTAAAAGAAATTACTCATAAAGTCAAATTCTGGAAATCTCCCATTGGAGTTGGGGAAGGGAGCATACACTGGAGAAAAGAAGTAATTTAAAGTTTTGGTTTTATGGACCCTGAATTACTCAGATATTATTTTTAAAGTAGGTATTTTAAAATTGTAATGGGAAGATGATTTTGAAAAGAGTTTCAAAATTTTCCTGCTGATTTTGACTGGTTTGGTTTTATTCACCAAATTTGTTGAGTATTTATTGTATGGCAAACATTATGGACAACTAAAAAATGAAACATAATTGTTGCTTTTATGAAACTTGTATATGGTGGTTAAAAGAAAATCTGTAATCTTTCCATATGTGTTAAAACACTCCAATCCTAGTATACAGAAAGTTTGGTTCAGGGTTAAAAATAAAAATTTTAAAAATAGATAAAAAATAAATAAGTCTTGGAATTAAAAAAAAGTTTTTTAAATTAGCAGAGACTTTTTGTAATAAGCTAACTTAAATTCCAGTTATTCTTTTATAATTCCTGAAACAAACTTTTCCCTTTCTATATAGACAAGTCCCATTTTCTATTTTACTTACAATCTAAACTATTTGCAAGTAAATTGATTTCTGTGTATGGCTCAGTAGTTTGTAATGGAATGTACTTACTGATAATTGCATTCCTGTTTTGTTTAAGGACTTTGATAGGATTCTGATTTCTGTCCATGTGTTTAATAACTTTTTCTCTTATTTATTGTGGTAAAAAATATATAACATAAAATTAATCATTTTAACCATTTCTAAGTGTAAATTCAGTGCCCAAAACTGCATGCATAAAGTTGTGCAACCATCACCACTATCTATTTCCAAAACTTTTCATCACCTCAAACAGAAACTCTGTACATATTAAGCAATAACTCCTAACTTCCCCCTCCCCCCGCCCCTGGTAACCTCTAATCTACTTTCTGATTTTATGAATTTGCCTATTCCAGATATTTCATGTAAGTGGAATCATACAATATTTGTCCTTTTGTGTATGATTTATTTTAGTTAGCATAATGTCTCATCCATATTGTATCAGAATTTAATTCCTTTATAAGGCTGAATAATATTTCATTGCGTGTGTATACCACATTTTGTTTATTAATTCTTCTGTTCATGGACACTTGGGTTGTTTCTACCTTTTGGTTATTGTGAGTAATGCTACAGTGAACATTGGTATACGAGTATTTGTTTGAGTTCCCATTTTCAATTCTTTTGGGTATATACCTGGAAGTGGAATTGCTGGGTCACTTGGTAATGCTATGTTTAACTTTTTGAGGCACTGTCATACTGCTTTCCACAGCAGTCACACGACTTTACATTCCTACCAGCAATGTACAAAGGTTCCAGTTTCTCCACGTCTTCACTTATATTAGTTATTTTCTGGGGTTTTGTTTTGTTTTTGTTTTTAATTGCCATCCTAGTTGATGTGAAATGATACCTCATTGTGTTTTGGTTTGTATTTCCCTAATGACTAATAATGTTGAGCATCTTTTCATGTTCTTAAAGGCCGTTTGTATATCTTCCATGGAGAAATGTCTGTTCAAGTCCATCGCCCATTTTTAAAATTAGGTTGTTTGTGTTTTTGCTGTTAAATGTTAGGACATCATTGTATATTCTTGATATTAGACCCTTATCGGCTATATGATTTTTAAATATTTTCTCCCATTAAAACACAACCAAAAAGCTGTCTTTTCAGTTTCTTGATAATGTCCTTCGCACAAAAGTTTTAAATTTTGATGAAATTCAGTTTATCTATTTTTTTCTTTCATTGTTTGTGCTTTTGGTGTCATATCTGAGAATCCATTGCAAAATCCAAGATCATGAAGATTTACCCCTAAGTTTTCTTCTAAGAAATTTATGTTTTAGCTCTTACATTTAGGTCATTGATCCTTTTGGGGTTAAATTTTGTATTCGGTGTGAGTTAGGTGGAACTCACACCGAATACATGTGGAAATCTGTGGAAAATTCATTTCCACAGATGTGGAAATGAATTCATCCTTTTGCATATAGAAATCTGGTTGTCCCAGCACCATTTGTGGAAGAGCTTGATCTTTCCCCACTGAATAGACTTGGCATCATTGTCAAAAATCAATTGACCGTAGATGTATAGATTTATTTCTGGACTCTCTATTCTATTCCATTGGTCTATGAGTCTGTCTTTATGGCAGTACCACACTGTTTTGATTACTGTAGCATAGCATTAGTAAGTTTCGAAATTAGGAAGTGTGAGTCCTACAACTTTGTTTTTCTTTTTTATGATTCTTTTGGCTATTCAGCAATTCCATATGGATTTGAGAATTGGCATTTCTATTTCTGCAAAAAAGGCCATTAGAGTTTGATAGAAGTTGCATTGAATCTGTCGATTATTTTGGTTAGTATTGGCATCAATATAAAGTCTTCCTACCCATGAACACAGGATGTCTCTCCATTTATTTAGGTCTTCTTTAATTTTCTTCAGCAATATATTGTAGTTTTCAGGGTAAAATACTTCCACCTCTTTGGGTAAATCCATTCCTAGATATTTTATTCTTTTAGATGCTATTATTCTTTTAGTTGCTAAATGGAATTACAGTCCTAATTTCCTTTTCAGATTGTACCTTGTAGGTATATAGAAACACAACAGCTTTTTGTGTGTTGATTTTTGTTCTGCAACTTTGCTGAATTAATTTACTAGCTCTGGTAACTTTCTTATGGATTCTTTGGGACTTTTCTACATATAGGATGATGTCATCTGCAAATAAAAATAGTTTTACTTCTTCCTTTCCATTTGGATGCCTTTCATTTCTTTTTCTTGTTTGATTGCTCTGGCTAGAACATCTAGTACAGTTTTGAATAGCAGTGGTAAAGTGGGCATCCTAGTCTTATTCCTGATCTTAGGGTGAAAGCTTTCAGTTTAGCCGTGGGTTTTTCATAGATGCCCTTTGTCATGTTGAGGAAGTTCCCATCTATTTCTAGTTTTAGGAGTGTTTTTATCACGAAAGGATGTTGGGTTTTGTCAAACGCCTTTTCTGAGTTAATTGAGTGATCATGTGTGTTTTCCTTTATCCTATTAATGTCTATTATATTGATTTTTTTTTTAATGTTAAATTGCTTCTGCATTCTTGGGATAGATCCCAGTTGGTCAAGGTGCTGTTTTAATATGCTGTTGGATTCAATTTGCTAGTATTCTGTTGAGAATTTTTGCATCTATACTCATAAAGCATATTGGTCTGTAATTTTCTCGTGATGTTTTTATCTGCCTTTGGTATTAAGGTAATGCTGGCTTCACAGAATGAGTTAGGAACTGTTCCTTCTTCTTCTGTTTTTTTTGGAATTCTTCACATGTTGGGTAAAATTCACCTGTGCTGCTGTCTGGTCTTGCATCTTTCCTTGTTGGAAGGTTTTTTTTTTTTTTTTTTTTTTTAATTTATTTATTTTTGGCTGTGTTGGGTCTTCGTTTCTGTGCGAGGGCTTTCTCCAGTTGCGGCAAGCGGAGGCCACTCTTCATCGCAGTGCGCAGGTCTCTCACTGTCACGGCCTCTCCCGTTGTGGAGCACAGGCTCCAGACGCGCAGGCTCCGTAGTTGCTTAGTTGCAACTTAGTTGTAACCACGGGCTTAGTTGGTCCGCGGCATGTAGGATCTTCCCAGACCAGGGCTCGAACCCATGTCCCCTGCATTGGCAGGCAGATTCTTAACCACTGTGCCACCAGGGAAGCCCTGTTGGAAGGTTTTGATTAATGAGTCAGGTTTTGATTACTGATTTCTTGTTATATGTCGAGATTTTAAATTTCTTCTTGAGTCAGTTTAGGTTAATTTGTGTGTTTCTAGGAATTTGTTCATTTATTCTATATTATCTAGTTTTTCGGTGTGTAATTGTTCATAGTATTTTCTTACAGTCTGTTTTATTTCTGTGAGGGCAGTGGTAATAATGTCCCCACTTTCATTTCTGATTTTAGTTATTTTTGTCTTTTCTTTTTCTTAGATGGTCTATAAAAGGTTTGTCAATTTTGCTGGTTTTTTTCAAAGAAGCAGCTTTTGGTTTCATTGATTCTGTCTATTGTTTTTCTGTTCTCTGTTTCATTTATCTCTAATTTTTATTATTTCCTAGCTTTGAGTTTAATTTCTTTTCTAGTACCCCGACATGTAAAGTTAGGTTGTTGATATCTTTTTTCTTTTTTAACGTAGACATTTATAGTCATAAATATCCATCCAAGTGCTGCTTTTGCTATATCCTGTAAGTTTTGGAATGTTGTGTTTTCCCTAAGTATTTTCTAATTTCCCTTAGGATTTCTTCTTTGAACCTTTGGATGTTTAAGAATGTGTTGTTTAACTTCTACATATTTGTGAGTTTTCCAGTTTTCCTGCTGTTGTTGATTTCTATCTTTATTCTTAGTCAGAAAAGATTCTGTCTGATTTCAATCTTTTTTAAATTTATTGAGTCTTTGTTTTGTGGCCTAACATATGGCTTACCCTGGAGAATGTTCCATATGTACCTGAGAAGAATGTGTATTCTACTGTTACTGGGTGAAGTGTTCTGTATATGTCTGTTAGGATTATAGTGTTCAAGTCCTCTACTTCCTTATTGACCTTCTATCTAGATGTTCTGTTACTGAAATTGGTGTATTGAACTAATATTTCTCCCTTCAATTTGGTCAATGTTTACTTCATATCTTTTGGGGGTCTGTTGTTTGTGCGTATATATTTATTTATTTGTTTAAAAAAAATTTTATTGAAGTATAGTTGATTTATAATGTCGTGTTAGTTTCAGGTGTACAGCACAGTGGTTCAGTTGTGTGTGTGTGTGTGTATGTATTCTTTTTCAGATTCTTTTCCCTTATAGGTTGTTACAAGATACTGACTGTAGTTCTGGGTGCTATACAGTAGGTACTTGTTGGTTATCTATTTTATATATAGTGGCGTGTGTATGTTAACATATATGTTTACAATTGTTTTATCTTCTTGATGAATTAACCCTTTTTTCAAAATAAAATGTCCTTCTTTGTCTCCTGTAACAGTTTTTGATCTAATGCCTATTTCATCTGATATTAGAATAACCACACTAATACTCTTTTGTTTTCTGTTTTCATGGAATATCTTTTTCCATCCTTTCACTTTGAAACTATTTATACTTTTGTGTATAAAGTGAGTGTCTATAGGCAGCATATAGTTGGATCATGTTTTTTAATCCATCCTGCCAATCTCTGGCTTTGATTGGAAAGTTTAACCCAATTAAATTTAAAGTAATGGCTGATAAGGAAGGACCTCTGCCATCATTTTGCTTTTTTGTTGTGAAATTTTATACCTTTTTTGTGGCTCATTTCCTCCATTACATACCGCCTTCTTTTTTTTTTTTTCTAATTAGTTTGTTGTAGTGAACCATTCTGATTTCCGTCTCATTTCCTTTTGCGTGTATTTTTTAAAAATATTTATTTATTTGGCAGCTCTGAGTCGTAGTTACAGCATGCAGGATCTTTAGTTGAGGCATGTGGGTTCTTAGTTGTGGCATGTGGGATCTAGTTCCCTGACCAGAGATAGAACCTGGCGGAGTCTTAACTACTGGACCACCAGGGACATCGCTTGTGTGTATTTTTTAGATATTTTCTTTGTGGTGAATTACATTTAATGTCCTAAATTTATAACAGTTTAGTTTGCATTGATATGAACTTAACTTCAATAACACAGCTCAGTCTTACCCCCTTATGTTGCTGTCATCACAAATTACATCTTTATACATGTGTATCCAATATCATGGACTCATAGTTATTTTTTATGCATTTGTCTTTGAAATCCTATAGGAAATACAGCAAAGTTAGAAACCAAGTGTACAGTAATACTCATTTTTATATTTGCCAGTGTATTTACCTTTACTAGAGACCTTTATTTCATCATTTGACTTTGAGTTGCTGTTCAGTGTCCTTTCATTTCAGCTTGAAGGACTATCGTTAGCACTTCTTGTAGGGCAGGTCTGATGGTAGTGAACGCCCTCAGCTTTTGTTTATCTGGCAACATCTTAATTTGTACCTCATTTTTTTTGTGTGTGTGTGGTATGCAGGCCTCTCACCGCCGTGGCCTCTCCTGTTGCGGAGCACAGGCTCCATACCCGCAGGCTCAGCGGCCATGGCTCACGGGCCCAGCCCACTCCGCGGCATGTGGGATCTTCCCGGACCGGGGCACAAACCCTTATCCCCCCCATCGGCAGGCGGACTCTCAACCACTGCGCTACCAGGGAAGCCCTGTACCTCATTTTTTTTTTTTTTGCGGTACATGGGCCTCTCACTGTTGTGGCCTCTCCCGCTGCAGAGCACAGGCTCCAGACGTGCAGGCTCAACGGCCATGGCTCACGGGCCCAGCCGCTCCGTGGCATGTGGGATCCTCCCAGACGGGGGCACGAACCCATGTCCCCTGCATCGGCAGGTGGACTCTCAACAACTGTGCCACCAGAGAAGCCCTTGTACCTCATTTTGAAGGGCAGTTTTGCCAGATATAGAATTCTTGGTTGACATTTTTTTTCTTTCCACACTTAAATATGCCATCCTACTGTATTTGGGCCTCCATGGTTTCTGATAAGAAATAAGCTGCTGATCTTATTGAGGACCCCTTGTACATGAAGAGTTGCTTCTCCTGCTGCTTTTAGGGTTTTGTCTTTGTTTTTGACAGTTGGATTATAATGTGCCTTGGTGTGTGTTTCTTGGAATTTATCCTACTTAGATTTTATGGAACATTTTGAATTTGTAGATTAATGTATTTCATCAGATTTGGGGTGTTTTCAGCCATTATTTCCTCAAATGTTATTTCTGTCCCTTTCTCTCTCCTCCTTCTGGGACTCCCATAATGCATGTTCTGGTCTACTTGTTATCTCACAGGTCCCTTAGGTTTTGTTTACTAGTTTTTAAAAAAGCATTTTGAACATATTTAAGTCAGTTGTTTGAAAGTTTTTGCCTAGTTAGTCTGATGTCTGGGCTTCCTTAGCCAGTTTCTCTCAGTTAATTTTGTTCCTTTGAACATGCCATACTTCCCTGTTTTTTTGTATGCTATGTGATTTTTTTTCTTTTTTTAAAACTGGGCATTTGAATACTATAATATGGTAACTATTGAAGTCAGATTCTTCCCTTTCCCCAGGGTTTGCTGTTTTATTGTTTGTTTTTTGTTTTTATTTGGTTTTGTTTTTGATTGTTGAAGGCTATCAATATGTTTGTTTAATGACTTTCATAAGTGATTGTTTTTTTCAAACACAGTATTCCTTGGTGTGTATAATCACTGAAGTCTCTGTTACTTAGCCTGTGTTTCCATAGTATTTTGACAGAGATTTCTTTGAGCTCCAGGAGCTAAAAAAATCAACCAACCAAACAACAACAGAAACCTCTCCCAGTCTGTACAGATTGGCTCTGTGCTGGTGCACTCTTGTAACACCTTGTGAATTGCCAGTGGGACATAGCACTAATAATTAGAGTAAAATTCAGATCTATATCCTGAGATTTGTCCATTGTGCTATGTAAGATAAAGTTTTCTGCTTTTCACAAGAAAATAATTTCTATTTGGTTTAAATTAGTTGTGTCGTAGTATTTGGTTTTTAAAATTCTTAGTTCTTGACTTAACAAGCAGAAGGTACTTTCAGAACCCTTGTTACCCTGTTCCACTGGAGAACCCAATTAAATTCAAGAAATATTTGAGGAGCTTCTGTATGCAAAATCTTGTGATTGGCTTCATAGGTTAGTAAAAGGATAACCAAGATTTTGCATCAAAGTATTTATAATATAGTGAATGATAAGACAGTTCCAAATATAGATATCATTTAAAGAACTAATATAGTATCTTCAAAAAAATAATGCAGCACAAATGTGTAAATCTTTTTAATCATTGGATAAATGGTTAAATTAACTATGTTCTAGATATATACACATACATAACATAACTTTGAGGAGCTAAGGCTAGGGTAAGAAGTACTCCTGAATGGATATAGGCTGCTTCAGTATTTCTTAAACATCTTCGTTTTTTAAAGTAGTAGTCTGTGAAATTCTATCAATTGTACTTTCATTTAAATTAACAAATATACTTTTTTATAAAATCACAAATACGGTTGACCCTTGAACAACACAGTTTTGTACTGTATGGGTACACTTATACATGGATATTTTTCAGTAGTAAATACTACAGTACAACACTGTTGTTGGTTAGTTGAATCTGCAGATGCAGTGGAACCATGGATATGGAAGGCCTGCTCTTAAGTTACATGTGGACTAAACCCCGAGTTGAATGGCCAACTGTACCTTTAGGAAAATTTAAGCTACATGTTATTTACATTAGTTTATTTAGAGTGCCTTTCTCAATATCTGTAACTGAAATCACACCTGTTCGTGAGAGATTGAGAGTCTTTTTTTTTTTTTTTTTTTTTTTCTTTTTCTTTTTGCGGCATGCGGGCCTCTCACTGTTGTGGCCTCTCCCGCCGCGGAGCACAGGCTCCGGACGCGCAGGCCCAGCGGCCATGGCTCACGGGCCCAGCCGCTCCGCGGCATATGGGATCCTCCCAGACCGGGGCACGAACCCGTATCCCCTGCATCGGCAGGCGGACTCTCAACCACTGCGCCACCAGGGAGGCCCAGATTGAGAGTCTTAGTGGGTGGAAAGGGAGACAGTGGGTTATTTAAGCACATTCAGTGTATTTTGGAGGGTGGCAAGGCTTTGGGCATTTAGGACAGCATGACAAAAGGGATAGAGAGAGGAAGGTGAGACACTGATATCAAAGATGACATTTACATTGTTGGAAATTTTGACTAAGGTCACCTTATATATGGGAAAGGGGAATAATATGCTCTTACTCCTCCCTCCCTCCATTCCTTCCTTCCTTCCTTCCTTCCTTCCTTAAAAAACCACAGGATTTCCTGCTCTCAGTTTCTAGAATTCATAGTTCTATCTTAGAACTTTGATTATGTTATGTAATTTCATTAAGTAGATTATAATTTCCTTAAGTAGACTTTTCTGAGATTCTGAGGATTTAATCTCCATTTTATAGCATATCTGTGGGTAAATGTGTTCTCACCATCAAACAATCTCTAGGAATAGCAATCAGTTTATAAATTTGAAATAATTTTGAAAAGATAACTTCCATTAGAAAGTTTCTACCTTAAAATAAGCATTTCAACAATTAGTATCAAATTTACATAACATTTTTGTTTCATATTGTATACTACAGTGTTCTTTTTTAAATTATTTATTTATTTATTTATTTATTTCTGGCTGCATTGGATCTTTGTTGCTGCACGTGGGCTTTCTCTAGTTGTGGCGAGTGGGAGCGGTGAGTGGGCTTCTCACTGCAGTGGCTTTTCTTGTTGCAGAGCATGGGCTCTAGGCGTGCAGGCTTCAGTAGTTGTGGCATGTGGGCTCAGTAGTTGTGGCACACGGGCTTAGTTGCTCCGCAGCATGTGGGGTCTTCCCAGACTAGGGCTCAAACCCATGTCCCCTGCATGGGCAGGTAGGTTCTTCACCACTGCACCACCAGGGAAGTCCCACTACAGTGTTCTTAATTGCATTGCTACTTTACATTTTTACACTTACCTGTTTGCTATTGAACTCATCAACAGTTAGTAATCCATAGTAGCAAATTCTTGAAAATACAATTAATTTATAAACTCATCTTAGTCTTTGGTAATTTTTTCAAATGTTTTTCATATTTACATTTTTTATATAGTTAATATACTTTTCAATATTGAACATGACAAATATAAAAAGTATCCTGTTTCATTTTTTAAATTAAAAACCATAGTGCTTTTAAAAGTGATTTTAACTTACAGAACACGATCACAAAATTCAAAGCTCAAAAGATTATACATTGAAAATCTTCCATCTCCTCTGCTCCACTTTTCTTGCATTCTACGCAGGGGCAACCAATTTACAAGTTTCTTGTGTAGAGATTTTTCCATGATAAGCTTGTGTATGTGTATATGTGTGTGTGTGTGTGTGTGTGTGTGTGTGTGTGTGTGTGTTTGATACACCGTTTTTAGTACCTTTGTTTTTCCCCCCCTTTCAGTATATTTTGGAGAGCATAGCAGTTAAGATTATCACCTTTATTCTTTTCCATGGCTTCATACTGTTATTTAGTTGTACTATAATTTAACTAGTCTCTCTCTCTTTTTTTTAATTAGGTCATGTCTTTTATTAACTAGTGTGCAGTTACTTGTCTTCTGGTTTGTTGAAACAATAGGTAAGACAACATTTGCCACAATACTGTGTGTCAAAGTGGTTCACCATAAAAACTCCAGCACCATGTTCATCTGAAGGGCGCTCCCGATGAAGGTGACTGATTTTGCCATTCTCCTCCACCTTATAGTATTTCAGGACAGCCAGCTTAACCTTCTTTCTCTTATGCTTGTTCTTCTTGAGAGTGGTGTAAGACTTCTTCCTTTTCTTAGCACCACCATGAAGTCTCAACATTAAGATGAAGAGTGGACTCCTTTTGAATGTTGTAGTCAAAGTACGTCCATCTTCCAGTTGCTTGCCAGCAAAGATCAGTCTTTGCTGGTCAGGAGGAATTCCTTCCTTATCCTGGATCTTGGCCTTTATATTTTCTGGTGTATCTGAGGGTTCAACTTCAAGAGTGATGGTCATCCCCGGAAAGTCTTCATGAAAATCTGCACCTTGGCAGCAGTTCTGCCGCAGATGACAGATCCAAAAGCTAACTAGTCCCTTATTGAGAAACATTGAGGTCACTTTCTGTCTTTTTGTATTATAAACACTTGTAGCAAAAACTTGTATATATGTCCTATCACATATGAGTGAAATGTTTCTTCATGTCTCTTGCCCATTTTCTAGTTAGATTGTTTGCTCTTTTACTGTTGAGTTTCGAGAGGTCATTATATATTTTGGATACTAATCCTTTGTTGGGTCTGTGGCTTGGAAATGTTTTGTCCCACTACTCACCTTGTCTTTTTATCCACTTTCCAGGGGCTTTTTCAGAGCAAAAGTTTTAAATTTTGGTGAAGTCCAATTAATCAGTATTTTACTTTTTTAAAAATATTTATTTATTTATTTATTTTGACTGCACTGGGTCTTAGTTGTGGCACACGGGATCTTTGTTGCAGCATGCGGGATCATTTTAGTTGCAGCATGCGGGCTCCTTAGTTGTGGTATGCGGACTCTTAGTTGCAGCATGCACGTGGGATCTAGTTCCCCAACCAGGGGTCAAACCTGGGTCCCCTGCATTGGGAGCGTGGAGTCTTACCCACTAGACCACGAGGGAAGTCCCTGTCAGTAATTTTCTTTTATGGGTTGGTGTCAAGTCTTAAGTACTCTTTGAATATCCATGGATCCTGAAATTTTTTTCGTGTATTTTTTCCTAAAAGCTTTATAGTATTACATTTTACATTTAAGTCCATGATACATTTTGTGTTATTTTTGTATAAGGTATGAGACTTAAGTTGAAGTGCATTTTTTTGCCTATGGATGTCCATTTGCTCCAGCACCATTTGTTGGAAAGGCAGTCCCTCCTTCATTGAATTGCTTTTGTACTTTTGTCAAAAATTGGGCATATTTTTATGGGTCTATTTCTAGGTTCTCTCTTCTGTTCCATGTGTTTCTCTCTATCTGCCAATGCTATACAGTTTTTATTACTGTAAAATAGGTCTTGAAATGGGGTAGGGTGGTTCCTTTCACTTTATTCTTTTACCAAATTATTTTAGTAATTCTAGTTACTTTTCCTTTTCATATAAATTTTAGAATAATCTTGTCAATATCTACAAAAAATCTTTCTTGGGATATTGGTAGGAGTTGTGTTAAACCCATTTATTAATATGAGGGAGTGGGAGAATTGGCATCCTTACTATGTTGAGTCTCCCATTCCATGAACATAGAATGTCTCTGCATTTATATTTAGATTGGTTTTCTTCATCAATATTTTGTCATTTTTAGCATACAAGTCTTGTGCTTGTTTTGTTAGATTTGCACCTAATATTTTGGGTTTGTGGGGTTTTTTAAATTTTTATTATTTTATTTTGTATGTCCATGTGTTCATTGCAAATAGAGTTGATTTTTTTACATGTTTACCTTGTATCTTATGACCTTACTGAATTCACTTATTTGTTCTAAGTTTTTATTTTTTTGATTTTGTAGATTCTTTGCAGTTTCTCCCCAATCACGTAGCTGACATATAGGGATGGTTTTATTTTTTCCTTTCAAATTTGTGTTTTTTATATCCTTTTCTTGTTTTATTGCACTGGCAAGAACTTTCAGCACTATGTTCAATGAGTATGTTGAGAGTGGACATTATGTCTTTTTCCCCAGTTTAAGGGGAAAGTATTCAGTCTTTCACTCTTAAGTGTATCTTAAGTATACATTTTTGTAGATGCTCTTTATCAAGGTGAAGAAGTTCCCTCCTATTCCTCTTTCTCTGAGAGGTTTTTTTTCCTTCATGAATGGGTACTGAGTTTCGTCAAATACTCTTTTTTTTATTTGAGATGAATTGAGATGAATTATGTGGTTTTTTTCTTTAGCTTTTTAATGTGGTGGATTACATTGGTTGGTTTTAGGATATTGGTCTAGACCTGCATCCCTGGAATAAACTCTGCTTGGTCATAGTGTATGATTCTTTTTGTATATTGCCAAATTTGATTTGCTAATATTTTGTTAAGGATCTGTAATTATGAAGGATGTTGGTCTGTAGTTTTCCTTTTTTGTTCTGTGTTTACCTGTTTTTTGTGGTTTTTTTAAATCAGGGTAATACTAGCTTAATAAAATGAATTTGAAAGTATTCCCTTCAATTCTATTTTCTAGAAGAGATTGTGGAAAATTGGTGTTAATTCTTTAAAAGTTTGCTATAATTTTCAATGAAACCATCTGGACCTGGAGAGGTTTTTGGATGTTTTGAAATTACCAATTCATTTTATTTATTTAATAGGTATAGGACTATCCAAATTATATTATTATTATTTTTTTTGTGTGTGTGTGGTATGCGGGCCTCTCACTGTTGTGGCCTCTCCCGTTGCGGAGCACAGGCTCCAGACGCGCAGGCTCAGCGGCTATGGCTCACGGGCCTAGCCGCTCCATGGCATGTGGGATCTTCCTGGACCAGGGCACGAACCCGTGTCCCCTGCATTGGCAGGTGGACTCTCAACCACTGTGCCACCAGGGAAGCCCTATCCAAATTATTTACTTCATATTGGGTAAGTTGTGGTAGTTTTTTGTTTTGTTTCGTTTTGTGAGAAATTGGTTCATTTCTTCTAAATCATCATTATATGTTGGTGATGAGTTGTTAGGATTAGAAAGGCTCCCCTAGACACCCGAACAGTATAAGGATGAAACATTCTTCATGGTTTTATGATGAAAATTATAATCTTTTAGCTATTATAGCTCTCTGAAGAAAATGTTCAATCAAAAGATTAAATCATACAAAGCATTTAACATTTTCAAACAGTTGCCTAGTCACAAACTTTTAAAAGAGATTATTCATAGCAGTAAGTTATGTTTATCAAATATTTGAATAGTGTTTCCTTACTGTCCTTTCGTAGTTGCAGGGTGTGTAGAGATATTCATGTTTCATTCCTGATTTATTCCTTATGTTGGTAATTTGTGTCTTCACTTTTTTTTTTGTCAGTCTTGCTAGATGTTTGTTGATTTTTTTAAAATAAATATTTATTGGAGTAGAGTTGCTTTACAATGTTGTGTTAGCTTCTGCTGTATAGCAAACTGAATCAGTTATACGTATACATATATGCACTCTTTTTTAGAGTTCCTTCCCATTTAGGTCACCACAGATCATATACGGTAGGTTCTCATTAGTTATCTGTTTTATACATAGTAGTGTATATATGTCAGTCCCAATCTCCCAGTTCATCCCACTTCCCCCTTTCCCCCATGGTAGCCGTAAGTTTGTTCTCTACATCTGTGACTCTATTTCTGCTCTGTAAATAAGTTCATCTGTACCATTTTTCTAGATTCCACATAAAAGCAATTTTATACGATATTTGTTTTTCTCTTTCTGACTTACTTCACTTTGTATGTCAATTTCCAGGTCCATCCGCGTCTCTGCAAATGGCACTATTTTGTTCCTTTTTATGGCTGAGTAATATTCCATGGTATATATGTACCACATCTTCTTTATCCATTCTTCGATCAGTGGTCATTTAGGTAGCTTCTATGTCTTGGCTGTTATAAATAGTGCTGCAGTGAACATTGGGGTGCATGCATCCTTTTGGTTGGTTGTCAGTTTTTGATCTCTTAAAAGAACCAACTGTTTCACTGATTTTTCTCTGTTTTTCTGTTTTCAGTTTTATTGATTTCTACTGTATCTTTATTATTTCCTTCCTTTCTCTTGCTTTGCTTCTAGTTTGCTCTTCTTTTTTTGAGATTCTTGAGGTGGGAACTTAGGTTATTGACTTGTGGCTTTTCCTTTTGAGGCTTTTCCTTTTTTTAAATTTCTTTCTCAGCAGTTTTGCCTATGTCTCACAAATTTTGATATGCTGTATTTTCATTTTTCTTTAGTTCTGTTATATGTATTTTTAAATTTCCCCTGATAATTCCTCTTTGATCCATAGATTATTTATATAAAGTGTGTTGTTTAGAGAGCTGAGTGGCGGCCGTGGATACTCTGGGTGCCTGCTGTGCATGTGTGTGGCCACCTGGTGTGCACAGGCTCTGGCAGCAGCCATGGGCTGGCCAGACTGCGGCAGTTTTCTGGATGACAAACAATGGTCCAGCACGGTGTCTCAGTACAACCAGGAGGCCGGACAGTGGAACCAATTCTGAGCCGCCTGTTGTCAGGCCTGAGCTCCTGTGGTGGGAGTGCCAAGTCCAAACCACTGGACTAACAGAGAACCTCAGACTCCAGGGAATATTAATCAGTGTGAGCTCTCCTGGAGGTCCTCATCTTGACACCAAGACCTGGCTCCACCCAACTGCCTGCCACCTCCAGTGCTGGATGCCTCAGGCCAAACAACCAGCAAGACAGGAGCACAGCCCCACCCATCAAGAAAAATGAGATGACAAAAAAATATGGTACAGACAAAGGAGCAAGGTAAAAACTTACAAAACCAAATAAATGAAGAGAAAATAAGCGACCTATCTGAAAAAGAATTCAGAGTAATGATAGTAAAGGTGATCTTAAATCTAGGAAATAGAATGGAGGCATGGATCAAGAAAATACAAGAAATGTTTAACAAGGACCTAGAAGAACTGAAGAACAAACAAACAGTTATGAACAGCACAGTAACTGAAATGAAAAATACACTAGAAGAACTCAGTAGAACAATTGAAGCAGAAAAATAAGTGAGCTGGAAGATAGAATGGTGGAAATAACTGCTGAGGAGCAGAATAAAGAAAAAATAATTAAAAGAAATGAGCACAGTCTCAGAGACCTCTGGGACAACATTAAACACACCAACATTCAAATTATAGGAGTCCCAGAAGAAGAAGAGAAAGAGAAAGAGTCTGAGAAAATATTTGAAGAGATTATAGTCGAAAACTTCCCTAACATGGAAAAGGAAATAGTCAACCAAGTCCAGGAAGCACAGAGTTCCATACGGGATAAACCCAAGGAGAAACATGCTGAGACACATATTAATCAAACTAACAAAAGTTAAATTCAAAGAAAAAATATTTAAAGCAGCAAGGTGAAAAGCAACAAATAACATACAAGGGAATCCCCATAAGGTTATCAGCTGATTTTTCAGCAGAAATACTGCAGGCCAGAAGGTAGTGGCAGGATATATTAAAAATAATGAAAGGGAAAAACTTAAAACCAAGATTAGTCTACTCAGTAAGGATCTCACTCAGATTCGATTGAGAAATCAAAAGCTTTACAGACAAGCAAAAGCTAAGAGAATTCAGCACCTCCAAACCAGCTTTACAACAAATGCTAACAGAACTTCTCTAGGAGGGAATCACAAGAGAAGAAAAAGACCCCCCCACACAAAAATCCAAAACAATTAAGAAAATGGTAATAGGAACATACATATCGATAATTACCTTGAATGTAAATGGATTAAATGTTCCAACCAAAAGACACAGGCTGGCTGAATGGATACAAAAACAAGACCTTTATATACACTGTCTACAAGAGACCCACGTCAGACCTAGGAACACATACAGACTGAAAGTGAGGGGATGGAAAAAGATATTTCATGCAAATGGAAATCAGAAGAAAGCTGGAGTAGCAATACTCCTATCAGATAAAATAGACTTTAAAATAAAGACTGTTAAACTGTGACAAAATGAGAGAGTGGCATGGACATATATACACTACCAAATGTGAAATAGATAGCTAATGGGAAGCAGCCACATAGCACAGGGAGATCAGCTCGGTGCTTTGTGACCACCTAGAGGGGTGGGATAGGGAGGGTGGGAGGGTGGGAGACGCAAGAGGGAAGAGATACGGGAACATATGTAAATGTATAACTGATTCATTTTGTTATAAAGCAGAAACTAACACACCATTGTAAAGCAATTATACTCCAATAAAGATGTTAAAAAATAAAATAAATAAAATAAAATAAAGACTGTTACAGGAGACAAGGAAGAACACTACATAATGATCAAGGGATCAATCCAAGAAGAAGATATATAACAATTGTAAATATTTATGCACCCAACATAGGAGCACCTCAATACATAAGGCGAATGTTAACCTAAATGGGGAAATTGACAGTAGCACAATAATAGTGGGGGTTTTTAACACCCCACTTACACCAATGGACAGATCATCCAGACAGAAAATAAATAAGGAAACACAAGCTTTAAATGACACAGTAGACCAGATAGACATAGTTGGTGCTTATAGAACATTCCACCCGAAAGTGGCAGAATACACTTTCTTCTCAACTGCACACCAGACATTCTCCAGGATAGATCACATCTTGGGTTACAAATCAAGCCTTGGTAAATTTAAGAAAATTGAAATCATATCAAGCATCTTTCTGACCACAATGCTATGAGATTAGAAGTCAATTACAGGAAACAAAACTATAAAAAACACAAACACATGGAGGCTAAACAATACACTACTAAGTAACCAAGAGGTCACTGAAGAAATAAAAAAGGAAGTCAAAAAATACATAAAAACAAACTACAACAAAAACATGACAACCCAACACCTATGAGACACAGCGAAAGCAGCTCTAAGAGGGCAGTTTATAGCAATTCAATCTCATCTCAAGAAACAAGAAAAATCTCAAACAATCTAACCTTACACCTAAAGCAACTAGTGAAAGAAGAAGAAGAAGAGGAGGAGGAGAAGAAAAAGAAGAAAAACCCCAACATTAGTAGAAGGAAAGAAGATTAGAGCAGAAATAAAGGAAATAGAAATGAAGAAGACAGTAACAAAGATCAATAAAACTAAAAGCTGGTTCTCTGAGGAGATAAACAAAACTGATAAGCCTTTAGCCAGGCTCATCAAGGAAAAAAGGGAGAGGTTTCAAATCAATAAAATTAGAAATGAAAAAGGTGAAATTTCAACTGACACTGCAGAAATACAAAGGATCATAAGAGACTACTATAAGCAAGTATATGCTAATAAAATGGACAACCTGGAAGAAATGGACACATTCTTAAAAAGGTACAACCTTCCAAGACTGAACCAGGAAGAAATAGAAAATATAAACAGACCAATCACAAGTAATGAAATTGAAACTGTAATTAAAAATCTTCCAGCAGGGGCTTCCCTCATGGCACAGTGGTTAAGAATCCACCTGTCAGTGCAGGGGACACAGGTTCCATCTCTGATATGGGAAGATCCCACATGCTGTGGAGCAACTAAGCCTGTGCAGCACAACTACCGAGCCTGCACTCTAGAGCCCACAAGCCACAACTACTGAAGCCTGTGTTCCTAGAGCCTGTGCTCTGCAACAAGAGAAGCTACCACAATGAGAAGCCCATGCACCACAACAAAGAGTAGCCCCTGCTTGCCACAACTAGAGAAAGCCCGCACGCAGCAATGAGGACCCAGCACAGCCAAAAATAAATAAGGAAATTAAAACAAAAAATCTTCCAACAAAGAGAAGTCCAGGACCAGATGGCTTCACAGGCAAATATTATTAAACATTTAGAGAAGAGCTAACACCTGTCTTTCTCAAGCTCTTCCAAAAAATTGCAGAGGGAGGAACACTCCCAAACTCTTTCTACAAACCACCATCACCCTGATACCAAAACCAGACAAAGATATCACAAATAAAGAAAATTACAGGCCAGTATCACTGATGAACATAGACGTAAAAATCCTCAACAATATACTAGGAAACAGAATCCAACAACACATTAAAAGGCTCATACACCATGATTAAGTGGGATTTATCCCAGGGATGCAAGGATTCTTCAATATACACAAATTAATGTGATACACCATATTAAGAAATTAAAGAATAAAACCATATGATCATCTCAATAGATGCAGAAAAAGCTTTTGACAAAATTCAACACCCATTTATGATAAAAACTCCAGGAAGTGTGCATAGAGGGAACCTACCTCAACATAATAAAGGCCATATATGACAAACCCACAGCCAACATCATTCTCAATGGTGAAAAACTGAAACCATTTCCACTAAGATCAGGAACAAGACAAGGTTGCCCACTCTTGCCACTCTTATTCAACATAGTTTTGGAAGTCCTAGCCATGGCAATCAGAGAAGGAAAAGAACTAAGAGGAATCCAAATTGGAAAAGAAGTAAAACTCTCACTGTTTGCAGATGTCATGATACTATGCATAGAAACTCCTAAAGATGCCACCAGAAAACTACTAGAGCTAATCATTGAATTTGGTGAAGTTGCAGGATACAAAATTAGTGCACAGAAATCTCTTGCATTCCTATACGCCTATGATGAGGGACTTCCCTGGTGGTCCAGTGGCTAAGACTCCACGCTCTCAAGGCAGGGGACACTGGTTCAATCCCTGGTCAGGGAACTAGATCCCACATGCTGCAACTAAGAGTTCGCATGCTGCCACTAAAGATCCCACGTGCTGCAACAAAGATCCCTCATGCCACAGCTGGGACACGGTGCAGCCAAATCAATCAATCAATATTTTAAAATTAAATAAAAGATAAAATTTGCCTGTATACTAACAACGAAAGTTCGGAAGGAAATTAAGGAAACAATCCCATTTACTATTTCAACAAAAAGGATAAAATACCTAGGAATAAACCTAGCTAAGGAGACAGAAGACCTGTATGCAGAAAACTATAAGACACTGATGAAAGAAATCAAAGATGACACAAACAGATGGAGAGATACACCATGTTCTTGGATTGGAATAATCAATATTGTGAAAATGACTGTACTTCCCAAAGCAATCTACAGATTCACTGCAATCCCTATCAAGCTACCAATGGTATTTTTCACAGAACTTGAACAGAAAATTTTACAATTGGTATGGAAACACAACAGACCCTGAATAGCTAAAGCAATCTTGAGAAAGAAAAATGGAGCTGGCAGAGTCAGGCTTTCCAACTTCAGACTACACTACAAAGCTACAGTAATCAAGACAGTATGGCACTGGCACAAAAACAGAATATAGATCAATGGTACAGGATAGAAAGCCCAGCGATAAACCCACGCACTTATGGTCACCTAATCTATGACAAAGGAGGCAAGAATATATAATGGAGAAAAGACAGTCTCTTCTATAAGTGGTGCTGGGAAAACTGGGCAGCTACATGTAAAAGAATGAAATTAGAACACTCCCTAACACCATACACAAAAGTAAACTCAAAATGGGTTAAAGACTTAAATGTAAGACCGGACACTACAAAACCTTTAGAGGAAAGCATAGGAAAAACACTCTTTGTTATAAATCACAGCAAGATCTTTCTTGAACCACCTCCTGGAGTAATTAAACTAAAAACAAAATAAACGAATGGGCCCTAATTAAACTTAAAAGCTTCTGCATAGCAAAGGAAACCATAAACAAGATGAAAAGACAACCCTCAGAATGGGAGAAAATATTTACAAATGAAGCAGTTGACAAGGGCTTAATCTCCAAAATATACAAAACAGCTCATGCAACTCAATATCAAAACAACAAACGACCCAATCCAAAAATGCACGGAAGACCTAAGTAAACATTTCTCCAAAGAAGACATACACATGGCCAAGAGGCACATGAAAAGATGCTCAACATCACTAATTATTAGAGAAATGCAAATCAAAACTACAACGAGGTATCACCTTATACCGGTCAAAATGGCCATCATCAAAAAATCTACAAAGAATAAGTGGTGGAGAGGGTATGGAGAAAATGAACCCTCTTGCACTGTTGGTGGGAATGTAAATTGATAACAGCCACTATGGAGAATGGTATGGAGGTTCCTTAAAAAACTAAGATAGAACTACCATATGACCCAGCAATCCCACTCCTGGGTGTATACCCTGAGAAAACCATAGTGCAAAAAGACACATGCATCCCAGCGTTTATTGTAGCGCTATTTACAATAGCCAGGACATGGAAGCAACTTAAATGTCCATCAACAGAGGAATGGATAAAGAAGGTGTGGTACACATATACAATGGAATGTTACTCAGCCATAAAAAGAAATGAAGTTGGGTCATTTGTAGAGATGTGGATGCACCTAGAGTCTGTCATACAGAGTGAAGTTAGTCAACAAGAGAAAAGCTAATATCATATATTAACACATATATGTGGAATCTAGAATAATGGTACAGATGAACCTATTTGCGGGGCGGGAATAGAGAGGCAGATGTAGAGAACGGACATGTGGACACCAGGGGAAGGGGAGGGTGGGATGAACTGGGAGATTAGGATTGACATATATACTACCTTGTGTAAAATAGTGGGAACCTGCTGTATACCACAGGGACTTCAGCTTG
Source organism: Mesoplodon mirus (assembly GCF_964341445.2). NCBI lineage: Eukaryota > Metazoa > Chordata > Mammalia > Artiodactyla > Ziphiidae > Mesoplodon > Mesoplodon mirus. Next base: position 55,927,445 of record NC_138990.1, on the reverse strand, counting down.
GTGCTCTGTGATGACCTAGATGGGTGGGATGGGGGAGGTGCATGGCAGAGAGGTCCAAGAGGGTGGGGATGTATGTATACCTATAGCCGATTAACTTTGATGTACAGCGGAAACTAACACAACATTGTAAAACAAGTATACTGAAATGAAATGAAATGGGTTGTTTACTTTCCAAGTGTTTCGAGATTTTCCTGTTAACATTCTGTTATTAATTTCTAGTTTGTTTCTGTTGTGGGCAGAGAACATATTCTTTCTGATTTCAGTTCTTTTAAATTTGTTCAGATTTGTTTTGTAGTCCAAAATATATTCTATCTTATTTTGTGTTGCTTGGGCACTTGATAAGAATGTGGTTTCCTCTGTTGTTGTATGGAGTGTTTTATGAATGTTGAATAATTCTTGTTGGCTGATGGTGTTGTTGAGTTCTTTCAAATTCTTTGTGATTTTCTGTCTAGTTGTGCTAATTGTTCAGATAGGGGTGTTGAATTGTTCAGCTGTAACTGTTGATTTGTCTCTATATTCTCCTTTCAGTTCTATCAGTTTTTGCTTCACATTTTAGAGATGTGTTGTTTGGTGGATACACATTTGGGAATGCTATGTCCTCTTTTTTTTTTTCCATAAAGTAAAGCCTTATTTCTTTTTTTGTTTGTTTTTACTTTATTTATTTATTTATTTATTTATTTATGGCTGCATTGGGTCTTGGGTGCTGCACATGGGGTTTCTCTAGTTGAGGTGAGCGGGGGCTACTCTTCATTGCGGTGTGCGGGCTTCTCATTGCAGTGGCTTCTCTTGTTGCGGACCATGGGCTCTAGGCGCGTGGGCTTCAGTAGTTGTGACTCACGGGCTCCGTAGGTGTTACTCGCGAGCTCAGTAGTTGTGGCTCACGGGCTCTAGAGCGCAGGCTCAGTAGCCGTGGCGCATGGGCTTAGTTGTTCTGCAGCATGTGGGATCTTCCCAGACCAGGGCTTGAACCCGTGTCCCCTGTATTGGCAGGCAGATTCTTAACCACTGCGCCACCAGGGAGGCCCATGGGAATGCTGTGTCTTCTTGATAGGTTGACCTTTTCATCATTATGTAATGTCCCTTTCTGTCCAATAAATTTCCTTGCTTTGAAGTCTACTTTATCTGATATTAATATTGCCACTTCTGCTTTCCTTTGATTAATGCTTGCATGATACATCTTTTTCTGTTCCTTTATTTTTAACCTATTTATATCACTATATTTGAAGTGACTATCATGTAGATGGTACATGGTTAGGTCATGTTTTTTAATCCACACTGTAATCTCTGCTTTTAATTGCTATGACCATTTTCATGCAGTGTAATTATTGCTGTGTTACGGCTTAGCCTGCGGGGGGGTTTTTCTGTTTTTTTTTTAATGGAAGTATAGTTGATTTACAGTGTTGTGTCAATCTCTGCTGTACAGCAAAGCGACTCAGTTATACACATATATACATTCTTTTTTTATATTCTTTTCTGTTATGGTGTATCGCAGGATATTGAATATAGTTCCCTGTGCTATACATTAGCACCTTGTTGTTTATCCATTCTAAATATGATAGTTTGCATCTACCAACCCCAAATTCCCAGTTCATCCGTCTTCTTCCCCCCACCCTTGGCAACCACAAGTCTGTTCTCTTATGTCTATGAGTCTGTTTCTGTTCTGTAGATAGGTTCATTTGTGCCATATTTTAGATTCCACATATAAGTGATACCATATAGTATTTTCCTTTCTCTTTCTGACTTACTTCACTGAGTATGATAATCTCTAAGTTGCATCCGTGTTGCAAATGGCATTATTTCCTTCTTTTTTATGGCTGAGTAATATTCCATTGTATATATGTACCACATCTTTTTTATCCAGTTGTGTCGGTGGACATTTAGGTTGTTTCCATGTTTTTAGCCTGCCATTTTAGATACTATTTTCTGTTTGTTCAGCTTTTCCTTTCTGTTTTCTTTTTCCTGCCTTACTGTGGGTTACTTGAACACTTGTTAGAATTCCATTTTGATTCCTTTATTGTGTTTTTGAGTATTTCTTTGTATCACTTTTTGTGTGGTTGCTCTGAGTATTACATGATGTATACAGTCAACCCCTGAACAAAGCAGGGGTTAATCTGTGCATAACTTATTGTTGGCCCCCAGTATCTGCTGTTGCTCCGAGTCTCCAGGTTCAATCAACCATGGACCGTGAAGTACTGTAGTATTTACTATTGAAAGATATCCCCCTATAACTGTGGAGAACCATGCAGATCAAATCCACATTGTTCAAGGGTAAACTGCATAACTCATCACAGCTTATTGGTATCATTTCATCAGTTTGATTGAAGCATAGAGAAACTTTATCTCCCTCCCTTTATGAGATTCTGTTTATAGGATGATTGCCTTCGTATAGAACCACATGAGACAGTATTATAATTTTGCTTCAACAATCAAACATAATTAGAAAAGTGAAGAAGAGAAGGAAAGCCTATTGGATTTACCTATATATTTTCTTATCATGTGTTCTTCCTTCCTGGTGTTCTGAAATTCCTTCCTTTTGTTGTTTGCCTTCTGTTTAGATAACTTCTTTTAGCCATTCTTTTAGGGTAGGTCTGCTGGCAACAGGTTTTCTTAATTTTGTTTCATTTGAGAATGTTTTGACTTCCTCTTCATTCCAGAACAGTATTTTCATTGGGTATAGGATTCTGGGTTGATAGCTCTTTTCATTTAGCAATATTATTTGACTTCCTTCTGACCTCCCTGGTTTTAGATGAGAAATCTTCTGTTATTTTAATTGTTTTTCTAATGTAGGTAAGGTGGTTTTTCCTCCAGCTGCATTCAAGCCAGTCTATTTAGGAAATCTACTCTTGCATGTGTGTATGATTTTTTTGTGTGAAAAAGAATTTTTTTCCCAGCTGAAGTTGTATTACATTGCTCTAAAATAGAAATGACTTAGAAAGTTTAGTAAAATTATTTCATAATGAAAGTACTACTTTTTAGATGGTAATGGTAGTTTTACTTAATTCTTCATAGCAGCTATAGCTACATAAACTAACTCTTAAAAAGGTCTCCAGTGAAGTAAAAAAAATTACATTTATCTATTACCCACCCCACCCCTTTCTAAGCCAGGGTACTTTATATTTTCAGATTCTATTAGCAAAGGTAATTTTTCATTCCACTGACCCTATTTGAAATTTGGAATTGAATATTTCAGTCTTTAATATATGTACTGTAAAATTACCAAGGCTTGAAAGTAGTGAAATCTCTTTATGACTATATTTTAAGTTATCTGTGTTATATTAGCATTTTACCTGAGGTAGTTTAAAACTTTGCCTGGTCGGAAAAGTATAAGTAACCATTTCTGGTTCTTATTTTCAGATCTATGTAATAAACCAATTCTAGTTTGCTTTTGCTTTCTTGGATTTTTGTCTTCTATTCAGTATTTAGGTTGAACAATTATGAAGTTGGTAAAAACATAACTTAATGCTCTTATTGATACCTTATTAACAGTTGTATGTGGAGTGAATTCTACCTTTTAGAATGATTAAAGTGTTAAAGGACTCAACTTTTTACAGAATTTATTTTGTTGTTCTACCATTAAGTAACTCTTAATTTTTTCACATAGTCACCACTGTGGAAAAAAAATATCATGCATAAATGAAAACATTTCTTCTGTGGTTTCTTTTTTAGAGTTTGAGTATGTGATGCTTTTTAGCAATTCATAGTACTAAGCTGTTTTAGTCTGGATACTTCGGTTACAGCAAAAATACAAGTTTAAAAATAAAAGTATTTTAAAATACAAGTATTTTTTAAAAATAAAAGTTTTAAATGGTTTACTTTTTTTTTTTTTTTTTTTTTTTTTGCGCGGTACGCGGGCCTCTCACTGTTGTGGCCTCCCCCGTTGCAGAGCACAGGCTCCAGACGCACAGGCTCAACGGCCATGGCTCACGGGCCCAGCCGCACCGCAGCACGTGGGATCCTCCCGGACCGGGGCACAAACCCGCGTCCCCTGCATCGGCAGGCGGACTCCCAACCACTGCGCCACCAGGGAAGCCCCTTAAATGGTTTACATTTAATAGCCGATATGTTGGTAACTATGGGCATCTTCATATTGGTTTTATAACCTTCTTAAAAGTAAAAAAATAACTTAAAAGATTGAGACCTTCCTGTGACTCACTTTGTGGGATCTTGTTCCCTTTTAAATAGTAATAATCGTTCAGTATTCAAATTCAGATAAGAATAATACAGATACATTTGAAATAAAAGTGAAAATCCCTTCCTCTATCCCACCAGGCTTACTCCCCAGAATCTACATAGCCTAATCTTTTATACTTTAAAATCCTTGTTCTTTCCTCTCAGTAATGAGCTCTTCTCCCTTTTAAAAAATAGAAGCAAACAACAAAAAAAACCAAACAAGATCTTAAAGAAAAATTCAGTATATTACAGATCACAAAGAAAGTTTTTCTCTTTTTCAGAGTCAATATGTAGAATTATGCCTCACCTTTACCTGGTGGTACTTGGAGAATCCCTGGGGAAGCACTCAGTTCTGTGCTCGTAATTTGAAAATTCCTGCTCCCTTTGTGCTTCTGGTAATTAAAAGCAAGAAATTAGTTGAACATTTTATGAAGGAGACGTACTTCTGGTTTTTAAAAACATGTATTTAAAAAGTAGCCTTATATTTCTAATGTAAATGTTGCTTTGTCAGAAGTGTCAATATTTGGAACAAACTTTGGTAATTAATTTTTAAATAAGTAAGATATAATTCAGACCAGGCTTAGTTAGGATGGGTTTCCAGAATGCTGTCAGAATTCATATAATGCTACATATAAAGTTATTTTCTATATTATCTAATCAGTTGTTTTAGGCATACTGCTGAAACTACTCCAATGAAAATATATGTTTTTCTTGATTCTTTTCATTCTTTCTTTTCTTTCTCTCTTTTTTTGGGTAAGAGCTTTACTGAGATATAATTTGTATATTATACAGTCCACCATTTAAAGTATATAATTCAGTGGTTTTTATTATATTCACAGAGTTGTACAACCATCACTACATTCAATTATTAATCCTTTTCATCACCTCAGAAAGAAACATTGTATCCTTCAGCTGTCACCACCACCCCCCAGCCCCAGGCAACCATTAAGCTACTTTCTGTCTCTATAAATTTGCCTAGTCTGGACATTTCATATAAATGGAATCTCATAATACGTGTGTTCTGTGACTGGCTTCTTTCACTTAGCAGAATGTTTTAGGTTCATCCATGTTGTAGTATGTATCAGTATTTCATTCCTTTTTATAGCCAAATAATAGTCCATTGTATGGATATACTACATTTTATTTATCTATCCATCAGTAGTTGGACATTTGACTTATTTACATCTTTTGGCTGTTAAGAATAATGTTGCTATAAACATTTGTTTAAAAGTTTTTGTGTGAATGTAATATTTTCAGTTCTCTCAGAGTGGAATTGCTGGAACATGTGGTAAACTTCATGTTTACCTGTTTGAGGAGCTGCTAGACTGTTTTCCTAAGTGGCTGTATCAGTTTGTACTCCCACCAGCAGTGTGTAAGGGATCCAATTCCTCCCCAGTCTCACTAACACTTAATTATCTTTTTGATTCTAGCCATCCTAGTGGGTATGAAGTGATATGTCATTGTGGTTTTTATATGCATTTTCCTATCAAATAATAATGTTAGACATCTTTCATGTGCATATTGGTCATTTGTATATCTTCTTTGGAGAAATATCTATGCAGATTCTTTTCCCTTTTGTTAATTGGGTTCTCTGTCTTTTTCTTGTTGATTTGTGAGTGTTCTTTGTATATTCTGAATACAAGTTCCTTATCAGATATATGAATTGCAAAATATTCTTCCCATTATATGAAACAGAGCATTCTTATAACATTGTGATTAATACAGAAAAAATAAGTTAAAGCTTATATAAACATTTAATTTTCAGTAAGTGAAAATGTTTAGCACTTGAGCTGTTCTACTCATGGGTTCATCATTAATGTTTCAGTTTACGTCAAGCTTGTGCCTTAGGTCAGTTGTTCTCAAACATTATTAAGCATTAGAATCTCTTAGGGGGTTTGTTTTAGTACTTTGCTGGGACCCACTCCCAGAATTTCCTAGGTTCAAGAAGGTCTTGTGTAGGGTCCAAGGTTTTACATTTCTAACAAGTGATGCTGATGCTCTTGGTTCCTGAACCTCTCCTTTAATGATCTCTATGAGCCATCATAAAATATTAGAGAAATACTGATAAGTAGCAATTTCTACTTGTCTACTAGATAAAATTTAGATTTACCCTCCGTATTTGCACATATAATTTGTATATATTTGCATATACATAGTTTCTTATACTATTTAACTATGGTTAAATATTTAACCATGGTTAGTGGCTGAATTATTTAGTTTCTTTCAAAATTCTTGCATACATAAAGTATACTTTTCTTCCTAGGGTTGTCTCCCTACAGATCCTCACAAATTTCCCTGAACTTAAGAAAATATCTAATAATCAAAGAATGTTAGAACTTAAAGGAATTTTAATCATCTAATTAATCCCTTCTCTCCTTGCCTCAGGTAGAGATTAATTAACTCACTTGATGCAAGATTACACAGCTAATTAATGGTGCATATAGGTAGTTCTTAGTGAATTTATTTCCAATAATTCTTTTTTGTTTGAAGAAAAGTACAAATTTATATCAGCTCATATATTTTTAGTGATTTTCAAATATAGATCTCCTTGGTAACATTTCTTTAGATATTGATAATAAAAAGCTTAATATTTTTGAAATGACTTAAAACTTGATTCTGTGCTAAATGGTATTTTATCACTTTACTATATACCAAAAACCCCACGAATTTAGCCTGACAGATAATTAGGCTTTAAAAGGTATGAATTATAGGTGTTTTTGTTTTTTCTTTTTCTCCCAGCTTTATTGAGGTATAACTGACAAAAACTGTATATATTTAAGGTGTACAATGTAATGTGATGTTTTGATATACATTTACATTGTAAATGATTACCACAATCAAGCTAATTAACATATCCACAACTCACATAATTATCCTTTTTTGGGTCGTGAGAACATTTAAGAAGTACTCTCTTAGCAAATTTCAAGAATACAATATAGTATTATTGACTGTAGTCACTGTGCTGTATGTTAAATCTCCAGAACTTATTCATCCTTCATTACTGAAATTTTGTACCCTTTGTATAAGGGGTACATTTCCCCTTATAAGTGTCTTCTCTCTTCTGATTTTAAACATAGGAAGCATATGAGGAAGAAGATAGATGTTAAAAAATGTGTGCTAATGAAATATGGGACAAATTTCCATGAATAAACTCATGTAAAACAGAGTACAGTGAGCAGGTTAATTATTTCTTGGAGACATGTTACACCTATTAGAAAATTCAGAGGAGTGTTGAGAAAAGGACATGTAATAGAAAAAGTATAAAGCTGCCTGCCCTGTGCCCTCTCCCCCCTCCTCCCAGCGCCCCTCCGTCCCAAAAATCTCCCTGGCCAAGTCTGCTTAAGGGAAAAGACAGTCTTGCTTTCACCAGTCTAGGTTATAGGCTAGTAAATACTCACTTTAATAATTACAGAAATACTAAAATCTTTTTTTCATTTAGCCCTTCACCTTAATAGTTAAGTTTTGGGGGGTTGCCCCCAAATTAATCTGCATTGTGTCTTTTTTTTTTTAAGTTTTAAAAAATATTTATTTATTTATTTATTTATTTATTTTTGGCTGTGTTTGGTCTTCATTGCTGCATGCAGGCTTTCTGTAGTTGTGGTGAACGGGGGCTACTCTTCTTTACCGTCCGTGGGCTTTTCCTTACAGCGGCTTCTCTTGTTGTGGAGCACAGGCTCTAGGCATGCGGGCTTCAGTAGTTTTGGCACGCAGGCTCAATAGTTGTGGCTCACGGGCTCTAGAGCACAGGCTCAGTAGTTGTGGCACATGGGCTTAGTTGCTCTGCGGCATGTGAAATCTTCCCAGAATGGGGCACGAACCCGTGTCCCCTGCATCGGCAGGCGGACTCTCAACCACTGCGCCACCAGTGAAGCCCCAGTACTATTTTTTAATTAAAGTATAGTTGATTATGTTTATATTTACAATATTAGGCATATAACATAGTGATTCTATATTTTTATAAATTATATCCATTTAAAGTTATTATAAAATATTGGCTATATTCCCTGTGCTGCACATTGTATCCTTGTATCTTATTTATTTTATACATAGTAGTTTGTACCTCTTAATTTCCTACCCCTATCTTGCTTCTCCCCCCAATACAGTACTATTGTTACTTATTTTATTGCTTAGTTGTTCCAGCTTTGGCCATTAGGAGCTCTTTCATGTTGGCTTCTGTTGAAAACTGCTTTATGATTCAACTTTTTCCTCAGTTCTTCCCTTTTTTGAGGGATGCCTAATATAGGATCAGTGTTTTATGAAAAGTGGGGTCTTCTGATTAGCCATCTATATCAGAATCATCAAGGGTGTTTAAAAAAAACAAAACCACATTTAACATCACTAATCATTAGGGAAATGAAATTGAGTACTACAGTGAGATACCACTTCACACCCACTAGGAGAGCTATTATCAAAAAATCAGAAAACAATGTATTGGCAGGATTTGGAGAAATTGGAACCCTCTTGCAGTACTGATGGGAATGTAAAATGGTACAGCTGCTGCGGAAAACATTATGGTCGTTCCTCAAAAAACTAAACATAGAATTACCATATATTCCAGCAATTCTGCTTCTAGGTGCAAGCATACCTTGGTTCTACATCACTGCAATAAAGCAAATGTTGCAGTAAAGCTAGTCACATGAATTTTTTGGTTTCCCAGTGCTTATAAAAGTTATGTTTCTATTACACTGTGGTCTGTTAAGTATGCAATAGCATTATGTCTTTAAAAATATACATATATTAGGGCTTCCCTGGTGGCACAGTGGTTGAGAGTCTGCCTGCCGATGCAGGGGACACGGGTTCATGCCTCAGTCCGGGAAGATCCCACATGCTGCGGAGCGGCTGGGCCCGTGAGCCATGGCCGCTGAGCCTGCGCGTCCGGAGCCTGTGCTCCACAACAGGAGAGACCACAACAGTGAGAAGCCCGCGTACCACACACACACACACACACACACACACACACAATATGTGTGTGTGTGTGTGTGTATATATATATATATATATATATACACACACACATACATATATTAAAAAATAATGCTGTTGGGAAAATGGTGTTAATAGACTTGCTCCACACAGGGTTGCCACAGACCTTCAATCTGTTAAAAAAACAAAAAACAAAAAAACACAGTATCTGCTAAGCATGATAAAGTGAGGTATGCCTGTGTATACCCCAAAGAGTTGAAAGCAGGGACTTAAACACACATTTGTACACCAGTGTTCATAGCAGCACTATTCACAATAGCCAAAGGTAGAAACAACCCAAATAGTCATTGCTGGATGAATAAGTGGATAAACATAATGTGCTATGTACATACAATGGAATATTATTCAGCCTTAAAAAGAAATGAATGAAAAAATTAATGTAACCTCTCACATCGCTAGGCTAAAGAAGAAAAAAATCACATGGTGATATCAGTAGAGGCAAAAAAAGTATTTGACAAAATCCAACTCTCATTCATGATAAAAACTTAGTAAACTAGGGGTACAGGGGAACTTCCTCAACTAGATAAAGAATAGGTACAAAAAAACCTACAACTAACATCATACTTAATGTTGAGAAACTCAAAGCATTTCCACTAAGATCAGGAACAATGCCAAGATGTGCCCTCTTAACACTGTTCTTCAGCATCATACTGCAAGCCCTAGCTAATGCAATTAAACAAGAAAAGGAAATAAATGGAATGCAGATTTGGAGAGAAGAAATAAAACCATCATTGCTTGCAAATGACATGATTGTTTATGTAGAAAATCTGAAACAATGGACAAAAAAAACAACTCCTGAGAATGGACAAAAAAAACTCCTGGAACTAATAAGTGATTCTAGCAAGGTTGCAAGATATAAGGTTAAATTACAAAAGTCAGTCACTTTCCTGTATATCAACAATGAACAAGTGTAATTTAAATTACATAGAATGTAGAATGTATAAAACCAAGAGTGAACGCGAAGGATTTTAGGTGGTAATGATGTGTCAGTATAGATTCATCAATTGTAACAAAGGTACCACTCTGATAGGGGGATGTTGATAACAGAGGAAGCTATGCATGTATGCAGGCAGATGGTATATGGGAAATCTCTCTACTTTCTGCTCAGTTTTGCTGTGAAACTAAAATTGCTCTAAAAAATAGTCTTTTGATTATTAGGAGTTATCAGTTTAAAAAAGAATGAAATCTGGGGCTTCCCTGGTGGCGCAGTGGTTAAGAATCTGCCTGCCGATGCAGGGGACATGGGTTCGAGCCCTGGTCTGGGAAGATCCCACATGCCGCGGAGCGGCTAGCCCCGTGTGTCACAACTACTGAGTCTGCGCGTCTGGAGCCTGTGCTCTATAATGGGAGAGGCCGCGACAATGAGAGGCCCGCACACTGCAATGAAGAGTGGCCCCCACTCGCCACAACTGGAGAAAGCCCTCACACAGAAACAAAGACCCAACACAGCAATAAATAAATAGATAGATAGATAGATAGAATGAAATCTGATATATGCTGCAATGTGGATGAACCTTGAAAAGATTTTGTGAAGCAAAAGAAGCCAGGCACAAAAGGATAAGTGTTGTATAATTCCACTCATATGAGGTACCTACAACAGTCAAATTCATAGAGACAAAAAACGGTTACCAGGGACTGAGGAGAGGAGGGAATGGGGAATTATTGTTTAATGGGTACAGAATTCCATTCTGGGATGATGAAAAAGTTCTGGAGATGGATAGTGGTAATGGTTGCAAAACAGTGAATGTGCCTAATGCCATTAAATTGTGTACTTAAGAATGGTTAAATGGTAAATTTTTTGTGTATTTTACCACAATTTTAAAAAAGCAAAACACCTCAGGTAATTGTTAAGCATGGTTTCGGTTAGAACCACTGATATATGGGATTATATAATGCAAAGTGGGATAAACTGGATTTTGTTGGTACTATATCTAAAGAGAAATTTGTCAAATTGATGAGTTCAAGTACATACAATCTTCATCTGTTTTTAATGTTCAACTGCTATAATTTGTACCTCACTGCATGTGGTAATGTGAATAGTGACTACTTACAATTATTTAGCATTCTACCATTTAAAGTACTTCTCAGTTATATGACTTCATTTGATCAAGTGTCCTCTGGAGATGGGTAATGATATTGCCTTTTTCAGGTGAGAAACTTGAGATTTAGGAGATACGATTTACCTAAGACAACAAATACATACATACATACATACATACATACATACATACATACATACAGGTAAAGTCAGACCTCCAAGATAGATCTTCTGACAGCAACTCTCATTATTTCCCCCATTGGCAGTCTCCAAGAAAATAGGAGGTCTTGTTTAAGTTATTAGAAAGATCCCATGGATTTAATTGTTTTGTGAACTGAAAAAATGAAGTTTTTAAATGAATCATAAGACTTAATACTTTATTTTGCAGACTATCATTTGACAGCTCTATTGTTCTTACCATACTGCTTAATATTTACAAAATCAAGATACACTGCTTCTATATAAGGAAGTATTTTTATGAAGCAAAAATGTGATACTTTATAATAAATACTAATTAATGCTAGTTATCAGGAAATCTGAAGCAGATCTATCATTCTGTGGTACTGTTTTCTTCTCTTGCATTGAACTAATCTCTGTACCCAACCATTTGTGCATACTATGCTTTTCATTATTCTTTTAGACCTTCCCTGTGAAGAATGTATTCATCACATTTGAGCCCAAGAGTCAGTAGGCTCCCTTCTTTGCCAGGGACATTTAAGCATGTTCTAGAATAGTAGAAAGATGTAGGGAAAAGCCATTTCTGATATTCTAGTTTAATACTCATACCCCCATAGCCTTCCTAGCTACCATCATGGAATTGGTGTGGTAAGGGAACTGTGGGCTACAGTTTTCAAAGCATTAAAAAATGCCTCTAGGGGGCTTCCCTGGTGGCACAATGGTTGAGAGTCCTCCTGCCAATGCAGGGGATGCGGGTTCATGCCCCGGTCCAGGAAGATCCCACATGCCGCAGGGCGGCTGGGCCCGTGAGCCATGGCCACTGAGCCTGCGCGTCCAGAGCCTGTGCTCCGCAACGGGAGAGGCCACAACAGTGAGAGGCCCGCATACCGCAAAAAAAAAAAAAAAAAAAAAAAGCCTCTAATTTCTGCTGGATAGTATGGGATCTGTAGGAGGAAAAAAAGTTTTATTGTTTTTTTGTGACATTTTTGTTTTAACAGTGATCTGATATTTACTTCTTGCTATTTTCATAGGAGCACAATGTGATAAACTTATTAAAAATAAAATTCCAGGCTTGTTTACCCATATATTAAACTGATTGTTTGCTAGTTTCATATCTCAAAGATACCTCAAGCATAATGAAGTCCAGATCATCCAGATTATCATATAATCATCTCAACAGATGGAGGAAAAGTGTTTGACAAAATTCACCCTCCATTTATGATAAAAACTCTCAACAAAATTGGTATAGAGGGAGTGTATCTCAATAAAGACTATATATGACAAGCCCAGAGCTTACATCATACTCAACAGGGAAAAGCTAAAAGCTTTTTCCTTAAGATCAGGAACAAGACAAGGGTGTTCACTTTTGCCACTGGTATTGGTACTGGAAGTCCAAAGCAATGAGATAAGAAAAATAAAAGGCATCCAATTTGGAAAGGAAGAAGTAAAACTGTCACTCTTTGTGGATGGCATGATTTTATATTTAGAAAACCCTAAAGACTCCACCAAAAAAATAAAAACTGTTAGAACTAATAAATCAATAAAGTTGAAAGGTACGAAATCAATATACAAAAATCTATTGCATTTTTATACACTAACAGTGAACTATCAGAGAAACTAATAGAGTAATCCCATTTACCGTTGCATCAGAAAGAATAAAATAGCTAGGAATAAATTTAACCAAGGAGATGAAAGGACCTGCACACTGAAAATTATAAGACATTGACAAAAGAAATTGAAGAAGACACATGTAAATGGAAAAATATCCTGTGCTCATAGATTGGAACAATTTTTAACATATTGTTAAAATATCTATATTACCCAAAGCAATCTATAGATTCACTGCAATCCCTATCAATTCCAGTGGCATTTTTCACAGAAATAGAGCAAACAATCCTAAAATTTTTATGGAAGGAACCACAAAAGATCCCAGATAGCCAGAGCAATCATGAGAAAGAACAAAGCTGGAGACATCACGCTCCCTGCTTTCAGAATTATATTACAAAGCTATCATAATCAAGACAGTATGCTATCAACATAAAAGCCATGTAGATCAATGGAACAGAACAGAGAGTTCAGAAATAAACCCCCATATAGATGGTATGTTAATTTGCAACAAAGGAGGCAATAATATGCAATGGGCAAAGGACAGTCTCTTTAATAAATAGTGATGGGAAAACTGGGCTACTAACTTATCATACACAAAATTTAACTCAAAATGGATTAAAGACTTGAATTTAAGACCAGAAACCATAAAACTCCTAGAAGAAAACATAGGCAGTAAGTTCCTTGACATTGCTCTTGGAGATATATTCTTGGATCTGACTCCAAAGGCAATGGCAACAAAAGCAAAAATTAAAAAATGAGCTACATCAGGGTACCCAACCCCCAGGCCACGGACCGATACCGGTCCGTGGCCTGTTAGGAACCAGGCCGCACAGCAGAAGGTGAGCAGTGGGCAAGTGAGCGAAGCTTCATCTGTATTTACAGCCATTCCCCATTGCTTGCATTACCACCTGAGCTCTGCCTCCTGTCAGCATTACGGTGAGTTGTATAATTATTTCATTACATATTACAGTATAATAATAATAATAGAAATAAAGTGCACAATGAATATAATGCGCTTGAATGTACCACTCCAGCACCCCCGGTCCATGGAAAAATTATCTTCGACAAAACTGGCCCCTGGTGCCAAAAAGTTTGGGGACCGCTGAGCTACATCACACTGAAAAGCTTATGCACAGGAAACCATTAATAAAAGGCAACCTAGTGGATGGTAGAGGATATTTGCAAATCATATACCTGACAAGGACTTAATATACAACATATGTAAGGAACTCATACAACTCAATAACAAAACAACCAGTCTTATTAAAAAGTGGGTAGAGGGTCTGAATAGACATTTTTCCAAAGAAGATACACAGATGACCAACCATGCATATTAAAAGATGCTCAACATCACTAATCATCAGCGAAATGCAAATCAGAGCCACAGTCTGACACACCTTATACCTGTAAGAATGACTATAATCAAAAGGACAAGAAATAACAAGTGTTGGTGAGGATGTAGAGAATAGGGAACCTTTGTGCACTGTTGGTGGAAATGTAAATTGGTGCAGCCACTATGGAAAACAGTTTGGAGGTTCCTCAAAAAATTAAAGATAGAACTACCATATCATTCAGGAATTCCACTTCTGGGTATTTATCTGAAGAAAATGAGAACACTAATTTGAAAAGATTCATGCACCCTTATGTTCATTGCAAGCAAGATATGGAAACAATCGAAGTGTCTATCAGTGAATGAGTGGATAAATAAGATGTAGGATGTATGTGTGTGTATTCACACACACAATGGAATACAATAGCCAAGATATGGAAACAACCGAAGTGTCTATCAATGAATGAGCAGATAAATAAGATGTGGGGCGTGTGTGTGTATACACACACACAATGGAATACTAATCAGCCATAAAATGAATGAAATTTTGCCATTTGCAGCAACGTGGATGGACGTTGAGGGTTTTATGCTAAGTGAAATAAGTCAGAGAAAGACAATTACCATATGATTTTACTTATATGTGGAATTTTAAAAACAAAACAAATGGACAAACAAAATAAAACCAAACTCATAGATACAGAGAATGAATCTGTGGTTGCCAGAGGGGAGGGGAGTTGAGGGGTGGGCAAAATGGGTGAGGGGATCAAAAGGTACAAACTTCCAGCTACGGAATAAAGTCACAGGGATGTGATGTACAGCATGGTGGCTATGGTCAGTAATGTATTACAAATTTGAAAGTTGCTAAGAAAGTAAATTTTAAAAGTTCTTATTACAAGAAAAAAGGTTTATGACTTTGTATGTGACATATGGTAACTAGTCTTATTGTGGTGATAATTTCACAATGTATACAAATGTTGAATCAATATGTTGCACACCTGAAACTAATTTAATGTATGTCGATTATACTTTTAAAAAGAAGATATCAAGCATAATGAACTGAACTCTTAATCTCCTTGTCCTCGCATTTACTAAAAAATCTGCTTCTTACAGTTTTCCTCATCTTAGTAAATGCATCTGCATCTGGTGCATCTGGCCAGTGATGTGGGCCCTACCTAACCCTCTCTAATTTCATTTCCTTCACTGTCCCCTTCATGTCTGTACACGCTGTTCCCTTTGCCTAGAATATCATTCCTCTCACTTCACCAATCCACTTTTTACCTAAATTCTACTCACCCTTCAGGTTTCAGCTTTAATCTTTATTTCCAGAACCACCCGGTTAATTTAGGCCCCTTTTGTAGCTTCAGGACATCCTTTAATAAGAATACCAGTAATAGCTGCAGCTAACATTTAGTAAACCTTGACTGTGTACTGGTACGTAATATTATCAGAAGGATTAAGTAATTTTTTAGGGTTACTCCATGATAATTTAAAGAACTGAGTTTGAATTTAGACAATTTACCCCACATTTAACCTCTTCACTACTCTGCCTCTTACTGAGTAGTTACTTTTGTGATTACTTGTCTTGTTCCCCTCTTGTACTTCTAAGCTCTGTGAAGGCAGAGACTATGTCTATCTTATATTCCTAGTATCTAGTTGAACATATGCATAAGTGCATTGTCGTATTTGAGATGTAGCCTCATTTACTCAGAAAGTCTGAAAATTGTTAAAATTTACAAGAATGTCACCTGGAATTCACAGATGACATTGACCATTTTACTTTATAGAAATGAAAGTATAAATGTGGAGAAATCTATTTAGTTCATCTCATAAATCAATTTACTGTTAGTGATTATACGTCAAGGAACCCGATCTATTTGGAGAAGATTGAATTTGAAAGAAAATTTACCCCTGCCTTTGATTCACTAGATTTTAGAATCTAATGCTTAGAGGTTATGGGCAGTCAATTGGTGAGTTTTATTAGATATTTTAGTCACAAGCTGCCATCTGTTGGTATTTTGGGGAAAACTGTCAAAGGATAGACAATGGACACACATGTGTTATGACTTGGTATTCCAGCTTTAAAGATGCCTCTTAGAGATCAAAACTTAAAAGTAGAACAGAATGAGTGGGAGCCCTAGGGTAAAAAAGATGGGAATATTATAAAGAGCTCCTACCTGTGTCAGGACATCACTGATAAGGGATTTCTCTTTTGGAAGATTTTTGAGTGTGAGGATTAAGAAAATGCTTTGAAGAAGAACTAAAACTCCATCAGAGATTCTTTTCTTGAGCCAGTTCTTTGTTTTATTGATGGGAACTCTGTTATCACAGAAAGTAATAAAAATTGTCTAGGAAGGCCATACTCATTGTTTTTAAAGCAAAATAAATGAAAGATGATGTAAACTTGGCACTTGACAGGTATTTGGAATTTGATGTGCATAGTTATTTTCTGTGGGAAAGGACTTTGAATGTTGTCTTTCCCATCGCTGATGTACACACAACAGAAAAGCAATCATGAAATTTTTTATTTAAATGAAAAATAAAATGAAAAAATTTAAATCTACATTTTATATTTACATGAAGTGTTACAAAAGTGCATAAATATGACAGTTATTTTCAGTACAGGTTTTTTTGTTTTTGTTTTTTGAGAGGGAGGGGTAGTTTGTTCATTCTTACCCCCCTTTTCTTCCCTTTCATCCACATTCCTGCCCTGCCAGGTCCTTCTAACCCATATTAATAACCTAGGTTATATTATTCCATATTTTTCTCCATGTTGTCATGTTCATGTACAGATGTATGTAATACATTATACATACATACAAGTTTGTATGTGTTTGTATTGTGTGTTTGTGGTTTTTTGAGTGTTCCTGTACTTTAAAGTTTTCTGTCTTACTCAAGAACACCTTAAGGAAATCTGTTAAATGGCAAAGCTCTGATTTATTCTTTTTAACAAGTACAAAGTTGTATTAGTTGACCAGGGCTGCCATAACAAAGTACCACACACTGGGTGGCTTAAACAACAGAAATGTATTTTATTACAATTCTAGAGGCTAGAAGTCCAAGATCCAGGTGCTGCCGGGGTGGATTTCTTCTGAGGCCTCTCTTCTTGTCTTATGGATAGCTATCTTCTCCCTGTGCCTTCTCCACAACCCCAAAAATAAAATATAATAAAAATCACTTCATAAAAAACAATTTCAACTTTGTTTCCTTAGGTATAGTACAAGAACCTTAAACTAAGGTATTAAACTTGAATTTCTTACCTTCCTGAAAAATATTACCCTCTTCTAGTATTTCCTATCCTAGTGAAATTAGTGGTTCTCCCTCATTGCTGTTCTCACTACCCCCAAAATAATTATCCAGACTTACCTCCTCACTTCTTTTACATCTGCCACTGCTTCTACATTGTTTCAGGCCTTCCTTGTATCTTTTTACACAGCCTGCAGCATCCTTCCAACTAGTTTTGCTTTCTTCACTTTCATCTTTGTTTTAACCCATCCTTTATACTGACACCAGAGAGATTCTTCAGCAAATAGATCTAATTATGTCAATGTCTGTTTGAAACCCTTCTATCATTTTCTTCTGCCCTGATCACTTCTCAACTTCTTAGCATGACACACAAGCCTGCCCTTTCCAGTCTTAGCTTTTCCCAGGTGCAGTCTTTGATCCAACTCTTACAGTTTCCCCAATACATCATTTTGTCTTGGCCTCTATGCCTCTTTATATGTTACCTCTTTTAGTAAAAGCCCTACTTCCTTTTCTGCTTCCCTGTTGCACCTTGTTCATCCTTTATAATCCAGTTCAAGTGTGTTTTACTTGTGAAGACTTCTGATACTCCTCACACACCATCAGCAAGGATCACTCTTTTTTTGGTTATCATTGTACCGTAAATATAACACTATTGTAACCTCATAACACTGTGTTAAGTCACTTGTTGACATGTCTAGCTCCTCTGTGAGCTGAACTCTTTGAGTGCAGATGTCATGTTCTCATTTGTCTTCGTGGCCCCAGCAATGAGAGGAAATTGGTGGGGGGGGGGGGAGAAAAATGTTACATACATGGGCCCAAAGGCTAATTAACAAGCCGTAAGAAATGCGAAAATATTTTCAGTCAATTTTGTTTTTGGAAAAAATTCAAATTCTCTGATTTGTTTTATTATTGTTACTTTTAATTGTTTTTTAAACAAAGGCTTTTTTGCTTTGATTTTTAAATAAACCTCAAAATGAGGAGAAATAAGAACCTAAAACATCATACATTGACTAATTGTAACAATGAGAAATTGATTTAACAGTCCAAATCTTTATTATTTGCTGTGGTAAAGGTTTTGAGCATACCAGTTTTATTTCAAATTCTGTTATATGTTTAAATAAAAGTAGCAGACCTGGGCTCAAGATGTGACAAAGTACAATCCAGAAGGTTTCTAATTCTTCAGAGAGCCATTAGCTAGAAAAGGCTATGAAAGATTCATCAGAATTCAACTTAGTGTTTTCTAGCAGTTGACCCAAGGGGTTCCTGAATACAGTTAGAGGACTCATGGATCAAACAGCTAGGAATTGATATAGATCTAATAATCCCTTTGCTTTTCCAGATTCCATAAATCTGACAATAATAGCCAAAAGTTGCTTCTGAATTTGTTAGAAATTACTAGAGACAAAATGAACTGTCAAGACAGAAGCCGGCAGTCCTTAAGAAATGTTTAAAATTCAGTGGGTGGTATCTTTAACTGAATATGATGATTATTCCTTAATTGAATATGATGATTATACCTCAAAAGAATTACTGTCATGATCATATAAAATTCTTATTCATGGCTATCATTCATTTTTTAGTGAAGTTTTTGCATTTACTTTACTTAAATTACCTAAGATAAGTGCATTTAAAGAAGCATATGAAGTTTTCTATGTCAGTAAACCTAAGTATAAAATATAATGTTTTTGAAAACTGCATGTAAAGGAAAACCCCCATCAACTTTAAACCCAAGTCTAAGTGCATATTATAATCGCTCTCATTCACACACCCTTAGTGAATGTTAGTTGTAGATAGCTTCTAAAGGCTGTCATAAAATTTGGCAGTGTAACCTATTCTGTATAGTCTTGAATAATTTGGATCATTTGATCTATTAAATATCTTTGAGTACCATTTAGATGGAATGGAACACTTTAGGTGTAACACTATCTCATAGAAGCGTTTTTTTATCCTATCTGTATAAGGAAATGGAATGCTACATCTGTCTGCTCATTAAAGAAATCTCTTAACAGCATCTTCCTTGAAAGAATAAAGAGCGAAGTCTGTATTTCAGGAATTGGTGTTCTGCTTGTCTTTAAGCATTTACCATTGTACATATTTTTCAGTCAGAGATTTTGAAGTATTGTTTTTAGAGAATTAAAATAATTTATTAGTCTCTTGTATGAATAAACCTTATGATTCTGATTTGACAGATTTAAGATGTGATAAAGGTTAATCTCCAGAAATTTAGGTGAACAGTTGGCATCATGCATTATTTTCTATTTAAGCCTAATTCTTTGTTTGATTTATTTACCTGATAGGTTTTATTTGGCTATTAGTAACCATCAACGAATAAAACTGAATTTGAATTTCTAAAATTTCGTGTATCATACAAGGTGTCGAGCTTAACATTTTAACTATAAGTGATAAGCAGTATCACGGTTTTTGGTTTGTTTTTTTAAACCATAGCATTTCACCACTGTATTTATATACAGTTCATTTGATTCTACATAATAAACATTGATTTTAGTTCTGACTGCCTTTATATATTGAATGGTTTCTGCCGTAAGGGTTTATTCTCCTGAAATCAACCAGACTTCTAGCATTACCACCACCCCTTTTCACTCTTAATTCTGAGGAAGAGATATTTTCTTCCTTTCACCCCTATAACACAGAGGCTTTGAGTATTCCCTGAATGTCAGGGGTTTAGAGTGAAAAGCAAAGAGAAAAAGATTCTGTAAGTAGATAAACAAGGCCTTGCGTAATGGGAGCATCAATAGAGGAAATAGACAAGGGAACATGTAATTATAACTCAGTAGGACAAACCCAATAACAAAAATGTGATACCTAGTACAAGGATTAGCACAGAGCGGAGTGTAAGACCCATAGAGCAGGGGCTGTTTTTTATTAATCTCTGTATATCCAGTATTTAATAGGTTCAATAAATCAGTTAAATGAATGAGATTAATTCTGCCTTAGAAAGAGACAACAAGCAAGAAAATCTACCCAAATGACACGAGATCTGGGGTTTGAAAGTCAGATAGGTAGGCGAAACGGTAAGAGAATGAATGATAGCCAGGGAGAACAGTGTGCGTGAAAACTGCATGCCATGTTTCACAAACTGAATAGTATGAATTGCTTCAGCATAAAGTGTAAATTGAAGAGCAGTTAAAGATGGAGCTATATTAGTGAAGAATTATACAGTTTCTATGGGTTTCTTTGAAAAACAACATTTAAAAAATATAATCTGATCAATTTACATTTTCTTGAACACTTTCTAAAATGTTTTGAGGTACCTAAACCACTTCCTCAAAAGGCTTGATTTTTTTTTTATATTTATTTATTTATTTATTTATTATTTTTTTTTTGCGATACACGGGCCTCTCACTGTTGTGGCCTCTCCCGTTGTGGAGCACAGGCTCCGGATGCGCAGGCTCAGCGGCCATGGCTCACGGGCCTAGCCGCTCCGCGGCATGTGGGATCCTCCCAGACCGGGGCATGAACCCGCGTCCCCTGCATCAGCAGGCGGACTCTCAACCACTGCGCCACCAGGGAAGCCCAAGGCTTGATATTTTTTAAAGTTAATTAGAATTATTGTTGATTAAATATTTTCATCCTTTTTTTATATATATAAATATCTTTATTTTTTGGCTATACTGGGTTTTCGTTGCTGGGCGTTGGCCTCCTCTAGTTGTGGTGAGCAGGGGCCACTCTTCGCTGCAGTGTGCAGGCTTCTCATTGTGGTGGCTTCTCTTGTGGTGGAGCACGGGCTCTAGGTGCACGAGCTTCAGTAGTTGTGGCACACAGGCTCAGTAGTTGTGGCTCGCCTGCTCTAGAGCGTAGACTCAGTAGTTGTGATGCATGGGCTTAATTGCTCCGCGGCATGTGGGATCTTCCCGGACCAGGGCTCCAACCCATGTCCCCTGCATTGGCAGGGAGATTCTTAACCACTGTGCCACCAGGGAAGTCCCTAAATATTTTCATCTTAATATTTATTATCTCTAGCAATTTAGCTTTATGTCAGATTTTTAGTATATTTACAATTTTATGTAATACATGGGATCGTTTGTGTAATCAGTGATCATTTTATCCATTTTGAATGATTTTACCTTTTCAGATGATAAGATTTATAGTGCTGCATTTACATTTATGACATGCTGATGTTTCTTAAAGTATGACCACATACTTCAATCCAAGCTTTAGGGACTTCCCTGGCGATCCAGTGGTTAAGACTCCACACTTCCACTGCAGGAGGTGTGGGCTCGATCCCTGGTTGGGGAACTAAGATCCCATATGCTGCGTGGTGCAGCCAAAAGAAAAAAATAGCCAAGTTTTATATAGAAGCCCACTATATAA
The DNA here is from genome assembly GCF_964341445.2 of Mesoplodon mirus. Taxonomy (NCBI): domain Eukaryota; kingdom Metazoa; phylum Chordata; class Mammalia; order Artiodactyla; family Ziphiidae; genus Mesoplodon; species Mesoplodon mirus. The sequence goes on along the minus strand of NC_138990.1, from coordinate 55,905,564 downwards.
ATAGATACAATCCATGGACATTCTACTCCTTATGCTGATGGAGCTACTAGGACTCCTCCAAGTTGACAGGGGTTTAGTGGAAAGAGCTTTGGCCTAGATACCAGGAGGCCCAGGTTCAGCATTACTAGTTAGCTACAGGATTGTGGGTGTATCCTTTTTATTATCTACTAAATAAAGGGACTGAGTGAAATGACTTCTAAAGTCTCTTTTACTTATAAAAGTATGTTGTTTTATAAATCTGTAGCTATATTTTATGTGATGCTGGAGCCTTAAATAGGAATGTAACCCCAATTATAGCTACATTTTCCGGGACTACATCTTGGTGAAACCAGGGGCTGTCTGTACTGTTTTTCATTTGTGAGATATAGTTTCTCTTGTTCAACATTTATAATAAGTTCCTCCCCACTCCATGTATAGTTGAGATTTTGGTAGGATAGGTGGAGATATCTAGCAAGTAATTTGGTGTATGGGTCTAAAAGTCAGGAGAAAAGTCAGGACCACAGATAGATTTGGAGTCATCCATGCAGGTGATAAAAATATGGAAGTAAATGAGATTAGTTGGGAGAGAGAACAGAAGAAGGGAGCAGACAGACAAGGATGGACTCCACATTTGAGGGGTGAGGGAAGATATGGAACTCTATAAGGAAAAAATGGAAAAAGAAAAAAATAAGAGAAGCAGAATAGATTGTGTCACTGATAATAAGAAAAGAGAGTTTAAAAAAGTCGAGAGTGCTCCACCAAAAACAAACAAACAAACAAAAAAAAAACCACCATAAAGTGTTAAGATTCACTTTTCAAGGAAGATAAGTCAACCATGAAGGTAAAGGGTATCTAAGAAAACAGTTTAAGCCAATGAGGGCATGCAATTCAATGGATAAAAATAAAACTGTTGTCAAAAGTTCTAGGGGGTTTTTTGTTTCATTTTTAAAAGGTTTTTAAAAATTATGCTTAGTGTTGAAGAGGAATCTGTTTACAAGTTTCGCTGCCTACACAGATTAGTCAGAATGTGATGACCTGGTGAACAGAAAGCTGAGAAACATGAATTCTGGGTTCTAGTCCATACTCCATCCATTATTTTAACTGCACAACCATTCAGTCATCTAATAGGGTGAGAGATTTGTAAGCAGATCAGTTACAATCAGGTTGGTAATAGCTATACCAAAAATGACAAAAAGTACTTGGGCAGATGATTTAAGCCTTTTGGGGCTCAGTTTCTTCACCTGTAAAATAATAGTAAATTGTTTTAAACATCATAATTAATGTAGCACCCCTCACACAGTTCTGAATTGTCATGTTATTTGCCTCTAAAATACTTTTCTTTAAAAAGTATTATAAGTGCATATATATGTTCATATGCATGTCTATGTACTTTTAATATATATTTTAAAATTCATTATATGGTATACTTTATAATAAAATTTCTCCATACATTGAGGCTGTCAAACCCTCAGCTAATGAGGTGTATGTAGTAGGACAGACCATACTAAATGCTCTTGGCTAGTGAGTACTGTATACTTTCATCCAATGAGAGATCTGAGAGCTCTACTGTCCTTTAGAGAGTTGAGCATATTTTGAAACATGTATTGTTTGTCTCCTGAAACTGATTTTTCTGCCCCTTTTTAAAGTAGGGAACAGTTTTGACCCATAGTGAGTGACAAAGGGATGCAAGTAAAGACTATCATGCTGGTTATTAAAATGTAAATTTTACAAAAACTGGTGGCCTAAGATGCCTCCAAAGAAATGGTCGAGGAAAATGAAGGTAAAGATTATTGGGCATGGGCTTCCCTGGTGGTGCAGTGGTTGAAAGTCCACCTGCCGATGCAGGGGACATGGGTTCGTGCCCCGGTCCGGGAGGATCCCACATGCCGCGGAGCGGCTGGGCCTGTGAGCCATGGCCGCTGAGCCTGCATGTCCGGAGCCTGTGCTCCACAACGGGAGAGGCCACAGCAGTGAGAGGCCCACGTACCACAAAAAAAAAAAAAAAAAGATTATTGGGCATTTATGAATGAGTGGCCATCAAGTTATCTTCCTGAAGCATAGACAGTCTCACATTGTCAAAAGTGCCCATTTTGTGTCCTTTGATATAGGATGACTTTGTGTTCAACAGACATTTATCAAGCTTGTTTTATGTGCCATGTACAGCGCTAGATGCTGGAGTTACTTTGATGAGTAAGATATATCCCAGTTACTTTGGTGAATAAGATATATCCCTCTTGGATTTTATCATTGGGTAGGAAAGATAGAGTTAAACAAGGGACCCATAGGAGGTCAATTTTGCCCAAGCACTGTGTTCACTAAGTGTTCTAGTTACAACTGGTTCTTGGCAAAAACCATATAAACTGCATCTTTTATCCCCATCTCAGCCTCTCCCTCCCTCTCTATATTCCCACACTCCAGGATAACCATGGTTTAAGAAAAAAAAAATGGAAATTATACAATTAAGTATCTGAATCTCTAGAAACATGTTAATAAGCACGTAGGGTGCACGTGGCTGGGAAAAAGGTTAAGAATTCCAGACTTGGGTCATAACATTCAAATCTGTATTTGCAAGCTAGACCATGTTCTTGAATACAAACCCACACTTAAAAAAACAAACTTATGGGCTTCCCTGGTGGCGCAGTGGTTGAGAGTCCGCCTGCCGATGCAGGGGACACGGGTTCGTGCCCCGGTCCGGGAGGATCCCACATGCCGCGGAGCGGCTGGGCCTGTGAGCCATGGCCGCTGAGCCTGCACGTCCAGAGCCTGTGCTCCGCAACGGGAGAGGCCACAACAGTGAGAGGCCCGCGTACCGCAAAAAAAAAAAAAAAAAATTATTTGTTTCGTTTGTTTAATTAGATGAAACAAGCCTACGTTTTAATTACTTTGTTTTTTGTTTATAGGTTCAGGGGCAAGTTCATCCTACTCTTGAGTCTAGTGATGATGCTCTTCAGTATGTTGAAGAATTAATTTTGCAGTTATTAAATATGCTATGCCAGGCTCAGCCCCGAAGTGCTTCAGATGTAGAGGTATGATAAATTTTGCCTTGTATCTAATATGTGTGTTTATTGTAATGTCAGTGAAGGGGGAAAGAGTTTGCTTTTCAGTTCCACAAAATATATATATGTATTTTAAAAATAATGACTGGATTTATTTTAACTTTGTATTGAGTGTATGATAGCTTGTATATGTTTTTGCTGTCAAACTATTCCATTATTTGCTTTTAATCTAAAATGAACTTTTAGTGGCCTCTAAACACTGCTTCTTGATGCTAGAATGACAAATATACCTTTAAGAGTGGAATTTGTCAAGTGGTTTTATTTGTTTGTTTTTTAAAGCCAGCTGTCATTTCAAAAACATTTCAATTAATCCTTTGATCTTCAGTTGCTAGGTGTATTTTAGATAGCAGTGAACTACTTTCCACCAATTGGAAGGGAGGGAAACATCTAAAAATCTAGGAAGGAAGTTCTGTAATCTCCTACAAAGATGACATGGCTCCTCTTTTTTTAGGGCTTATAGTTTAGTGGAGATACAGGTAGGTATATGGGCGATAACATAATGTGATGTACTATGAGAAAAGGGTATGTGGGAAACGAAAAATGGGTAAACTAATAACACAGGCTTTGGGGCTTAAGGTTAGCTTCTCAGAACAAGAGCCATCTAAATGGAGTTCTTGAGGAGTCAAGATTGAGAGAAGAAAGGAGGTTTGAGTACCAACTGTAGAAAACGGGAGATAGAGCTGGAAATACAAAAGGAGTTTTCTGGCAATGATGAAGGATCATTTGACTTTAAACACCTTGAATGTATAGCATACAAATCTTTGCATTTCTGTGACATTTCTTTTGCAGTACTCGTTTGGGCACAAAAAAGATGGTTGAGTTGAATGGCATTTCACCATGGATATATAATGGCAGAACAGTAGGGCAAGGGAATTGTGGAAATTGGTAGTAGCAGTGCTTTACAGCCCTTTTCAGGACACACTAGAATGTAATCATGATTTTGCAGTACACAGTGACTGGGGAGGAGGTGTATCTCTGTCTACCCCAGGCCCTGCTCTGTTCCCCTGAGGGGTGAGGGATTGGTATATAGTTATATTCAATAGGAAGTTCAGCTGTGAAAAGAGCATCAGAGAATCAAATTGGATAAGGAAAAAAGTGAAATTTAAAAACAGCTGATATTTGAGTGCTTGCTATAGTATCATACACTTGTTTAGACACTTCCATGTTTATGTTTCATTTAAAGTTTTTAATAACCCCATGAAGATGTTGCTGTCTTTTCCTTTAATAAGGTATAAGGTCCAGAATATAAGGTCTTGTTCACTACCAAATCCCCAGCACCTAGAATATTGTCTGGCACTGAGAAGGTGCTCAGAAATTATATATTGAATGAATTAGTGTAGAAACTGAAGCACAGAGAGGTTAAATAAGTTGCCCATGGTTACAGCTAGTAAGTAGTGAAGCCAAGACTCTAACCCAGGAAGCCTAAGCTTTCTGGGCATAAATTCTACTAAACTATTCTGCCAGGTAGGAGAGGGGAAGGTAGATTGGCAAAACGTGGAGGGAACAGTATTGGATTTCCCAATAAGATCAGAGAGCTGATAACACTAGAATACCTGAGTGATAGAAACAGAAGAATAGATTGAGATCAGAGACAGAGTTGTTAGAATTTAGGATTTCTAAAGTAACATAGTTACAAAAGCAGGATGTGGCCATGTGGTGGTAGCTGGACTAGACATGAAAGTCCCTATAATGAAGTGTTCAAGGAGTTAAGAGGTCAAAATATTTTATGTGTCCTTAATTTAAACAACAAAGCCACACAGGATGATGGCAGGACTTTACATGGGAGTGGAAGAGTGATATTCCAGAATCAGCTTGAGGAGTGGAAAAGATGCTAAATCCACCTTCATGTGGGTTTTGGGACAAGGGCATTTCCTGCTCTAGAAGTCTTTAGGGGAGATCCAGGTTTCAATTGAGGCAAAGAAATACTAAGCAACACTAAGTTACAGAGGTTGTGGATGTAGAAAAGATTGTGTACTATGGAATAGTAATTCACTTTGATTTTTAAAGTAATTCAAAGTAGGTTTATACATTTTTATCCCATTTTTCCATTGAATTATAAGTAAAATACCTTTTATTCATAATTTCCTTTAGGCACTTATTAACATTGGGCTTTCAGAGTAGATCTTGAATAGAAATGGTTGCCTGACTCTTCTTGTTAACAACTCCATTTGATCTTTTGGACCCTGATTAGGTTCTCCCACAGTGTTCATAAAATGTAGCATCCAATCCTATATGTAGTGTATTAGAATGGGGTTACAGATCGTATCATCATTCTGATGTTAGTATATTCCAGGCATTTGCTAGTTTGAAAACACTACAAACCGAAATTCAGCTCTTTCCAAATAATGTTGTACTATACCTGTGTTTATCTAATTTTCTCCTTTTCATTAATATAAAAACTAACATAATTTTCCAGTATTGAAGGAGATCTCCATGAGTTCTCAAAAATTACTAATGAGTCTCTCAGTCTTCCACTTGCACAGATTTAATCATTATGTAGGTACTCACGATTCTAGATAATAAGGGATATTTCATGGCTTTTTAATACTCAGAAAACTTCTGAGATATTGAAGATATTTACCCTCTGCCCTGTTGTGCTATTTTTAAGCAAGTAACTTGGATGTTTAAAATAGATGTAGCCATGGGATATTCCAGTGAGCTGATGTCGTGGTTGGGAATGGACTTTTTGAAAGAGAATATATGACAGTAATAGAAGTAGCGATCAGTTGTGTAACAGGCTTTGTAATTTCAAAGTACTGTTATAGACATTTCTATGCCCTTCCAACAACCCTGTGGAGTATAGTTATTGTTCTCCTTGTTTTATATATTGGACAGTTAACCTGCAGAATGGTAGAACGGATTTTTTAAAAAGATGGAAATCTAGTTCTTTTCCAATCAATAGTCAAATACCCTTCTTTGTGTACCATTCCTGGAAAGGTATTTATTTAAGAATATGGAGATTGGAGGTATTTAGATGAATATAATAGTGTCTTCAGATTCTTTTATCAGGAAATAATTTTCTTTAATTTCTCTAATGCATTTATGGAGCTTTCTTTTAAAATAATAAGGGCCATGACTTTAGCAAGCCCTTCAAATAAATTTTGAGATAAGGGATGATTCATAAAAAAAATTAATTTGAAGGCCGTATAAAAAATGTGCTTTAAGAAATAGAGCAGTCTGATTTAGTGGAATATGTGAATTTTACTTCTGAAGAATACATTTTGATTACTTTAAAGTATAAGCATAATTCAAAGTAGGGTGGCAATTCTTGCTTAATATTCGGCCCCTAGGGGATTTGTTTCAATGAAAAAATAAAAGTGATTTTTAGTTGACCTATAGTTTTAGGAAAATGGATACTTCAGAAGTGCTTGAAAACTAATGGGTTACATACATATCTATAATCTTGCTTATGCTAATTTAAAAGTTTTGATAAATTGTGCTACAGATTATCACAGACTATGAACTATCGTAGTTCAAATGAATGGGATTTTGTTTTGTTGCTGTAGCTAATGTTCACTAATCCATGGCACCAATATTTGAATATCCACTATTTGTCAGGCAGTGTTCCAGATGAATAAGGTAGTATATATAAACTCCCTGGGAATGCAGAGAAGGGGTATATATTATTTGGTCCTGTCTTTTTAAAATAATGTTTTAGGGCCTCCCTGGTGGCGCAGTGGTTGAGAGTCCGCCTGCCGATGCAGGGGATACGGGTTCGTGCCCCGGTCTGGGAGGATCCCATATGCCGCGGAGCGGCTGGGCCCGTGAGCCATGGCCGCTGGGCCTGCGCATCCGGAGCCTGTGCTCCGCAACGGGAGAGGCCACAACAGTGAGAGGCCCGCATACCGCAAAAAGAAAAAAAAATAATAAAATAAAATAAAATAAAATAATGTTTTAAAAGATAGTGTATAAAAATTCCTCCAATCTGGTTTGCTCTCCCTCTCCTCATTTTGTATATTTAGTCATTTTAAAAGTAGAAGTAGGGCCTCCCTGGTGGCGCAGTGGTTGAGAGTCCGCCTGCCGATGCAGGGGATGCGGGTTCGTGCCCCGGTCTGGGGGGATCCCATATGCCGCGGAGCGGCTGGGCCCGTGAGCCATGGCCGCTGGGCCTGCGCGTCCGGAGCCTGTGCTCCGCAACGGGGGAGGCCACAACAGTGAGAGGCCCGCATACCGCAAAAAAAAAAAAAAAAGTAGAAGTAAAACCAGTAGTATTTTTTCTGATATATCCCTGATAAAGTATATTTTTATTTATTTATTTAAAATTTTTATTTTATTGAAGTATAATTGAGTTACAATATTATGTTAATTTCTGCTGTACAGCAGTGATTCAATCATACATATATTGTTTTTCATATTCTTTTCCATTATGGTTTATTATGGGATATTGAATATAATAGTTCCCTGTGCTGTACAGTAGGACCTTGTTGTTTATCCATAAGTATATTCTTTTTTTTTAATTAATTAATTAATTTTTGGCTGTGTTGGGTCTTCAGTGCTGCTGGTGGGCTTTCTCTAGTTGCGGCGAGCGGGGGCTACTCTTCCTTGCGGTGCGCGGGCTTGTCATTGTGGTGGCTTCCCTTGTTGCAGAGCACAGGCTCTAGGTGTGCAGGCTCAGTAGTTGTGTCACTCGGGCTCAGTAGTTGTGGCTCGTGGGTTTTAGAGCACAGGCTCAGTAGTTGTGGCACACGGGCTTAGTTGCTCTGTGGCATGTGTGATCTTCCCGGACCAGGGCTCGAACCCATGTCCCCTGCACTGGAAGGCAGATTCCTAATCACTGTGCCTCCAGGGAAGTCCCCCATAAGTATATTCTTTTAAATTTCTTAAGTCTTATTCTTTCGTAATTGTACTTGTTCTTTATTTCTCTCTGGTTGACTAGACTGATTTCCATTTGTAATATCTTTTTTTCCTGTTTCCCTTTCTTGCCTGTGTGTCCTGTATTTAACCAACTTTAATTTCTTAGGACACTGATACATTTTTCCTCTCATTTAACTCAGGCTTTCTTGGACTCTTTTTTTTTTATATATATATATATACTCTTTCAGATTCTTTTCCCTTATAGGTTATTGCATAATACTGAGTATAGTTCCCTGTGCTATACAGTAGATCCTTGTTGGTTATCTGTTTTTTTTTAACATCTTTATTAGAGTATAATTGCTTTACAATGGTGTGTTAGTTTCTGCTTTATAACAAAGTGAATCAGCTATATGTGTACATATATCCCCATAACCCTTCCCTCTTGCATCTTGGTTATCTGTTTTATACACAGTAGTGTGTATGTTAATCCCGGCCTATTAATTTATCCCCACTCTCACCCCCTTTCCTCTTTGGTAACCATAAGTTTGTTTTCTGTGTCTGTGAGTCTCTTTCTATTTTGGAAATAAGTTCATTTATGTCTTTTTTTCTTTCTTTTAGATCCCACATATAAGCGATATCATATAATTGTAATTGTCTTTCTCACTTAGTAGGATAATTTCTAGGTCCATCCATGTTGCTGCAAATGGAATAATTTCATTCTTTTTTATGGCTGAGTAATATTCCATTGTGTGTATATATATATATATATATATATATATATATATACACCACATCTTTATCCATTCATTTGTTGATGGACAATTAGGTAGATTCCATGTCTTGGCTATTGTAAATAGTGCTGCAGTGAACACTGGGGTGCATGTATCTTTTTGAATTAAGGTTTTCTCTGGATATATGCCCAGGAGAGAGATTGTAGGATCATATGGTAGCTCTATTTTTAGTTTTTTGAGGAACTTCCATACTGTTCTCCATAGTGGCTGCACCAATTTACATTCCCACGAACAGTGTAGGAAGGTTCCTTTTTTCCATACCTTCTCCAGCATTTATTATTTGTAGACTTTTTGATGATGGCCATTCTAACCGGTGTGAGGTGGTACCTCATTGTAGTTTTGATTTGCATTTCTCTAATAATTAGCGATGTTGAGCATCTTTTCATGTGCCTTTTGCCCATCTGTATGTCTTCTTTGGGATAATGTCTATTTAGGTCTTCTGCCCGTTTTTTGATTGGGTTGTTTGTTTTTTTGATATTGAGCTGTATGAGCTGTTTGTATATTTTGTAAATTAATCCCTTGTCAGTCTCATCATTTGCAAATGTTTTCTCTCCCATTCTGTACGTTGTCTTTTCATTTTGTTTATGGTTTCCTTTGCTATACAAAAGCTTTTTAAGTTTTATTAGGTCCCATTTGTTTATTTTTGTTTTTATTTCCATTACTCTAGGAGGGGGATCCAAAGCGATACTGCTGGAATTTATGTCAGAGAGTGTCTTGTCTACGTTTTCCTCTAGGAGTTTTATAGTATCCGGTCTTACATTTAGGTCTTTAATCCATTTTGAGTTGATTTTTGTGTATGGTGTTAGAAAACGTTCTAGTTTTATTCTTTTACATGTGCTGTCCAGTTTTCCCAGCGCCACTTATTGAAGAGACTGTCGTTTCTCCATTGTATATTTCTGCCTCCTTTGTCATAGATTAATTGACTATAGGTGAGTGGGTTTATTTCTGGGCTGTCTTGTTCCATTGATCTATATTTCTGTTTTTGTGCCTGTACCATACTGTTGTGATGAATGTAGCTTTGTAGTATACTCTGAAGTCAGGGAGCCTGATTCCTCCAGATGTGTTTTTCTTAAGATTGCTTTGGCTATTCAGGGTCTTTTGTGTTTCCATACAAATTAAAAAAAATTTTGTTATAGTGCTTTGAAAAATGCCATTGGTAATTTGATAGGGATTGCATTGAATCCTGTAGATTGCCTTGGGTAGTATGGTCATTTTGACAATATTGATTCATCCAGTCCAAGAACACAGTATATCTTTCCATCTGTTTGTGTCTTCTTTGATTTCTTTCATCAGTGTCTTATAATTTTTGAAGTACAGGTCTTTTGCCTCCTTAGGTAGGTTTATTCCTAGGTATTTTATTCTTTTTGATGTGATGGTAAATGGAATTGTTTCCTTAATTGCTCTTTCTGATCTTTCATTGTTAGTGTATAGAAATACAACAGATTTCTGCATATTAATTTTGCATCCTGCAACTTTCCTGAATTCATTGGTGAGCTCTAGTTGTTTTCTGTTAGTGTCTTTAAGATTTTATATGTAGAGTGTGATGTCATCTGCAAACAGTGACAGTTTTAGTTCCTTTATTCCAATTTGGATCCCTTTTATTTCTCTTTCCTTTTATCTTAGACTTTTTTCCCCATGAGCTGAATCCTTAATTTTGAAAGTTTGCTTTTCCTTTCCCATTCATTTTTTCTTTAACTTTCTTTCTTTTCCTTCACACCCTAAAGAATCTTTGTAATTTCTAATAAGTTTGCCATTCACATTTTGATTTCCCAAGTGATTTCACAATATTTTCTACCCTTCTAGACAGAAAAAAAAAAATTCTTCTACACATTCTAAGCCTTTATTACTATTAATAGCACTTCAAAAGTACCTCCAGGTCTGAATATTTACACTGAAGTGTAGGAATTTTTATAGATCCTAGAATGTTTCTATTGGAACTGATCATCAAGATTATCTATTTAGACACCTTTATTATGTAAAGGAAAAGACAAGGTTCTGCTAATAAGAGACAGAGCTGAATTGCAAACCTAGCCTCTCTATCTTTTATTTTTCCCAAAGCCACTAAATATCAATCAAGGTGGAGTTTCTCAATTTAAAACAAAACTATTAATCTTGAAAGTGGCATCTTGAAAGAGTATCTTGAAAGAGTAATAGACTTTATTTAATTCATGAATCTTTCATTGATCATTTCTTCTTGGGCTTCTTTACCTTAAATTATATAAGATAATTGTAAAAATAAATTTTATTTTGCTCTAAAATTGTAATTAAATTTGTCACTACAAGAGACAAAGTATTTCTTTCAGTCTGGCCTTTCCATATTCAAAGCATCTTTTTTGACCCTATTAATCTTTCCCATGACCTTTGGTATTACCTCATAAATAAACAGTCCAGGAATACACTAATAAGTAAGTTTAAAATGTTTTCTTCATCATTATTATTTTCCTTTTCTTGCCTTCTCTTTTAGCATTCCTGACTTTCCTTCCCCTTCTTTCTCAAAACAATAGATAAACTCAGAGAGTTAGGTTGATAAAATTGAGATGGGCAAGGATTGCTGTTCTGTTTTCTTTCTCTTCTACCTCAACCCCTGCCTACAGTTTGCCTTGTAATACTGCTGATGATTTTTCTTCAAAGATGTATGTTAAATGTATTTAGAATTATTAGATTGAGTTCAGCTTCTGTTCTGTTCTGCTGCTTTCTATCACCACTATTCAGCAGTGCTTTTTAGATTCTAGGTCATCACCCCTTATGCCCAACTAACATTTTGATAAGTGAATAGGAAAAATCAGTACATTGCCTGTAGTAAAAGGTCTTGTTTTATGAAACTTTGTTCCAGTGTACTATGTATATGATGTATAAGGATGTAATGTAAAATGTATTAAGAACTTACTATTTCTTACTATGCATTGAGGTCCCCCCCACCAAAAAAAATGTTAGTCAGCCATAGGGCTATACTATTATAAGGTTTTAATCATGGTTATACCTATTTATTCAGTTAACCATGGGTTAAACCCATCAGTATGAAATTTTTAATTGGGAATCATGGTAAAGTTAGTCCTAAATCTCTTGTCATTTTTGGATTATCAAGTCTATAGTATTGACTTGGAAAAAAGGAAAAGAATTCTTGTTTTGGACATTCTTTTCCACCCTTTTCCTCCTTCCTTTATTAGTCCTTTTTCACCTGCCGAACTCCCCCAGTATTTTGGACCTTTGTATTGCCTTTATTATATGAGGGTATAGTGTCCTAGCAAATAGCTTTTCAACTAGACATTTGAAAATGTTTGTAAACTCCATTTTTAACTACAATAATTTCTGTCATTAGATTTAAAATGATCACTTCTTATATTTAGAAGCTGACTTATCCTTGAACATAGATGAAGAGAAAATTTCTTAAATTTGAATGGGTTAAACTATTTTCAGTTTATAAATTTGTCATTAACATGTCCTGGAATCAATGTTTCCTTTCCCTCCACAGAATATCACATAGCAATCTCTTTTTCATTTTCCATCTTAATAGCAATAGGAGTGATGTTAAACAGTTTTTATATATTACTAACTAAATACGGAGCAATTTAAAATACATGTTAAAATTGTGTAATAGCGACCTCTGCTGGTTTTAATTATGGTATCCTGAAAGTGGATTTTAAAAACTTCAGAGCATGAAAGTACCTTTTGTTTGAAGTGAATTATATTAGTTTATTAAAGTCGGGAAATTCAGCTTTTACATTAACATGAGTTCTTTCACTTTCAGTGGAAATTCTAACTGGATAACTGCTGGATTAAAATGAAATATCTTGATAAAAATTAATAACCTGTGGAAGATTCAAACTCTAATGATAAGCTACAGTGGATTAAAGTGCTGTTGCTAATGTAAACCCTTGATTTCCATGATTTATAAATAGTTTTGAAGTCAAATACCTTTGCATGATGGATAAAGGAAAAAATTCTTAGACGTTTCAAGTAGAAAATGCTATTTTAGCTTGTAATTGGTGTTGAAAGAAAGGACAAATGAGAACTGGATTTAGATATTTTCTTTTTGAGCTTAGGTCTTGTTCCTTGAAATTTTATATAAGTAATGTTTTAAATAGCGTCTACTCATTCTTGTCATTAGCTTTATCACAGTGAAGTTGAAATTCAGAATGTGATTTTTCCCCTAGTTAATAGAAGGAACATTAAGTCTCTTAATTGCATAATTAAGAAACTAGTACATTGGCAGTTATGGTTTTCTCTTAGCTTAGGTATGTTTGTAGTATAAATTATACTACATGTGAAAGCCTGCTTTTGGTATTCTTTGATTTTAAAAGTAAATTGTAAGTGAAGAACACTATTTAATATATTTGTTGCTTAGTTGTTATTTTCCTATTTTTCAAGGAACGTGTTCAAAAAAGTTTCCCTCATCCAATTGATAAGTGGGCAATAGCTGATGCCCAGTCGGCTATTGAAAAGAGGAAGCGAAGAAACCCTTTATCTCTCCCAGTAGAAAAAATTCATCCTTTGTTAAAGGTAAAGCTGAAATACTGCCTTCTTGCCTTTTAAAAGCAAAATAAAACCCATGATTTTCAAACACAAAGAGTATGTTTTATGGATAATAGAGTCAATTGAAGAGTGACATTCTCTTGTTTTAATTTTTCCAGGAATTTATGTCATGGGGAGGGATGATATAATAGGAAACTATAAGTTGGACAACATAACTTAAAGTAATTTCATACCAACAGTAATAATCAAGCAAATTGAAAGCACTAAGAAAAGTTATAATTGTGGATTTTGTTCATCTCAGATGTTAATAGAACCTCAAAGAGAACTTGTAAAACTCCTTTTTTTGTTGGCTAGACCTAAGTGTCCCTATAAATCCTTCACATAGTTAGATGTGTAGGGACCTCTGTGAGACTGCCATAGGGCTATGTGTAATCTCTGAACAAAAATTCCATAAAGATCACCTATACTATTTAGTCCTATTTGTCATTTATATTAGTCAGTCAGTCAGTTGAGTCTCTCCAGAACTAATAGAAAAAATAACTGCTGGAAACTCTAATAATGTGATTTCTTTTTTATTTAATACAATAGACAAACTATTGATTAACTCTCACATCAAAAATATAGGTATGATAATAATTAAAACCTTAATAATACTTCTCTGATATCAATAATTTTATGTGTACTATAGTACAAGTAAAATGCTAACGCTTGCATACATTATCTCTAGGTTTTATTATTCAACAGAGTTAATTATTATCACCCCCACTTTGTAGATGAGATAACTGAGGCAGAAAGTGATTAAGCAACTTTTAGTTCACAGGACTCTAAGTGAATAGCATTAGGAAATCCAAGTTTGTTTGCTCTTGTACAAGATTTAAGGCTGAACACTTGGGTGATTAAGACTATCAAAAGGTTACGTTTTGTCCTTTGTTGTTTGAATAGGAATATCTACCTATATCTTACTAACTGGTCTGAGGAAGTAAGTTCAAGTTATAGAAAATTACTAAGCTGTTAGTCATTGCACTTCTTTATAATTCTCTTTTCATGATTTTTATAGCCATACATTGAATTATATTCTAAGAGAATTAACAAATTGAGGTATGCGCATGCTGTATTAATGATTCTAAATGTTGCATTTTAGGGTTTAATTGTGGGTATCATTTCAATTTATTAATATATCCATATCACTATAAACAATAGTTTTTACATATTCTTAAAGGTAAATGCAACCTGTTCCCAACTTATAAGTAAACTTTTTTTTTTTAAGTATAGTTGATCTACAATGTTATATTAGTTTTAGGTGAACAACGTAGTGATTCAATATTTTTATAGATTATACTCCATTTAAAGTTGTTATAAAATATATAAGTAAACTTATTATTTTGAAGTTTTTTTTCTTAATTGGATTGTTTAGAAAATAGAATTTATTTTCCTATAGGAATTGGTCGGCCCCACAAAAGCCCATACTCTCTTTGAAGTCTAATAATAGGACTATTTAATGTGCCCTTAATAACCACTGTTGTTCAGCAAGACATAGCATGAATTTTTTTCCATAGAAACAGCCCAGATACCAGGAATGAATGTACCACTAGGGTTTTTAGGAAGCCCAGGTTCCTTTGGAAAGAAGGATAGAGGTATAAGGATAGTAGATATTCCCAGATACCAATAATATATTAACTCTTGTTCAGCATAAAGGAAAAAACCCTCATTTGTCATTGTTAATTCCAGGTATTCTGAATTAGGTAACAATGAGCATTTTTCCCCTCCCCCAAACTTGGGCTTCCCTTCCTAGTTTAGGGATTAGCTATTTACTTATCTGTACTTCTTAAGTATTTTACATGATCATAGGTAATTTTGCCTTACCTTTTCTTAGTTTACATTTTCAAATAGCAATATGTATGTTATTCATAGGTGAACTACTTAAAATTAAATGCTATTAATAATCACAGGCCTCAGTAAAAGTTAAGCTAAACTGTATACACTTTTTAAAAAATCAGTGTGTCAAATTTATAGTAAGTAATTTTAAACATGCTTTTCTTTTAATTTTTCAGGAGGTCCTAGGTTATAAAATTGACCACCAGGTTTCTGTTTACATAGTAGCAGTATTAGAATACATTTCTGCAGACATTTTAAAGCTGGTGGGGAATTATGTGCGAAATATACGGCATTATGAAATTACAAAACAAGATATTAAAGTGGCAATGTGTGCTGATAAGGTAGGATACTGATCTATATGTTTTGTTCTTAAATTTTTATTCATGAAGTACTGGGTGCTAACATACTACTCAGACAGAATAAAATTATATATTGTTTGTTAGGGCATACTTTTAGTAATCTAATGGCAAGAACTCCAGATATCACTTTATGTAAATAAAGTATTATATATATAGTATTAAAATGTGTTTAAGTATGTCATGTAGCTTTTCTTTTATGTGTTGCTGCATGTAAGGTTAATAACAATAATCTCTTATTAGTGAATTTCTTAAATTTTTATTTGGATTGGAAGATTTAGAAGATTATGGATTTACTTGAAAAGAATATTCAAAAATGTAAAAATACTGGGTTGGCCAAAAGGTTCATTTGTAAGATGGCTCTAGTAGAGCTTAGTTGTCTTTAACTTCATTCGAAACTCTTGTTAGATTGTATTGTGACAGCTGTCATTTCAGTGTGCATTTAAAAAAAACTTATCAAAATTGGTGGATTTTTGTGTAGCCATTTTAATATTGAAGATGTAAGAAAAACAACATTTTTGGCATATTATTCTGTATTATTTCAAGAAAGGTAAAAATGCAACTGAAACACAAAAAAAGATTTGTGCAGTGTATGGAGAAGGTTCTGTGACTGATTGAACATGTCAAAAGTGGTTTGGGAAATTTCGAGCTAGAGATTTCTCTCTGGATGATTCTCCACGGTCAGGTAGACCATTTGAAGTTGATAGCGATCATATGGAGACATTAAATGAGAACAGTCAACGTTATACCACGCGGGAGATAGCCGACATACTCAAAATATCCAAATCAAGCATTGAAAATCATTTGCACCAGCTTGGTTATGTTAATCGCTTTGATGTTTGGGTTCCACATAAGTTAAGTGAAAAAAATCCTTCTTGACCATATTTCGGCCTGCAATTCTCTGCTGAAACGTAATTAAAACATTCCATTTTTAAAACATATTGTGACGGGCGATGAAAAGTGGATACTATACAACAATGTGGAATGGAAGAGATCGTGGGGCAAGTGAAATGAACCACCACCAACCACACCAAAGGCCGGTCTTCATCCAAAAAAGGTGATGTTGTGTATATGGTGGGATTGGAAGGGAGTCCTCTATTATGAGCTCCTTCCGGAATACCAAACGATTAATTCCAATAAGTACTGCTCCCAACTAGACCAACTGAAAGCAGCACTCGACGAAAAGCATCCAGAATTAGTCAACAGAAAATGCATAATCTTCCATCAGAATACCGCAAGACTGCATGTTTCTTTGATGACCAGGCAAAAACTGTTACAGCTTGGCTGGGAAGTTCTGATTCATCCGCCGTATTCACCAGACATTGCACCTTCGGATTTCCATTTATTTCGGTCTTTACAAAATTCTCTTAATGGAAAAAATCTCAATTCCCTGGATGACTGTAAAAGGCATCTGGAACA
This sequence comes from Mesoplodon mirus, assembly GCF_964341445.2. Classification (NCBI taxonomy): domain Eukaryota; kingdom Metazoa; phylum Chordata; class Mammalia; order Artiodactyla; family Ziphiidae; genus Mesoplodon; species Mesoplodon mirus. The sequence continues at coordinate 55,888,821 of NC_138990.1, read as the reverse complement.
GTTCTCTGCTCAAAAAGCTAAAAAGTTTTGAGAAGGTGGAATTATGTAGTTGCCTGAAAAATGGCAGAAGGTAATGGAACAAAATGGGTGAATACATTGTTCAATAAATTTCTCGGTGAAAATGAAATATGTATCTTTTATTTTTACTTTAAAACGAAGGAACTTTTTGGCCAACCCAATACTAAACTCTTGAGAGTTTAATTTCATTGCCTAGCTTTCTTTAGATACTACTTGTATGGTTTTACTATGATTATGTTAAGGGCAAACATTTATTGAAAGTTAAGCATATATGCAACTTATCTCATTTGGTCCTTATGATATCCCTCTAAGGTAGATGCTCTTATCTACATTTTATAAAAGGGAAACTGAAGTTCAGAGAGATAAAGAAATTGGTCTAGAATTTTCTGAGAAGTTTCAAAGCCTAGACGTGAACTCCAGATCTGAGTCTTAAGTCATTGCACTGTACTGCCTCAGTAATTATTTGATAAAAATGAGTTTTCAGAAAAGAAAATATTTTCTGATGAAACGTCTCACTCCCTTTTTTCCAACTATTATTGATTCGGAATATTCTTTCTGATTGCTGAATCCACTTAAATATATTTTAGTATATTTGTTCTTTCAGAATGTGAAAATCACCTCATCTGAAGGATTTCAAATGTTTTTATTTTTTAATGCATGAGTATTTGATTTTAAAATAGTTATTTTTCAATGAATATAAAATATTTGATACTTTTAAATGAATTGATAAAATATTTCTGAGTATGTAGTACGTACTCACACAGAGAAGAGATGCAAGAGGAATATAGAACGAGACTGTAGATTTGATGAAAGGGTACTTATATTTGTGAAACAAGCAGAAAGTAATACAAGATAAAATATTTTATTGTGTTATAGGGATAATGATGTCAAAGTTCACAGGAGGGAAAAGTTAAGGTTTAGCAAGAGTAGTAATAGTAGACTTCTTGGAAAAAAACAGGACTTATTTTGATCAATCACCAACAAATGTAGGAATTATTCAAATATGAATTATGTGAGGCCCTGGAATGAAGTGGTGATGTCAAGGTTAAGAAACAGAGGAAACTAAGAGAGAAATCCAAGACAAGGTTTGGAAACAAATTAGAAGTAATACACGGTTAACAAGAGAGACAGACAGACAGACAGATACTTGTATTGACAGAGAACTTGGAAGAGGCAGTTTGTGATACCTGATGTAGAATTTTGTCTTAGAGAAGCTGTGGAGGGGGAAATGGCATTATATCCGAGAAGAGGTAATTGTGTTTCTGCTTATTATCATTTAAGAACTGTATTCAAATAATAGCTTAGGGTGCTTAACTTCAAGTTGGACTACAGATTGATATTTTATTATACTTTTTTTCTATCTGACTGTAGGTATTGATGGATATGTTTCATCAAGATGTAGAAGATATAAATATATTATCTTTAACTGATGAAGAGCCTTCCACCTCAGGAGAGCAAACTTATTATGATTTGGTAAAAGCATTTATGGCAGAAATTCGACAATACATAAGGGAACTTAATTTAATTATAAAAGTTTTTAGAGAGCCCTTTGTCTCCAATTCAAAATTGTTTTCAGCTAATGTAAGTATCATTGAATAAATGTATATCATTGCATGTGTTGTTAATTTTACATGACCACTCAAATTTGAATTTGTATAGCTCATGATTGCTGATTGGTCCATTTTTTAAAAGTAGTGGGATTTAATTCATCATGAGTATGATCAAAAATAAAGTTGCTACGGGCCTCCCTGGTGGCGCAGTGGTTGAGAGTCCGCCTGCCGATGCAGGGGATACGGGTTCGTGCCCCGGTCTGGGAGGATCCCATATGCCGCGGAGCGGCTGGGCCCGTGAGCCATGGCCGCTGGGCCTGCGCATCCGGAGCCTGTGCTCCGCGACGGGAGAGGCCACAACAGTGAGAGGCCCGCATACCGCAAAAAGAAAAAAAAATAAAAATAAAAATAAAAATAAAGTTGCTACAACAGTTTTGATAAATTAAACATCAGAAATTAAAAGACAAAATCTAAACTAGACTGATTGTGTAAGTACAAATGAATTCACAGACTCTTCCATGTACTCCAAAGAATAAAACCTCTTGTTTAGGTGGAAGACTTCTATGTTTAATTTGGCTCATTTGCATCATTGAACCAACGCTTCATCAGGGCTGCCTATATTTTTGATGCCATACTTGGCAATGGGGATTCAAAGATGAATAAAAAACTGTTTCTTCTGTCAAGTTTAGTCCAGTCAAGACAGAAATGTAAACTTTAAATTAAATTGCAATACAATGTGGTAATTACCATAAACAGAAGTATGACAACAGTATTTTGGGGAACACAAAGGAAGGTGCCAGTAACTGAAAATTAGAGAAGGGACTTCCTATTAATTACTTCCTAGTAATTAAACCAACCTGATTGGGTCCTGGAGAAATGCTAAATGAGAACAGTTGAGATTGTCTAAGGGAGTTGCATTCTAGTAATTTCTAGAACTGTAGCTACATAGTCACAGGTGACTGATGGAGAAGTGGTGCTCACAACAGAGGCTGAGACTGGTATTCACTCACTGTTATGGCAATGAGCAGACATTAAAAAATAAAGGAGTAGATTTTGAGTTGCACAAGTCTGTAAATATAGTAAAAAACCATTGAATTGTTCACTTTAGGATGAATTGCATGGTATGTAAATTATATTTTAATAAAGTTGTTTAAAAACAGAAGGTTGTTTAAAAACAGAAGGCAAGATTTCTTAGGACACAAAAATCAAGAACCATAAAATTAAAAATTAATGAATTAGACTTCATTAAAATGAAAAAAACTTTTGCTCTTTGAAAAGCATTGTCAGAAAAATAAAAATGTAAGCCACAGATTGTAGGAACCTGTTTGAATTACATATATCTAACAAAGAGTTTGTATTCAGAATATATAAAGAACTTTTGCAGTTCTCAATAATAAGAAAAACAGCCTGATATTTTAGGTGGGCAAAAAATTTGAACACTTTATAAAAGAAGGTATACCAATGACCAAAAAGCACATCAAAAGATGCTCAACATTAATAGTCATAAGGCAAATGCAAATTAAGACCATAATGAGACACTACTACACACTCATTAGAAAAGCTAAAATTAAAAAGACTGACAATACTGAATGTTGAAAAGAATGTGGAGCAACTGCTTTTGGGAATGTAAAATTCCCACATTGCTTGTGAGAATGTAATCTGGTATAAATATTTAGGAAAAGAATTTGGTAATTTCATATAATATTAACCATAAGCTAGCCATACAACTTATCAATTCCACTACAAAATCACAGTTGGGTAAAACATCCATTCAAAGTTCAAAATAGACCAGTGGATTTTAATGTACAAAATTTATATAGTTTCAGATTCTACGTTGCATCTAACCTTTAAGAAACTACCATTTATTGACTTGTATAATATCATAAAAAGATATTCACTCCATGTATATGAAATTTCCAGAGTAGGCAAATCCATAGAGATAGAAAGTGGATTAGTAGTTGCCAGAGACTGGGAATGGGTGTGTCGGGGAAGAATGGAGAGGGCTACTACTGGATGCAGCCTTTCTTTTTGAGGTGATGAAGATGTTCTAGAATTTGATGGTAGTGATGATTGAACAGGCTGTGAATATGTGAAAGTACACTTTAAAAGGGTGGATTTTATGGTACGTGACATATCTCAGTGAAGAAACTATGCAGAAAAAGAAAAGAGTATCCACAATTATTTGAATAGACTCCTCCCTTTTCCAACTACGTGTCTTTGTAAAGCTAGATTTTCTTCATATGCTTTAACCAAAGCAACGTGTCACAACAGATTGAATGCAGAAATATACATGAAAAGCCAGCTATCTTCTATTAAACTAGGTGTTAAGAGATTTGCAAAAATGTAAAACAGTGCCATTCTCCTCACTAAGATTTTTGGTTGTTCTAGAAAAATATAGTTACTTTTCATAAAAGAACTCTTTATTGTTATTTTTAAATGAATTAAATGTTTTATAATTTTCTTGGTTTTAATTTCTAATATAGTAAATGTTGATAGTAAATAATTTCTAATATAGTAAGCAAAAGCCCTTTGGAGTTTTCAATAATTTTTACGAGTGTGAAGGAGTCCTGAGAACAAAAAGTTTGAGAACCAGTGACCTAGAGAAATGTGTTTTGCAAACTGTACTTCATTTCCAAAGGAATTCTTTGTCTTTTACTTATATTTGTAAGTTGTTAAAATTTCTCACTGTATCTGCCATGTTAAATTTCATGATTATAAAATGACTTATTGGCTCAAAATTTGTTTTATTATACCACCTAACTGAATTAATGTGTTTTTCATCCCAACAGGATGTAGAAAATATATTTAGTCGTATAGTGGATATACATGAACTTAGTGTAAAGTTACTGGGCCATATAGAAGATACTGTAGAAATGACAGATGAAGGCAGTCCCCATCCATTAGTAGGAAGTTGCTTTGAAGACTTAGCAGAGGTAAGTAATTATACACCAAAAAAATCTGCATCTAGAAGGCCGGACATTTGAATTAAAATTGGAATCTGAATTCTTGTTTCCAGCTAACATAGACATTAACTGCTGACTACTCAACTATATTGCCTCTTCCTCAAAGGGTCATTGTCAACATTTGTTTCCATTATCTCACGAAACTTAGAAAAAGTAGTTTCTCATCATTCTCATCATTATAAAAAACAGATCCCACAGCTGACACTTAATTGGCTATCTTATCAATGAAGAGGCCACAGAACTTGGACCTGAGGTCAAACTACTTGTGTTCCAGTCTAAAATCTGCTACTTAGTAGTTGTATGTGTCCGTGGGCAATTTACTTCATATCTCTAAACCTCTCTATCTATATTTGTAAAAGAAAGATAATAATAGGACCAGGATTTTTTGAAACTTAAATAAAATAACTTTCCTGAAATATTTAGCTAACCAGCTTCATACAGCTACTCAATATATGGTAACTGTGCATAATTATTTAGAATAGGAGGGATGAAGTGAATAGGAAAATCAAGTCCAGGACCTAGATGATTCAGATATCATAGGGGTAGAAAAATGGTAACCTTCTCCTTGATATTTCAAGTGCTAAAATATTGAGTTAGCATTCTGAAATTTCTAGCTCTTGCTTTGTTCTCATTCCAAAATCAACTATATCTTTTATTATAACTCAGGGTCGAGTTTGTAAAACAAAAAATTTAAGACTTTCAGGCAAAATAATATGCTAAGTTTAAGCTTCACTACAGCGCCTCAGTGTTGCTTCAAACATACAGAAGTCATAAAGTATAAAAAGGAATATACATAACTAGACTCAAAAACAAGGATGTTCTTCAGCAAGAGGGCAAGTTGTACTCAGAGGAAAGTTGAGGAATACAAGAACTAATGCTGAGAAATGTAGTAGTAAATTTTATAAGCTACTGATTTTTTTTTTTTTTTTTTTGTGGTACGTGGGCCTCTCATTGTTGTGGCCTCTCCCGTTGCGGAGCACAGGCTCCGGACGCGCAGGCTCAGTGGCCATGGCTCACGGGCCCAGCCGCTCTGCGGCATGTGGGATCTTCCCAGACCGGGGCACGAACCCGTGTCCCCTGCATCGACAGGCGGACTCTCAACCACTGCGCCACCAGGGAAGCCCTGAATATTTTTAAAATAAATTTATTTATCTTATTTATTTATCTTTGGCTGCGTTGGGTCTTCGTTGCTGCGCGCAGGCTTTCCTCTAGTTGCGGAGAACGGGAGCTACTCTTCGTTGCGGTGCACGGGCTTCTTCTCATTGTGTTGGCTTCTCTTGTTGCAGAGCATGGGCTCTAGGTGCATGGGCTTCAGTAGTTGTGGCGCACGGGCTCAGTAGTTGCAGCTTGCGGGCTCTAGAGTGCAGGCTCAGTAGTTGTGGTGCACAGGCTTAGTTGCTCCATGGCATGTGGGATATTCCCAGACCAGGGCTCTAACCCATGTCTCCTGCATTGGCAGGCGGATTCTTAACTGCTGTGCTCCCAGGGAAGCCCCAGCTACTGAATATTTTAAAAACCAAACTGTTTTTTTTAATTTAAAAGGGAAGGTAAACTAAACTTCTCAGCACATAAAATGGGCTTGTATTCAGAAGATAAGAAAAACTAAGCAACTGTAAACTCTCTTTAAAATTTAGAAAAATTTATAGATAATAACAAACTATATTTGATTTTAAAACATTGAGGAAAATCACCAAAAGAATAGAAATACTACCTATATCTTACAGTGTACAAGAACTATAGGAACACTTTTTAATCTTTTCCATTGATAATAGGAAAGAATAATGAAGTAAAGAAAAACAGTGATAATGAAAACAAACTACAGTCATCCCTTGGTATCCATGGGGGATTGGTTCCAGAAATCCCCTCTCCAACATCAAAATCTGTGGATGCTCAAGTAACCTCATTTAAAATGACATAGTACAGTTGGCCTTCTGTATCAGCAGATGTGGAACCCACAGATACAAAGGGCTGACTGTAATATGATACAAATAAATCCAGCTACATTATACTACTATGTTAGTAACTCAGTATATGTAAACTGATGAAACTCGCCTATTTAAAAAAAGTACTTATTTTTTATTTTTAAAAGTCCATTTTTTGCAGCTTGTAGAGACACACCCAAAACAGAACCACAGAAATATTTAAAATAAAGGAATTGGGCTTCCCTGGTGGTGCAGTGGTTGAGAGTCCGCCTGCCAATGCAGAGGATACGGGTTTATGCCCTGGTCCAGGAAGATCCCACATGCCGCAGAGTGGCTAGGCCCGTGAGCCGTGGCCGCTGAGCCTGCATGTCTGGAGCCTGTGCTCCACAACAGGAGAGGCCACAACAGTGAGAGGCCCGCGTACCGCAAAATAATAAATAAATAAAAATAAAGGGATTGAAAAGTCAACATTTGAAAACAAATAAAAGGAAGCTAGTATATAAATATCAATTGATATAATTAGGAAAAGTAAGCTTGGTGGGGAGGACATTAGAGTAGAGAGGGACACTACCTAAATAGGAAAAGGGACAATGTCATGAAGATATAACAATCATGAATGTATGTGTACCTGATTATAAACCCTCAAAATATAAGAAATAGAAACTGACAGAATTATGAGAAATGGAAAAAAATTTACTATTATGATAGGAAATTGTAGCACATCTCTATCACAAACAGGAAAAAGATTAAGGCTATAGAAGTTAAAATAAGAAAATGAACAGGTTTGATTATGTATATATGGATGATTCTAGATTCATTTCAAGATACCAGTTATATTTACAAAAATTGGTTATAGTAATAGATAAAAAAGGAAGTCTCAAATATTACATAATAGCATACAAACCATCTTTTCTGACTATATGAAATTAAATTAGAAATCACAATAAAAAGTTTTTAAAATACTAGGAAATCTTAAAAATGAATTTCTAAACATCTCATGGATTAAAGAGGCAGTGACGATGAAAATTACAAAATACTTGAAATTGAGCAAAAGTGAAAGTACTATATGCAAAACCCTGTAAGATGCAACTAAAGCAATGCATAAAGAAAAACTTACAGTTTTAGACATATATTTTAAAAAGTAGATATAACTAAAAATAAATGAGTAAAGGTTTCAGTCCAAGAAACAGGAAAGATAAGTTAAATTTGAGAGATGGTAATAATAGAAACAACATAAAGGAAGTAATAGAAGAACAGGATTAATGAACTAGAAAGCACACAACAGATAGAACAAAACCTCTGATAATGTTGATCAAGGCAGAAAAAAGGAAAAGCATAAATATTAGGAAGAAAAAGTTATAACTACAGATTGCAACTTTTTTAATCATTCAGGAATGCTGAGATCCATTTGAAAATTTTTGAGAACTGGGATGGAGTGGTTAACTTTTTAAAAAATATAAAATAGGAAAATTGACAAGAAATAGATATCCTAATTAACTTAAAAACCATTAAAAGTTGAATAATCAAATCTATGTTTCAACAAATGACATGAGGCATACACTAAGTATTAGGAGTTTTACCAGTCTTCAAGAAACAGGTAATCTTACTCTTGAAAACTGTCCCCTGCTCCATTCAGTTTAGAAATAGCACCATAAGGTATTCAGAAGTAAACCCAATAAACATATGCAAGATTTTTGTTAAGAAAACCACAAAATAGATTCATAAGGAAGATAAAAAATAGGGACACAAAGGGCAACTCAATTTTTTAGGATTATATATCAATACATATATTATCAAAACTGGATAAGAGTAATACAAGAAAAAAATATGAACCACTCTCACATACTGACACAACTGGCAAAGAAAATTAATCAGTTTATAATCTAAATAAAAACTGTAGCCAGTATGATATATCTTAGGAAGTTTACTCTTAAGTGGTTTGAAATTTTTAAAAAGTTAATGTTATATTTCACATTAACATTAAAATCTCAACAAATAAGAAAAAGCATAGAAAAACATTCATTCAGGAATTTCTTTAAAATGTTGAGCCAAGTAGGAATAGAAGGGACCTTTCTTAATCTAATAAAGGATATCTATCAAAAACCTATAAAAGATATATTTAATGACTACGCTGTAGGAGAATGCCACTCACTACTTCTTTTCAACACTCTAATAGAGATACTAGCCAAAAGACAGAAAAAGAAGAGAAAAGACAAAATTGTCCTGTTTGTAGTCAACATAATTGTCTACACAGCAAATCCAAGAAAATGTATATAGTGTTGTAACTATTAAGCAAGTTTAGTATAGTTGCTAGATAAAAGACCAACATAAAAATTGCTAGCATTACTATACTCGGTTCCAACCAAGTGAATGTATAATATTAAAGGAAAAAGGCTCCATTCTCTCTAGAAACAAAACTGTAAGGTATTCAGAAATAAACCCAATAAACATATATATGCAAGACTTTTGTTAAGAAAATCATAAAATAATGATATTCATAAGGAAAATCTGAATAAATGGAAATACCATGTTCATGGAAAGACTCAATATTGTATTGATGCAGTTGTCCCCGAATAATCTATAAATCAGCAAGCTGATCGTAAAATTCATGTGGAAGAATGAAGGGACAAAAATAACAATTTTGAGGAAGAACAAGTTGACGGGACTTGTCCTATCAGATTTTAAGATTTATTACAAAGCCACAGTAAATACGATTTATTACAAAGCCGCAGGATTAGTTGTAGATACAGACAATTAGTGGAACAGAATAGAGCACCCTGAAAAAAAATACACATACACACGATATGTGACAGATTACATTTTAATCAGTAGAGAAATAACAAACTAATTAATAAATGATGCTGGGTCAAAACTGGTTTTCCATGTGGAAAGAAAATATTCCTTCCTTAGCTCACATCATACAGGAAAAACTCTCAGTAGTTTAAATAAAATCTAAAAATGAAAAGCAAAACTTTAGAAGTTCGGAAGAAAATACAGGAGAACATATTTATCACTTTGAAGTAGGAAGGGTTTCTTAAAGAACACATAGAAAGTACAAACCATAAAAGAAGAGATTAAAATTTTTAAACTTCTGTTCATACACAAAAAAAGTTACGAGAAGCACAAAAGAATGAAATTGAACTCCTTACCTCATACCATATATAAACATAAGTTCAAAATGGATCAGAGACTTAATATAAGAACTAAAATTACCAAACTCTTAGGAGAAAGCATGGCTAAGTCTTCATGACCTTGACTTTGCAAAGGATTCTTAAATATTACACCAAAAGCATGAGTGAGAAAAGAAAAAAAATACATAATTTAGACTTAAAATATAAAACTTTTGTGCTTCAAAGAGTACCATCAAAAGTGAAAGGACAGCACACAGGATGGGAGAAGATATTTGCAAATCATATGTCTGATAATATCTGATATATTCAGTGTATATAAAGAACTCTTACAAAAAAGACAAACAACTCAGTTTTTAAATGGTCAAAGGATTTGAATAGGAATTTCTCCAAAGAATATATAAAAATGGCCAACAAGCACATGAAAAGATGTTTAGCATCATTAGTCATAAGTAAAATGCAAATCAAAACCATTATGAAATACCACTTCACACTCACTAAGATGGCTAGAATTAAATTTTTAAAATGAAAGGAAAATACCAAGTTTTGGAGAGGATGTGGAGAAATTAGAACCTTCAAACTTTGCTGGTGGGAATGTAAATAAAACGGTACAATTGCTATGGAAAACAGTTCTTCAAAAAGTTAAAGAATTACTGTATGATCCAGCAATTCCAAAAGGTTGCATACTGTGTACTTCCTTTTATATGACTTTCTTGAAATGAAAAAACTATTGAGATGCAGAATAGATCAGTGGTTGCTGGGGGCTAAAGAGGCTATGATGGGAAGGAAGAAGGTGTGGCTATAAAAGGGTGGCAACAAGAGCCATCCTTGTGGTGATGGAAATATTTTATACTTTACTACATCAATGTCAATGGCCAGGTTGTGATATTGCACTATATTGTACTATTGTAAGAGGTTACCACTGGGGAAAACTGGGTAGTGTGCAGACAGACAGAATCTTTCCGTATTATTTCTTACAACTACATGTGAAATCTAAATTATCTCAGAGTAAAAAATTTACCTAAAAAAAGATATATTTATACAGAGTTTAAAATAAATGAACTGTAAGGAACTATGCATCAAATTGGATAAATCATTAAAACAACTTTGAATATAAAAACCAAATTGCAGAAGAATTTATTGTTACTATGTACATTACAATATTTATATAAAATTTGAAAGCATTGCCTTGTTTCTTGATACATATGTAATTATGATATAAAAATATACTTGGAAATAATAAAATTCAAATTCAGGATAGTGATTTCCTCTGGGGATTAGCAGGAGAGGAAATTAGCTTCTGAAAGGGAGCCCAGGAGGATCAATTACATCTGTACTGTCTTATTTCTTTAAAAAAAAAAAAAGTGAAGTGTTATAAAATGTTGAGCTTTTTTTGAGCTAGATGGTGAATATGGTTGTTAAACTGTTTTCTGTACTTTTCTGTATGTTTGGAATAGTCTATATTTTTAACTGTTAATACACAGTTGTGTGTATCAATAATTAAATTTTTAAGTGAATCCTATAAGTATTGCATTTAACCAGTAAACTGATCATAATATCATCTATTAATTTAGACGAGGATTCTTAGAAGTGCTTGCCATTCTACAAATTTATCCTCAAGAATAAAACTACGTGATAAGAGCTTGGATTTCCAGTTAGTTGTCAATTTTTTCTCTCTCGAAATTAGCTATTTTAGAATGATAATACTAGATACCATTTATTCACCGCTTATTATGTGCATATGCTATTGCAAGCACTTTGCGTGTATCTCACTTAATTCCTAAAACAACTCCTTGAAGTAGATATCATCTACATTTTCCAATGAGGAAACTTGGCTTAGAGTAAATGTTGATAGTTTGTCAGAGATCACACAGCTAGTAAGTAGTACAATCAGAAGTGGAACCTGGGTCTCTCTGATGCTAGAGTCATGCTTTTAAGCCACTACACTGTCTGTATAGTCTTTACTTTATATGTGTAATTGTCATAAAAATTCTATAATAAATTAGAGTTTATTGAAAGGGGAGGAGGACAGACATTATCAGCTCTATATAAGTTCATGAATTCAAGAGACCCAAGATATAAGCATCCAATCACATTTTTATTCCTCTCTCCCATCCAGTCTATTCATAACCTGACTCCCTCCTGCTGTTATTGTTGAAAACCTACTATCCATTCCTGTAAGATCTGCAATGGACTGCAATTTCCATTGTTATATTATTACAGAAATGTTCAGTTGAGAAGACAGTTGAAGGAATTGAAATGGCTCAAGGAATTTAGGATGACTTGGAACTTTATATCCCTATTGCATTTCACAGAGAACAGAACTGGGGTCTTCTGATTTCTGATCTTGTGTTGTTATTACTGAATCTTTCCTTAAAGAAAACAGTCTGAGAAACAACATAAAGGGTAATTTAAAAGTAAACATTTGTTCTGTCATTCACTCCTAACTTCATTCTTCTGCAGTCCTCCACTAGATGTCCTCTTCCTCTTTCTAGAATTACCCTTCATAGAAATGAGCTCTTGCTAGAATCTATAACACCATCTTCATAATAGTTTGGGGGTTTTGGCTTTTTATTTTTACCTGGAATAGAGCACAGGATGACGGAGAGTAGAAATCCTACCTCCTGATAAAATCACAATACCTACTCTTTTTTTCCTCAGGAATCATCAAAACCAGTAGATTCTAACCTTTAGAATTGTTTAGTTTATTAATGATTGGTGATGGTAAAATCTTTTGGCAATTTGGATTAAATTTTTATTGTTTTGTGAAAAATATGCCAATGAATTTTAGATGATATAAACAGTTACCTCTGGCTTGCAGAATGTGTTAAGTAAGTCTATGAACAAGAAATAACCATGAGAAAATAAATGTCTGGCACCAATATTCTAAATGTTTATACTTTACCTGTTGTGGATATCTATGTTCTTTATTATTCAGGCTACACTTAGTTTTCCACATCTAAAAATCCCCCCATTCTTTTGACTATGTTTGTTGATAATACTCTACTAGAACCCTTTCATGAGAGGTGTCATATAAGAATCCCATTACTCATCAGAAAGAATTGATTTACTTTCTTAATTGAGAATATTAGGTTTATTCTGTTAAAATTAACAGCAATGTAATTTTGTTTAGAGGCTTTAAAAGAAATATATAATTGTGCAGGCATAGGTGTGCCCATAATTTAATCTTCTTGTGTTTATGGTGGTAGGTCATTTATACTTTACCTTGGAGAAAGATTATTTATGTTTTGCCTTCTTTATTTTCTAAGGAACTGGCATTTGATCCATATGAATCATATGCTCGAGATATTTTACGACCTGGTTTTCATGATCGTTTCCTTAGTCAGTTATCAAAGCCTGGAGCGGCACTCTACTTGCAGGTATAGTAGTTTTTAGATCAAGATATATGATGTCTGAAAAGTAAACTTAAAAATTAAATCACTTTATTTTCTAGTCAATAGGCGAAGGTTTCAAAGAAGCTGTTCAGTATGTTTTACCCAGGCTACTTCTAGCCCCTGTTTACCACTGTCTACATTACTTTGAACTTCTGAAGGTAAGAAAACTTTCTTCTACTTATAAAATATTCAAGTGTGTTACAGTTTTTTACCAGTTCATTTGTGTGTGAATCATTATGTGAGCGCTCATGAACATGTCTGTATCTATTTTCTTTTTCTAGTTAAGAAGCAAATGTAAACGAATCTATAGAAGAGTGGCATATTTTCTCCAGTTTCAATAGTGAATTTTAAAGCAATCATCAGATATTTTTATCTTGTGCCCTTACTTTTTGTTTACATGGTCGAATGTTTGGAAACAACCTTGTATTTATGCATCCAAGTCTCCATTTTGGGACCTCAGCAGATTCAGGGACTTAGATAAGGAACCAGTGTGGGGATAATGCCAAAGTAATGGAGAAGATTAATCACCTAATTTTCGTAGCTTAAGTTTGCAACTGTGTCTATAGAACTGCTTACTGTTACTTTAGAAGCAGTGAACTATAGTAATCCTAGTAAAAAATTCCCATTTGATTAAAATACTCAATTTAAAAAGCACCAAAAAGAAAAAGTTGTGCTTTTTTTCCCTCTTTTCCTATTATGCACTGAAACTAACTAGGGAAAAGGGAACCTTAGTCTGTATAAATTATAATTCAATAGTGTAGCTCCAGGTGATTTACTTTTAAATATCTTATGTATCTAATGATGTCTGCTTTGGATTATGGATAATATGTCCTTAAAAAAATGAAATTTTTTTCAAAAATTTTAAATAATGAATGAGATAATAAAGATATTCTATTTAATGAACTAACCCCATAAATACAAAATAAGACATGTATTAATACTATTATTATTCCTTTAGTTTTTAAAAGAATGTTTTATTAAAGAAAAATTCTGTTTAATATCATGATTTTGTTATGAAACATGTATTATTAGAAATCAGATTTATAGTTTGCAGGAATACATGAAGGCTCTCTATAATGAATCAATGAATGAATAGAAAGCCTGAATTTAGCAAATTGGAGGAACTCAGATTCTTACATTTTCCTTCCATTTTCCCAGGTCTCTCTACATTGTAGTAATTTGGAGTTCAGTTAGATTTGTTAAGCAGGAATGTTTGAAGTTGGAAAGAACTAAGGAAGTTAAAGGACTTGATGACCAGGAAGAATTATGGAGCTCTTAGCTCTCTGTTCTAGGCTGCAAACAGAATACCATTTATGGTCTTCGGTAATATAGGATGATTATTTTAAGAGGATAATCAAGAGGAAGCATTTGGTGTGTAAAATCATTCTTTATAAAAATTCATTATGACAAATCATAACCTCAGAATGGGACATTGGCAAACAAATTTATTATATAGATCCCTTCCTCATAATGGAATCTGTAATAATGAGATTTTTACCTGAGACTACAATGAAATTCTGATGGATTAAAGGCCATATAAAACCTTGAAGCAGTCATTAATTAATAAGTAAGAACAAGAAGCTTTGATGAAGTTTCAGAAGGCTATAAATCCTAACCATCTTAATAGTATAAGAGAAATTAATTATTTACTCCCCCAAGTATAGGCAATTAAATTTTTTAAAATTATAAGTTATGGTAATAAAACTTTTTAAAATTAAATTAATTCATTTATTTTTGGCTGAGTTAGGTCTTCATTGCTGTGTGCAGGCTTTCTCTAGTTGTGGCGAGCGGGGGCTACTCTTTGTTGCCGTGTGCAGGCTTCTCATTGCGGTGGCTCCTCTTGTTCAGAGCATGGGCTCTAGGCGCGTGGGCTTCAGTAGTTGCAGCACGTGGGCTCAGTAGTTGTGTCTCATGGGCTCTAGAGCGCAAGCTCAGTAGTTGTGGCGCTTGAGCTTAGTTGCTCCATGGCATGTGGGATCTTCACAGACCAGGGCTCGAACCCGTGTCCCCTGCATTGGCAGGCGGATTCTTAACTACTGCACCACCAGGGAAGTCCCCCCAATTTTTATTTTATAATTGCGTCAATCAGCAACTTAAAAGATTTCTACTGGTAAGCACATGTATTCCTAGTTCATATTACTGCCTAAATTTCACTGCAAAATTAAACAGTATATTGAGCAGGAAACTTTTCCCGATTAATTCCACAAATTGTCACCTCTCCTTTTTATTCTGCATTCCCTCAGCACTAATGTACTGTTTGTATTTATTATCTTTAATTTGTATTTGTTGGTACGTTGCTTAAATAGTTTTATTGAGCAGTATTTCAAAGTGTATTCTATAGAATGCTAGTCCCATAAGATACTCTAAATTAAAAGTTTGGGGGAAGGAATTCCCTGGCGGTCCAGTGGTTAGGACTCCATGCTCTCACTGCCGAGGGCCTGGCTTCAGTCCCTGGCTGGGGAACTAAGATCCCACAAGCCACGCAGTGCAGCCAAAAAGAAAAAAATGTTTGGGAGGAATGTTCAGTGGTCAGATATGTTTGGGGAACACTGTATTCTTAATTATATTCCTAGAAATTTTCAGTGTACATTAGCATATTAAAGGCTTTGTGAAATTGTGCAATAAAGCAATCTAAAGCAATTAATTCCCAAATTAATTAGACCTTGGAACCCTTTGAAACTGTAATGTATTTCTGGAGGTTACTTTGGGAACCTATCGTAGAATTCCTCTATCAGAAGAACTGAAAGACCTTCTAACACTTAATGGTCTAAGATTTTTTCCAGTAACGTGATTCTCACCAACTCTAAATTTTTTTCCTCTGGGTATTGTCATAACTTCAAGTGCCAGTGTGGACTAGGTGATTCTGGACTCAACAATGATTAAATAAAATCAGCTCAGTGGGAAGCAGCAAAATGCTAAGACGTCAATGACAATTGGTAACTAACCATAATTTATCTATGGCATGGAGTGGCTTTTGAAAGACTAGATAGGACTCTGATTTTTTTTCTGACTCTAGCCTGGTAGCCTACTAGCTGAGTAGCTTGTAACAAGTCACCTCACCTTTTGAGCTCTGGTTTTCTTATCTGTGAAATGCTCTTATCTCACTGGGTGGTTCTGTCAACCAAGAGAACGTATGTAAAAGTACTTCATATGCAGTAAAAAATATAAATACTGAGTATTGTCATTACTAGAAAATTTTCTTCTTGTCTTGCAGATATCTTAAACTAACATTTTACTACCTTCATCTTTCACCATTTCCCCACTTCTCCTGCCTGCCCAAATTTGTATTCCATTTCTTTGCTAATCAGCTCATATCCCTTCACCAGAAGCCTCAGTACCATCTTTG
Source organism: Mesoplodon mirus (assembly GCF_964341445.2). Classification (NCBI taxonomy): domain Eukaryota; kingdom Metazoa; phylum Chordata; class Mammalia; order Artiodactyla; family Ziphiidae; genus Mesoplodon; species Mesoplodon mirus. Next base: position 55,872,499 of record NC_138990.1, on the reverse strand, counting down.
ATTCTTCTCAGTCCCTTATTAGCAGAGCATCATGATTAGATTACAGAAATGATTCTGGAATCCAGTCTATTCTCCCATTCCACTGACACTGCTTTAGTCCAGACCCTCAGCATGTCTCTCCTGGGTTACTGTAGCAGTTTCCTATATGGTCTTTGTGTCTCATGGAACTCCCAGTTTGAAAAGTGCAGTTGGTGCCCTGTGAAGTGGGACACAAAGTCTAAATTCTTTAGCCTCTCTCCAGCCTCATCTTTCAATATTTGATGTTACTTACCTTATGCTTTAGTGATAAAAAATTTCCAAGCAGCTCTGGATATGTCAAATCTGTTCAGGATTCCATATCTTTCTTTTTTTCTATTTTCCTGGAATTTCTCTTCTATTTCTACCTTCCCGTTTCATCTGAAAAATTCCTGCTTGTCAAAGAGTTTGTTCAAATGTTGGTTCTCCGTCAAGTTTCCCTTGGTTTCCTAGGCTGATCCTTTGACTAAGCTCCTTTATTCTCTTCGTATCTCTTTATAGAACATGTCCCATTTTTACTGTCTACCTTGTCATTAGACTGTATACTCCATAAAGAATGGAACTGAGCCCTATGTATCTTTGAATTCTCATGCCTAGTAGTGTTTGGCACTTAGACATTCCATAAATGCTTGTTAAAAAATGAATAGCAAAAATAAACAAAGTTTTCCTTACAATTCCTATAAATGTTTTATATTTGTAGGAATAGTTTAACTGTAAATATAATTACATATATGTATATAATTACATATATATTACATATATATACATAATATGTATATAATTACATTTACTTTGGAAACTTAGAATGCCTTCAACTTTACAAATTCAGAAAATAAAAGTTTAGTTATTAATAGTATGACTTTAATGCCACTGAAACTGGAAAAAAGAAATACTCCCCACCCCCCACAGCAAGTTAGTTTGCAGTCAAGTCTTTGGAACCTGTGATTAATTTTTTTTCACATTAAAGCTAATTTTTATGAAGTTAAAAAAATAAAAAAACTTCCTTTGTGTCCTTTTGAAAACCTCATTGTTCCAGTAATTTGATTTTCCTATGTGAAGTTTAATTTGCTTTATTAAACCAATTTAGAGTTGTTTCTTGGGGCTAAGTAAATATGTTGACCAGTATTTTGAAGGTTACCAAATCAGTACATTGTTCAGTTCATCAAAAATGTTAACTTTTTCTTTGTTCTTTAGATATATTATTTTATCCTCTTAGGGTATACTCAGACAAATGTTAGAAAAAAATCATCCAGGGTGATTTTGAGCCAATCAGTTCCCTAGAAAATTACCTGTTCTCTTTCCAATTTGCTGGGTACATATAACCTAGGGGAAAGTAAGTCTCCCTCAATTTAAAAAATCAGGTTCAAATCTATATTGTTATTTGTGCATTAGTGTGTTAGTTTCCGAGGGCTGCTAGAGCAAAGCAACACAGACTGAGTGGCTTAAAAACAACAGAAATTTATTCTTTCACAGTTCTGGAGACAAAAAGTCCAAAATTAGGGTGTTGGCAGGGCCATACTCTTTCTAAAGTCTCTAGGGAAGAATCCTTACTGCCTTTTCTTGGCTTCTGGTGTATCCCAGCAATCCTTGGCATCCCTTGGCTTATAAATGCCTTCAGTTCAATCTTTGCCTCCATCTTCACATCACTTTCTTCATATCTTCACATTCTTCTCTGTTACCTCTGCATCCAAATCTCTTTCCTTTCTCATAAAATGCCAAGTCAGTGGATGTAGGATCCACCCTAATCCAATATGACCTCATCTCAACTTGATTATATCTGCAAAGACCCAATGTTCTTTTTAAAAAAAATTTATTTAATTAATTTATTTTTGGCTGCGTTGGGTCTTAGTTGCTGCGCACGGGCTTTCTCCAGTCACGGCGAGTGGGGGCTACTCTTTGTTGTGGTGCGCGGGCTTCTCATTGCAGTGGCTTCTCTTGTTGCGGAGCACGGGCTCTAGGCACGTGGGCTTCAGTAGTTGTGGCTCGCAGGCTCAGTAGTTGTGGCTCGCGGGCTCTAGAGCACAGGCTCAGTAGTTGTGGTGCGTGGGCTTAGTTGCTCTGCGGCATGTGGGATCCTCCCGGACCAGGGCTCGAACCCGTGTCCCTTGCATTGACAGGCAGACTCTTAACCACTGCGCCACCAGGGAAACCCAAGACCCAATTTTCAAATAAGATTATGTTCACAGGTACCATGTGTAGAACTTCTTTGGGGAACACAGTTCAACCCATTACAGTTAGTTTTTGGTATACTATAAAAATTAAATTCATTTTTGTTTTTCTGATTCTCCAGTGTATATTGGCTTTCTTAAACCCATAAAAATATATTTTTTGCATGGGCCAATTAATCATTTCCTCCTGATCTTAGATTTTAACATTTAATTTCAGTCCAGCAAAAATCTAGTGAAAAGCCAACAATTGCAGTATTTTTCAAATAGATGTATTATAAGCAGCTAAAAACTCATGGGAATTCAAAATTACTAACAATCTTCTGAATAAGACTAAATGTACATAACTGAGGTTGGGGTTATCATGTATGCTTTCCCTTAAATGAAAAAATAATAGAAAATTTAACACTTAAAACCTCCATACCTTTCTTAGGTTTCATTGATAATAAAAAGTACAAGATTAGGAAAATAATTGAGAGAAACATGTCCAGGTTTAATTTTCACATATCACAACAACCCTCTGTTTTTAGGTAAGATTAAATTAAGAACCAATGGAATAGTAAATATTTTAGTGGATGTTAATTCGTTATAACAGTGCAGTGCTTGTCTTGATCACAAGCTTTACTTTAGAAAATAAGAGACACTAAAGACTTTAATATGAATGTTCACATGGTTAGACACTTGCTATATGTTAAAATTTAACATTAAATTTTCTAATATTCCTAGATTTTTGTGTACTGACTGACTTGAAGAATAGTCCTTAACATTTCCCCTTAGCATCATAAATATTGCCAAAATTGTAGCCCCAAATGCTTAAGTACAGAACTGTGGGAAAGGTTACAGATAAGAACTTAGAACTGAATGGTGCAGTGAGTGGGAAACTTAGGCTTAAGAACTGAGAAATGTTAAAAGTAGGAGACATTTTTCCTCGCAGAGTATTTTTTTTCAGTATATAAAACAATTGGAAAAGGCAAATATAAATTGTGCTACATCATTCACTTTAAACACCCACTAATGGCCTTCACATAGTGCACCAGAAACTCTTTGTAAAGAAATATGCTCTGAAGACCCCTACTACAGGTATCTTGTATGCATTTGTTAATGGCTTTGGTTTGTTACTTTTTCAGTTTGGGAGCTGGACAAGTATCAAACATCTTCTACTCTAGATAATGTTTTGTCTACTTTTTTCATGTTCTGCATCTGGTTTAATTGCTGTATGTTTCAGACCATTTTTTAATACTGCCCATGAGCTGATGCTTAATACCAGCAATAAGAGGAGATTTAGAAAACATAGCTTCTCTCTGAGTATCATAAAAGTAAGTCCAGAAGAGGTCTGTCTAGCTTCCATTCCTTTGAACTAGCTTTCTAAATTTAGAAATTCTTTTCCAGAAACCGTGGGCTCAAAGCAGTGAGCTAAGTGGTATCATATCTGACCACAGATGTTGAATGCCTAAAGTTAAACATAGAATAGTATAATTCAGGAGCCATTATAAACAAATAGCTGACTAATATATTACTCCAGCTTTAAAATTTTAAATCAGCTAAACTGCTGTGAGGAACATTCAGCTTTGGTGATTTTTTTTTCTCTGATAAGAAAAGAGAGATGGTTTTGAAAGGTATTTTATTCCATAAATGAGATTATCCTAACATTTTTTTAGGGTTGATTTCCTGTTTAAAGTTTCAAACTCGCTTCACCTTTCAGATTTTAACTTGCTTTTACATTACTGCATTTTCTGCCATTTTTCTCTCATTTCCTGTTTCTGGAACTCCAGTTACATGTATGTAGAACTACTTTATGTTGTCCCACAGATCTCTGAGACTGTTCATTTTTCTTAAATCTTTGTTCTTCAGAGTGGTAATTTCTATTGATCTGTCAATAGAATTGTTAGTTACTATACTTACTCTAGAATTTCCATTTGGATTTTGTTTTATAGTTTCCAGAGACTCCCTATCTGTCCACTCAATAAGACCATGTTTTCCTTTGATTTTTTGAATATGATCACAAAAGCTACTTTGAAGTCTTTCCTAAACCACCCCCCATCTGGGCCGCTTGGAGTCAGTTTCTATTAACTGGGTTTTTTTCCTCGAATATGGGTCACATTTTCCCAGTATTTTTGGTAGTTAACAACTCTGGATTCTGTTGTGTTGAGGATTTCTGGGGTTCCCTTTGTGGGTTTTGGTTTTTGTTTTGTTTTGGATTGTTGGGTTTTTACTCTAGTAGTAGACAGTTAACTTTTCTGGACTCAACTGCAAATTTGTCTCTTCTGCGTTGTGCAGCAGCTAATATCTCTGTATCACTTTTTAGGATTTCCATACGCTGCTTTTTTAGCTTGACTCTTTCCTGTCTTCCTTACACATGTATGATTTGACAGACTAAATGTTTGGGCAGAGATAGTGTTCAAATTTGGGGGCACAGTATCTGGTTCCCTTACACCTGGAGATTCCCCCTTAATTTCCAGCCACTCTGCCAGCCTCAGGCTCTATTCCCTGGCACCTTAAACCAGTAACTCTTCAGCTTAATGCTCTCTGAGCTGTGTACAGTTGGGGAATAAACTCAGTTTAAGAAAAGCAGAACTTATCCATTATAGCTCTGTCTTTCAAGAGTAGATTCCTCTTTGGTCTCTGCCTACTTTTTTGCTAGACTCCTTGGGGTCTTTTCATGCATGCAGAGTTTAGGAGTCAACCAGGCATTTGAGTAGAGTTTATTCTCAGATTTTGTGTCTCAACCCTTCTGCAATTCATTCACTTCCAGATTTCCCCCTTCAGTTTCCTTTTAAATTCTGCTCTCTTTCATCTCTAGTCTGTAAAGCTCCTCTTCTCCTCTCCTTCTTCCTCACTGTCATCATGGGAGGTTGGAGAAAGCCCTAATCCCACAAGTGTACACTTTCTAGTTGCAGCTTTTCAAGAGCAATAGTATTTCTGGCTTATGCTTTCTTTCAGATTTTTCCAGTGCCTATAAATATTTTTAATCTCTTGTTTAGATTGAATAATTGTTATCTACAGAGGGTTCTCCAGACTTCTTCACTTCACCACCATTACTGGAAGTTCTTGCATTTTTATAGCTCTTCTTCAGTATTTGTTATGGCTTTGCTGTCTGTAACAATAGGAAGGGGGTACAGTGAAGGGCTGCAACTCATATTCCACAAGTAGGCAAGAGAACTGCTAATGTTAGAAAATGTATTCTAATAGATTTAAAGATATGAGTAGCTGGATCCTGTTTAAAATACAGTTTGAATATTGGGCATGTTTAAAAATCGGTTGCACTGATTATTTTTTTAATTGCTTTATTTGTTCTTAGATCATCCTTTATCTTTTTCCTCACCTAGATGACTTGCTTGAGCTTAAAATATTCCCATACAGAAACAGTACACAAATTTAATCCAATTAGCAGGAACTCTAAAAACTTTTTACAATTATCTAGGATTGTTACAATCTGAAAACATAATAGTGATACTTAGAAACATATTTCCCTGTTTTACTTTTTTTGCTGTTGTGTTATGACTTCTTCATCAAATAAACATTGTGGTATTCAACTTTTTTTTCCCTTTTTTAGCTGGAAATTCACCAAACTCTCTCCTTTTCTTTAAAAAGCTAAAAATAAACATAAATTTGGCCTTACTGTAAAAAAGTGATTCTAAGTCACAGTGAAAGGAGCTTGGTAACGTTATTCACCAGCATTTTGGCCTTTCAGTTATAGTGCAGTTTCTTTCTTCTTTTTCTTTTTCTTTCTTTTTTTTAAGGTGTAAGATTTTTTTTTCATTAAGTGCTTCTCTATTTTAAAAAGTTTTCAGGGACTTCCCTGGTGGTCCAGTGGTTAAGACTTTGCCTTCCATTGCAGGGGGTGCGGGTTTGATCCTGGGTCAGGGAGCTAAGATCCCACATGCCTCGCAGCCAAAAAAACAAAACAGAAGCAATACTATAACAAATTCAATAAAGACTTTTAAAAATGGTCCATATTTTTAAAAATCTTAAAAAAATAAAAGTTTCCAGAATTTCTAATACTCTAATATTTAACTGGTAATTAATAGATAATAGTAAATAATACTTTTATCATTATCTGTCTCTATCATTCTTTTTTTTTCATAAATTTATTTATTTATTGGCTGCATTGGGTCTTCGTTGCCGTGTGTGGGCTTTCTTTAGTTACGGTGAGCGGGCTTCTCACTGTGATGGCTTCTCTTGTTGTGGAGCACGGGCTCTAGGCGCACGGGCTTCAGTAGTTGTGGCATGCAGGCTCAGTAATTGTGGCTCATGGGATCTTCCCAGACCAGGGCTCGAACCCATGTCCCCTGCATTGGCAGGCAGATTCTTAACCACTGCACCACCAGGGAAGCCCCTGTCTCTATCATTCTTTTGATCATATATACTGAAAAACTTTTTCATAGACAGTTTTAATTCCTATTATATATATTTAAATGTTTATATTAATTGCAGTTTTCCACCTGTCTGGATAGCAAAGAAAGACAAAAGAGATTAAAACCAATTTAGCAAAATCTTAAAAACTGCCAAATACGGATGAAGTATATGAGTATTCATCATTTTATTCTACTTTTAAGTATTTTGTCAATTTTTATAATAAAAATTATAAATACTCATTTTAATTAATTTAAGAAACCCCAAATAAAACTATATAAAATAACTATAAACTTCAGCTAGTATTAAAAAATTATTTTTTAATTACAAACTTTAAACTCACTGAATCAACAGTAAATATTTTTTGTTTTCCCTTCTCTTGGTCGAATATTTTTAAAATTAATATTTGAAATCTCAATAGATAAAGTATGATGCCATTTACTTTTTAAAACCATAAAATCTTGTCATATGATTTCTTTGGTAATTGCACATTTCAGACTAGAAACTGAACTTACCATCAGTCTGATTGCTAAAACCATTAGAAGCCCATTTTAAGAGAGAAGATACTCTGATAGGTACAGTATACAGAAAGTTGAAGAGCAGATATTTAGCTAAAAGCATTAAATTATTACTTTTTAAAAAAACAGCTTTATTGAGATACAATTTACATGCCGCAGTGTTCTCTATTAAAATATGCTTTTTTTGTTTGTTTGTTTTCAAATTATTTCTGCTCCCAAGTACCTGTAGGGGAGAAAGTTTTTTCCTCAGCCCTCTTAGAGTCTCTGGCTGGGTCTGAAAAGGAAACTGACAAAGATTAACAGGAGAAAAGCATACAGATTTATTTAATGTAAGTTTTACATGACACAGGAACCTTGGCGTACTGAGTATTTTAAACTGAAGGAACTTGACAAAACAGAACCAGGGAGGTCACTGACCTTCTCCCTCCCTCCTGCTGTTTTCTCAAACTCCTTCAACTTAAAATACTCAGTATGCCAAGGTGCCAAATTGGGGAGTAGTGTGTCCTGAACCCTATCACACCCTTCTCCTCCCCCACTCCCGTCCTATCATTTACTCATGAAGTGTATCTAGAAAAGCAGTGACCCCTTTGCTATCAGGTAAGAAACCTGTCACACCCAAGGTTACTTTTAGCAGCGCATGAAGAAAATCAGGAATTTTGCTGGTCTCAATAGGATTAAAGAGATTCAATGAAGAGAGGGGTATGAAAAAGGAAATGGGGAAATGTAGACTGTTTATTGTCCAACTATCTTTTGAACTACTCTACTTCTTTATTGTGTAAACAAATCAAGTTCACTTTCCTGAAAACTTATCTTTCCCAGCAAAGCTATTCTTTCTGCACTCATTCACTCAGTGAAGTGGTCCTACTATCCATCTGGTTACTCAGAATAGAAACCTGGAAGTCCTCAACTCTTCTCTGTCATTCTCCACATCACATCCACTTCGTCACCAAGTAAGTCCTTCTCATTCTTGAAAAGGATCTTCTTTTGGATTCATCTTCTGTTCATTTCCTCTCAGTACTCTATGAGGGCCATGATCATCTCATCTGCCTTCAGTCCTGCCTTCCCCATCCTCACCCCCCCCATTAGCTGTTTCCTGGGTAACCAAACCAAAGCCATCTTTCTAAAATGCAAATTTGATCACATTAGTCACTAGCTTAAAACCCTTAATGGCTCCGCATTGACCCAGGTTAATGTTCAAGTTCCTAATAAGGCTTGCAGTCCTGACTTGGTCCCTGTTGACTTCTCCAACATCTTAACTCCTCACCTCTCCCCACCCCCATCCTTCCCAGCCACCAGGTTCTACTCTTCAGCCAGTTTCTCTCAGCCTTGGTCCTGAATAACTCTTTGATTACACATGCTGTTTCTTCTTCCTAATATATTTTTTGTACCTCTGTTTCCCCATACCTAAACCATTCTTATCCTTGGAACCTTATAGTCATTTCCTTCTGGAGGCCTTCCTTGCTATCATCTCTCCCTTTATTAAGTCAGGGGCCCTTGCTGTGTATTTCCAGAGTGCCCTATATTTTCCCCATTATAGCACTTTGTCATTCATCTGTCTTCTCTTTTACACTCTAAGCTCTAACAGCAGTGACCAGATTTGGCTTGCTCACTGTCATATTTTCATTACTTATAAATAATGGATAAATAATGGATGGTTAATTAAATATTTGTTAAATTAATTCTGATTGGAACTTCACTGGCTTCCCCTGTAGATCAGCCCTTTTGAGTTTCATTCAGCTACTATTAATATTCTAAATAGTTTCTAAAAGTGTACATTTAATTATCTCAATAGAACTTGTGACTTTCCTCAAAAACTTAGAGAATTTTGCTTTTATTTCCTAATAGTGAACTGTAAGTCAGGTTATAATTTATATTTTAAGATTTCACTTTTATATTTTCAGCCATTGGCTAATTTAATAAAGATTGTTTCATTTAAATTACAATTATGGATTATGTATAGTGTTATACTATTTATTTCATGTATTATATACCACCTTGGTAATGGTCATCTCCTTGCTTGTCTTAGGGGAAAATAAGGGTTAAGTAAAAGAAGATCGAATTCTGTTAATATCATTAACATCACATACTGGTTGAAATTTTATATATTTTAGGAGAATTATCTGCATATATGAAATCACTTTAACTCAAAAAATAACATTTGGGGGAAAGGAAGGAACTAGTTATGAAATTTACTTCATGATTCCTATCTTTGCTTGTGTTCTCACATTTTGTGATGAACTCTTACATATGTACACAATATTTAAGATAAAGATAAATCTTTATTTTTATGTTCCAAATCTTAGACAATTATAGTGTATATTTCTTTAAAAAAATTTTTTATTGAAGTCAGTTGATTTACAATATTGTGTAACTTTCAGATGTTCAGCACAGCAATTTAGTTATACTGTGTTTCTTGATTATATATTTTGTCATCCTTGTGCATTGCAATTTACCTATTTGAATGGAATAGGTTTTATTTGGTGAATATTTTCTAAACAAGTATTTCAAGTCATTTCAGTTCTTTGGGTAGTATATTGAAAAGGACTGAGAGTTGGGAATCCTGGGTTCTGGTCCTGCCTGCCTCCATCATCAAGTAAAATAGCAGTTTCTTTATTCTATAGTATTTCTTGTTGGAGAAAACTAATTTCTAGAAATAAAAACATATGGATTCAAGTTTGTTTTTAAAGAGAGGAGCCATTATATGTTTGTGATTTAGTTGAACTCATATAAATTGCATCAGGTACAACACTTTATTTTTTTATGTGTAAACCAGTCTTGAGTTTTATTTGTCTCCTATCTTTTTCCAGTTTAAAGCTTCTTAAATTTAATACTATTTATCTCTCAGGGTTTCCTTTGGGCATGCAATATACCATATTGACTACTGCCCCTTCTACTTATTTCAAAAGGACCCTCCCCCCCCAAAAAAAAACCCAAAAAATTACTGGTAAAAGTGGCTCCTTTCTTTTGAAAATGTAAATTTTATCATCTCTATAGATCGTATGATTTACCATTGTGCTTTAGAATATGATGCTTTGGGTAAGTTTTAATACATTCTCATATACGGCAATGTAATATCAGGACTTGATAATTTTTTTGACTATTTAGTAAACAGCATTTGTAAAATTAAATTGTTGCTGTTACATAATGTTATTAAATAGGCACCCATGAAAAGCATGGTATTGAATATCACTTTGGTAACAAGAGGATGCTGCTTTGTGGAGTCTCATTTACATACTAATTGCCATTGCTTTGTTTCTGTAGCAACAATAAGCCACCCCTTTGATGGTGGTTAGCTTGAATTATTCTGCACCAATGCCCTGTTTAAATCAGCTATGTTAAGTAAAAGAAGCAAAGAATGCTTATAAGGAAGGTCATTTATTACATTGAAATTTGTTTTAGATGCTTGACTAATGCTGTGAAGGTAAATATTACATTTAAAAATTATTTCATCAGTAAAGTTTTATGGTTTTTAAAATAGACTTTGGGTTTGTGCTTTTAAAATATATTAAAAATATTTTTGAGATACCAGTATATTCTGTATGTGAAATGCTATAGTTAATGATAGATAAATGACCCAGAAACTTGAAACATCTTTAGAATAGAAAATCAAATGCATGTCTAAATGGATTTGTTACTTTCAGAGTTCTTTTTATGTGTTAGAATTGTGTGTTTTGTATGACTAGCTATGTTTGCCTGAATTAATAATATTAAAAATATCAAAGGATAGAATGTAAAGGACTCAATAATATTCTGTTGTGTCAACTCTTTTTTTTTTTTTGCTTTGTACCATATTGACTTAAATATTGAGTGATTAAATTCTGAAACAACTCAGTGAAGTAGTTTACTCTTTAGTGGTACTTTTATTAAACCATCTAGAATTTTGCCCTTTCTTACTGAATATTGCTTTCATTGTTAGATTGTCTGCTGCCTTTGAAGCCTAAACTTGATAAAGTTTATGGTAATATTTTATTTGTCTCCAAAAATTCTGCCATATGAGAGGTAAATAGTTTAGAATCATAGAGATGGAAGATACTTTTAGAGATTACCTAGAGTCCAGCCTTCAGCCTACCATTAATATCCATTAACTAAAAACCTAGTATCTTTCTTTATGAATACTTGGCCATTGGCTTTCTTTAATGTAGCTGGCCATGGTGAAGAGAAATACTATGAGTAAAAGATATTTGCATATTTTTTGTAAGGTAGCTATTTTTAAGTCTCTTATCCTTTAGCAACTGTCTCCCTCCCCCAGCCCTTTTTTGTTGGAAATTATGTGAATAGATTTTTGTTTTACTTAACACAAATGAGACTGGATATTTTTCTAAAGAGTACAGATTATGCCTCAGTGAGTTTTAGATAATGGATATAAGAAATCTGAATAATAAAACCTGATTGTTAAATAGATATTACAATATATTTATTACTTCTGGAATATTTGAGCATTAAGATATTTTAAGCAAATTATTTTTATAAAAATTGTCTGGAGCATTGAGTAAGAATATGTTTACTTTTCATAGGTCATCAGTACACATGTGTGTGTGTGTGTGTTGTGTGTGTGTGTGTGTATAACCTGTATCAGTTGAAACAAAAAAGGAATTTATTGTTAATCTTTAAGAGATACCTCTCCAAGAACAACATTCTTAAAGTACTAATGGATAATGAAGCTCTTTGAAAAGTAAACCTTTGTAAATTACTATTTTTTATGGTTTTATTTCTCAAGTCTTTTTCCCTTATGACCAAGAGTAAGTGTTCTTAAATGTTGCATGAAAGCTCTATTAATAAACGTTATTTCTTAACTTTTCCTTTTTGGTGGCCACAAAGAGATTTATGAGGTTACTGAATTATTGTCACTTACTGTCACTCATACCTCAGTTAATTGCTTGCTTGAATTACCGCCACCTAGTTGCATTGATGATTAGTAGTTATTGATGACTCAATTCTTGTTAAGTACAGACTTTCTGTCTGGCACATGTGGTATCTTTAGGCACTAATTGAAAATGTGCTTGAGTTTCACTAACATGTATATTCCTAGTTTTACTCAAAATCTTAACATGTGAATACTGACAAAGTTCTTCATGATACCAATGTTAATTCTGTAGTAGAACTACAAAGGAAAGCAACTTACACCTATATTGTATGTTACCATTTACAAAGTGCTTTCATTTTTAATAACAACCCCACAAAATAGGCAAAAAGTGCTTTCATTTTTAATAACAATCCCATAAAATAGGCAAAGCAGGCGTTTTATAAGCCTCATTTGACAGATAGGAAAAGCGAGGCTCAAGTCAAGTAATTTGCCCCAAGGTCACACAGAAAGTAGAGTCAAATTTTGATCTTAGGTTTTGTGTCTTCAACTTCCTCTCCACTATATTGCATCCTTCTCTGTATATTTATCTTCCTCGGCATTCCATTGCTTACAACCATAATGTGGGAATCAGAAATCTAAGACCAAATTACACACTTCAAAAAAAATCTCATCTGTGTGTCTACTGTGGTGCCAAGACCTATGATAGTAAAAAGATAATTTATGTCCCTCATTTCCTTTCAGTAATATTTATCTGAGAAGCTGCACATTACTGCCTGTCAGAAGGTGTGACATCTGTTAATACTGTTTCTACATTTTTTGTTTTTTTTAATGTAGAAAACTTGGTTGCATGTTGATATGGATAGTATTATAAAGGAAGAAAAAGACTTCTAAAAAGAATAATAGGGACTTCCCTGGCGGTCCAGTGGTTAAATCTCCACACTCCCAATGCAGGGGACCCGGGTTTGATCCCTGGTCGGGGGACTAAGATCCCGCCTGCATGCCTGGCACAGCCAAATAAATAAATAAAATATATCTTATGACAGGTTTAAAATTTTTATTGTGGTAGAAAGAGTTAATCAATGTTATCTTTATCCTTAAATAAAATGGGATTATTATTTTTTTTGGCCAGAACTGTTCTGCTAATTCAGATTTGTCACTTTTTACTTTGCAGCAGTTAGAAGAAAAGAGTGAAGATCAAGAAGACAAGGAATGTTTGAAACAAGCAATAACAGCTTTGCTGAATGTTCAGAGTGGTATGGAAAAAATATGTTCTAAAAGTCTTGCAAAACGAAGACTGAGGTGAATATTTTCACTTTTTTTATAATCCTCCTTTTCACCCTGAATATTGTGGTATAAATTCAGGGATCCCAGTTCCCTCCTCAAGTAAACAATGAAGAAAATACTTTTAGTGACAAGCTTGGTCTTTCAGAGGAAGTGACATCAAAGCCAAGAGAATTTGTTATTGTTTGAAAAACCTTTCATATTTGTGCATTTTCCTTGCATACTCCCAGACAAGACCTCCTGAGAGTCAACTGGTAAGCTAAAGGAGAGATAGAGCAAAATGTATTGGGTAGATTTATGTCAACATCATTGTTCTGTCAAAGTAAAATTAGTAGTGTCTTTTATTTTAGGGATTATGTAACTCAAGGCATTAATTCAGATAATATGCTTCCAGTTTCCTAATTATAATATATACATGGTTTTTAGCTTTAGGTATTGTCTACTTAAGCATTTCTAGATAAATTTTTTAATCTTTCTTCTTTTTCACTATATTGGGCTACTTTTTAATACTTGTCATTCTAAATATTTCATAGCCATGGTAGAAATAATCATTCTGTAGCTAAATTTATAGGGTAGAATTTTGTCAATTGTCAGTTCTTTTTAGAGCACTAAAAAAATGCCTCCACTGTGTTGCTTTAGTTTCCAAAACTGTGCAATTTTGTAATACTAATATATTTGGAGAAATAGTGAAAACCTTCTCAGTGCAACTTTTTAAAATACACTTTTGCACTGTCATTTATTTACATGAATTGTAGATTCCCTGTCATCTTTGTACTAACCATGTTTTTTCCTTTATCCTAGTGAATCTGCATGTCGGTTTTATAGTCAGCAAATGAAGGGGAAACAACTAGCAATCAAGAAAATGAACGAGATTCAGAAGAATATTGATGGTTGGGAGGGAAAAGACATTGGACAATGTTGCAATGAGTTTATAATGGAAGGAACTCTTACACGTGTAGGAGCCAAACATGAGAGACACATATTTCTCTTTGATGGCTTAATGATTTGCTGTAAATCAAATCATGGGCAGCCAAGACTTCCTGGTGCTAGCAATGCAGAATATCGTCTTAAAGAAAAGTTTTTTATGAGAAAGGTACAAATTAATGACAAAGATGACACCAATGAGTACAAGCATGCTTTTGAAATAATTTTAAAAGATGAAAATAGCGTTATATTTTCTGCCAAGTCAGCTGAAGAGAAAAACAACTGGATGGCAGCATTGATATCTTTACAGTACCGGAGTACACTGGAAAGGATGCTTGATGTGACAATGCTACAGGAAGAAAAGGAGGAGCAGATGAGGCTCCCTAGTGCTGATGTTTATAGATTTGCAGAGCCTGACTCTGAAGAAAATATCATATTTGAAGAAAACGTGCAGCCCAAAGCTGGAATTCCAATTATCAAAGCAGGAACTGTTATTAAACTTATAGAGAGGCTCACATACCATATGTACGCAGGTAAGGAGTATGAACTTGCCTGTCACTTTTATCCTCCTGCTTCAAGCTGATTTTTCTTTGCTGCACAGGTCATTATGCCTAAAATAGAAAGCAAACTGACAGCAAAAGATCTCCGCATTATCAGAGTTCATTTTCCTTTGACTAAAAATACCGTCACTTTATATTTCTTTGGAATTTTATAATCTTTCTACCACATTTACATATGTTACTTTTAACTTTGCAACCAGAATTATAAATAAAGTTACTGGGCTAAATTTACCCAGTTAGACAGTGGCAGAAACAAGACTAAAAGTAGTGATAAATCAATCATCACTAGGGTCTAAAAATCTTTTTAGTCCTTTACCTCTTTCTTTTCTTTCTTTTTCATTACTGAGATTATAAAATCAGTAAAAATTCTAATTGATATCCATTACCAAAATTGTGCCGGTAGTACATTATATATACAGCATTGCTTTTTCTTAATTTCCATTCCTAAAATTTATTAAATTTAGCAATCCTGGGAGTCATTTAAGTTTTCAGTGTTTTTTGCTTTTTACAACTGATGTTATTTAGAGAACAGTTTCACCTTAGCAGGGCAATTTTTAGAGACAAACGTAGGAGTTTGGAGGATTCCTAGGGGGTTGAGACATGTTTGTCTTTAAATAGGCTGCATCAAATATAGTGTTTGAGAGTAAGGAACAAATATAATGATCGATTTTTTAAAGTAATTTTATTTCTTCTAATAAAGTAACATGATAATCCAGTGTTCTTCAACTTCCCTATATAGTAGGAAGTTTGACGATTGTAAAATACTGTGGAAAGAGCACTCACTGAATTTAGATTCACACCTTCACTCTATCACAGTTCCTTAAGGTTTTAGAACCTTCGTTTTCATCTCAAAAATCAACATCACAACAGCTGTCTTAGAATATTGTTGGAAAGAATAAATGAAATATTATATGTGAAAACTCTATAAATATAAACTTATTTTCAAAGAATGCTTTTATTACAAAGACATATAAAATCAAACACAACTCTTATAAGTGCCATTCTTAAATAGTTGAATGTGTAAGTTAACTTCCATCCCCCAACTTTTTGCTTAAATATATTTCTATCTCTAGGATATGTGTGTTTCTGGGGAAATTTCTCCAGTTTTTAAAGTCCTTCAAATGGGTTCTCAGTTTTCTCTGGAAACTATTCTGGCACCAGTTGAATTTGGTAGTTCTTTTGCTAGTCTTTTCCATAGTGAAATAATAGTGTTTTCCATAGGCTAATTTTAAAAGCAGTTTGGGCTCTTTAAACGTATACCATTTGGTAGTAGCAGGCAGTAACTGAAACATGTTGAATATAATGAAAGAAGATTCTGGGATTCCAATTTTACTATTGATTTTTCACCTAGAAACTTCTGTAGTCAGTGTATTCATTTTGCTGACCCAAAAATTAAAAATAAATCAAAGTACAGAAAATTTAAATAAGCTGCCGAGGATTCTACATGAAAAATAGATTATTCTGTCATCTTTTTTTACATATGAAACATTTTGAGAGGTACAATTTTCAGTAATTAATATGACCTATCTATTTAGTTGATGACCATCAGCTTCTTTAAGATCTAGAATACAGCTTAAAAAATGTTTTTATTCATTACCTGAAATTTGTAGTTGCAAAAGTTATTTCTTTGCTACTTCTGAAGGAATTTTTAAGGTTATAAAGGTTCAGGTTACTCTTCTAGCCACATTCTGATTTTTGTGTCTTGGAAGATTCACAGAACTTTTTATCATAAACATTCTAAACTATTCATCGTTTTATTTTAAGTACCTTTGTTTTGGGTTCTTAGACTATTTAGAGTAGAATTAATCCTTAGATTCTTATCTATGTGAGGCAGAAGTTTGTTTTTTTTTTTCTTTCTGTAGAGCAATACAAGTGGCAGGTGCTAAAGAAGACTTACTAGTGTTTACTATCACAAGTCAGTGGTATTTGATTTGGAAAATATTTTCAAATTTCAAAATTTTTAATATAATTGTTTCTTTAAAACTCCTATTGTTAATGATAAAAATTTTCTTTAATGCTTGCTTTATTTCACAAAACTGACTTATGATTATTAATAAGCAGTTATAGAACTACAATTAAATGTTTTTTTTTCAGAGGACTGTGCCTTTTATTTATTTTTTGAATGAGGACACTTCAAAACAAGCAAAACTAGAACAAGCATAGTTTGATAGTTTTTCTTTAGTCTTGGCAGTCTTTTCTCCTTAACGTACACAATGCTAGCCATGTCTGTAGACACAGTACTTTTGCTATGGTGTTTTATTAGTTACTTTTGATAGTTGCTCTCATTTACATTAATTTTTAGCTTTTGAATAGAATAACTTAAATGGTTTTATTTCTAGTTAATATAAAACAATTTATAGAACTTTGCAAAGTTAGGTGTATTCAAATTTAAATTGACAAGATTTTTTATTTTTAAAATGTTAAAATTTTTCTAAAAATTCCTTTCATTAGTTTCTTGAGGAATAAAAAGCCACTGTTGGGTTCAGAAGTGTTGTAGCTAAGTTTTTTGACATTTTTCTTTCCTATCTTATTTTGAAGCTTAATTGAATATTTTAATTTATGTCATAAATATATTACTAGTGTAACTAAAACCCGTAAGCAGCTTTCATGAATTGTGATTTACCATACACACGGTATGGCTAATAATTAATAAGTATTAATTATTAGCTTATTTGACTTCTGTAAGGTCTGTGACTGAATATATTACTGGCAATATAGAATGTGTTTTTAATAGACCATGTATGAACTTGTAAAACGTGAAAGCAGCTATTTTTTAAGGTCTTTTCCAGCTCAGATGGACTCTTAGTCCTCACTACAATGATAATAGATCAGCTATTTGTTTAAAGAACTGTTGGTCTGCTCTATTTAATTTTGGTTCAGTTGGTTGATACGTATTTTATCAAAGAACATACAGTGCAAGTTGTGGCTTACTGAAACAAAAACTAAAATTTAACTTGCATATTTTTATTACATTGTATAGAATTATAATAAAAGACATTGGCTGTAATAAATGAGAAAAATCCAATAACTAATAAGCACTACTTTCAGACATTATCGTAAAAAACAGAAAACTTGTTTAACCTTTCTTAATTCAGACTTCATTGTGGCTTCAACCAGCTTGATCACTCAAGTGTTTTAACAGTAATTTATGAAACAGAGCTATAGATCTTAGATGATCAGCCCTTCACTTTATAGACCAAAAAACCCAAGGCCCCTGAAGTTTGTGATTTGCCAGAAATCATATCAGTTAGTTGCAGAAAGACTAGAAATTAGGTTTCTTGACTCTTGAAATAGAGTGTACTTTCTACCATGTTACGCTGACTCATGAATTTTTTCATTTTTAGAATATAATTTTTATTATGTATATTGAATAGTAAAAATAAAGAGAATTACTTTCTTGGTTTGAATTGTCAGTAATATAAACAGCTTCTTCACTTATGGGCAAACACAGGTCTACTATGAAGATATAGTCAGAGTACTGTTATCTTTCTTATTGAAATAGGTAATAAATTCTGACTATAGATAACTTCTATTTTAATGCATAGATTTTAGTTTATATTTAGATGTTGGTCATTATAATTTTAGTTTTTAACAAAATCCAGTCAGTCTATTGGTGGTGTTTGCTCTGTAAATTTAGATGAATTAGAAGGTGCTTAACTGTTGCTCAAAAGAATTGCGACAGGGTTTTATGTGGGATCTAATTTATAGTGCCTCAGGTCCAGTGTTTCTGGACATAAAATAATTAGTTAACTATATCAGAACTTCAGAATTCATCTGAAATGGTGTGGGGGGAAATTGTATAGTTAGGTGGATCATTCTGCATCTGGTAAGGATGTGAAGAGACTTTTACCTACAGTAAGAAAGCACAAAGCAATATACATAAAAAGCAGAAGATGAAAGTAGGAATTTCACTTCTGTTACAGAGTTATAGGAAATAACTTAGTGCAAATTAATTATTGAGACTTTAAAACAACATGGGTGAAGAAATATGGTATGTCTGGTTTTGATAGTCTCTCTTAGAGAAATGAGATGACTTTGCGGTAGGGGTCTTTCAGAACTGACATATGGAAATAAAAGCTTTTCATACTGAATTGTGGGCAAAAGGTGTTTCCCATGCATGGTGAATTTCTCTTTTAAAGAAAATGGTATTGAAAAAATTTAAGCCAGTTGATATTTTTCTTTAAAGTATTTACTGCTATTTTATGCCCTCATGTAGAAAATTTGCAAAAAACTGCATTAGATTTCTTTGGAGTTTGTGTCCTGTATAAGCTCAGTTCGGGTGTTTTAACTTTTAAAAAAATCTTTTGAACAATTTTTGATCTATAGGGCAGTGCTGTTCTATTTTTAAACTCTCTGATTTTTTTTTTTAAGTGTTTGTGCGTCAGCATAGCGTCTGTTTCCTTTTTTAAGGAATTCAAGAGTGATTGTTTATAAATCCTTGTTGAGGAGCTTATTGTTTCTTGTAGTGTTTTAAATGGCTGTATTAAAGGGAGAATTATCACATGAACAGACATCCTGATTAACGGTGTTTCACTATGGTGGTTGGGGGAGGGGTATTTACATAAATAACTCTCTATGTAACAAATATTTCATAAATTTATTGACCTTGCCAATAAAACTGTGTTAAAAAAGGATTAAATTTACCACCTCAAATCTAGTATGCTGTATTCTGAACATTAATGTAAATATACTCTAATTTCCTAAGATTTTGAAGAATTGTACAATAAAATATTATCAAAGAAAATAGCTTTAGAATGAGGGAGACAGGCAGCTAGAAGGCCAGCAGAAAAGAGAAAACACGGCTCATATTTGAAATAGCCTGGGCCGAGACCGGGGACTTGATGGTAGAGTTGGCAGGTACTTGTACACACAGAGAGGTTGGGTAGACGGAGGCAGAGCAGCTAGTGAACATGGTGGACATCTGAGTCCAGGGCTTT
Organism: Mesoplodon mirus; assembly: GCF_964341445.2. Lineage (NCBI taxonomy): Eukaryota > Metazoa > Chordata > Mammalia > Artiodactyla > Ziphiidae > Mesoplodon > Mesoplodon mirus. The sequence continues at coordinate 55,852,942 of NC_138990.1, read as the reverse complement.
GAGAGTAGAAAAGAGTGTTACCTAAAATGGTGAAGAAGAAAAACCACAGAGGATGTTTTTGCCATTGCTCATATTGAAATCCATTAGGGGTTGTGTTTGAGAAAGAGGTTTTGTGGAATTACATCCACTAGCGATAAACAGAAAGAGGAGAATATCGAAATAGTTGATTTGCATTTTCTCCACAAATATTTGTGCTTATGTTTTAAAACCAAATCAGCCTGGCTTTTATATTTTTAATGCATTTGCCTTCCATCTGTCTCTAAAACATCACTTTATAATACAGGTGGATAACAGAGGCAGTGTAAAACTTAGCTATTATCATTGTCTGATAAATGTAAGTAGGTACTTTGTTTTCCTACAAAATTATATAACCTGTCCTTATTGACGGGTACTTTTAAAATATCTAATTATCTTAGTCCTTTGTATCATCAATAAGATAAAGGTTTCCAGTGGTTAGTGTGACATTATATGTGTCACTATCACTGAAATGGGGAAATCAATAGAAATAAAAATAGCTTCTGGAATATGGAATTTTGTGCAAAATTTCAAATATAGATGTTATGTCCTCTCTTAATATAAGTTTTTCATTCATTAGCAATTTCCCACTGCTTTAGAAACTAGAAATAGAGCCTAAATTAATACAAGCCTGGGAATATATGCAGCCTTTAAGATGTTTTTTGAAAGTACTTAAACTCTTGCCAATTTTTCTTGGTTTATTTTTAGCTTCTGCTGGTTTTTTCTGTTGGCAAGACTGCTCTAATTTCTAATGAAGCTAAAAACAACTTAAACTTGAGTCACTTTAGAAGTTAATACAACAGTGATGATTGTGGGAGTGTTTATTTCACCGCCAGCTTCAGAAACTCCTCTTCTGAATAGTGTACAGGAAGGTACAGCTGCTACTTCCTAAAATCTGGAAGAAGGCTTAACAAGAATTACAGAATCACAATTAGACTGCTAATTTCTCAATGACTTTAGTGCCTTTAACCAAGACTAGCAGTTTACAGCTTCATTCTGAATCATTTATGTAAATTTCTACAGTGATTATGTAACTCATGGATTCATTCTTTATATTTAGCTCTCACAGCTTTGGAAACCTTAACAGATCCTTTAATCCAGGGAGGTCAGGTGATATGGCAGAAAAAAGCAGTAAATCAGAAATCACACAATCTAGATTCTGGTTCCATCTCTTTCACTCTATTGTGTGACTTTAGATAACTCTTAGTTACTTCTGTCATATGTAGAAGGGAAAAACAGCAGCCGCCCTGCTCACTTCACAGAAATCATATGGAATGAATTATGTGAATGCTCTTTGAATTCATTACGTAACAGACATCAGGAATTGATGTGATCCCTTTTGACTGATGTGGCACTGAGGCACATCATGACTTTCCCAGCATTGTCATCAGTTAATAAAGCACTGAAATGGCCAGAAGTTTTGGTAAAAGATGAAAAGGCTGTTTTAAAATAGTTTGCCTTTAAAAATAGCCAGTTTTCTTAAAACATACTTTAATTCACTTAGAACTTGCTTTTATTGTTTTTCAACTTAAAAGTATCTTTGATATCCCACAACTTTTTAGCCTGACTTAGGTGGCATTTGAGAAGAAATGGATCTGGATATTCATTTTAGACTTTTAGACTAAAATAAACTTTTCTTTTAAAAAAGGGAGAGGTTACCCTTAATTTTGGAACACAGCTCAGGGATATATTTGGAGCATTCTGTACTAAGGGTCTGGACTCTCCAACAGTGACAGCTCAGCATCTCTACAGTGGCCACTGCTTTTGCTTCCTAAGTACATGATGTTTTGAGTAGCCTCACCTTTACATATAGATTTGCAGAACAGGAAGAAGATTCTTGAAAGGGAGGATTGTGATGAAACCGATATAAATCTCTGTTTTAAAATCTTGTACAGCCTTCTGTTTTAAAATCTTTTCTTCTGGTTGAGACATTAGTCTTTAACGTTTGAGGAACTCTGTAACTGAAGACAAACAATAAAATACCAACAAAGAGGAAATTACTAAAGGATTGTATCTATTTAAATCACTTTTATCAGTAACCCACTCTAGCCTCAGAAGGTATGAAGCTAAAGGAGAAGAGGGCCATTTAAAACCAATATATTTTTATTATGTAAATTTTTCTTTAACTTAAAAAATTATTATAATCTTAAATTGAAGGTTGTCTGATATTTAAATCAATTCATTATCTTGATGACCACATATACCAATAGATTGGAAATAGATTTCTATTTTATGATAAATCCATGAATTTGACTTTGGCCGGGGGGGGGGAGTTAATATAGTTATTTTATTTTAATGTTCAATTTAGGGTGATTCTTAGACAGAATCAGACTAAATAGAGATTTTCCATGCAAATGAATTTGATTCTTGCTAAATCCTATGCTAATAACAGACATTGTATTTCTTATAAAGAATCCATAGTGTGTAGCCTAACAAAAATAAAGGTAGTTGCTACTCTCAATAAATTTATCATTAAATTAGAGCTTACCATTCCTTAGTGATGTGAAGCAAGAAAAGGATACTCCCAATAAAAAAACTCAAGTTAATGAATTCTCCCCTCCTCCTTTTTAAAGACTCTTACAACTAAATGTGGACCTTGATGAAATTTGAGTTACAGTGAGTGGTGAGTGTTTTTTTTTATTCCCCATCATGGGAAGATGTCTCCCGCCACCTCCAACTCCCTTTATGCAGATGATAGCCCAGGTCTCTTGTGCTGAAGACAGCAGCCTTTCTCCACAACTCTGGGAGAATACTGTCAAGGAGAGACTCAAGTAGGCAGGCCTGGAGAGGTGATCACACTCAGTCAGCTTCCTGTTTTACTTCATGAAGTATGAATGAAAAGCAAATCCTCTCATGGACGGGGTTGAAGACTCCCGCTCTTATGATTGAACTCTCATTGCGTCTGCTGGCAATGAAAGTAATTAAAAGTTGTGAAGAGAGCCAAATCAACATATTCTTACACATTTAATAGTTTTAATAACTTATAGGTATTTATAAGCATCTTTTAGCAGTTTTAATTAGGACTTTTAGCACATAAAACAATTTAGAAACTATTTAACTTAATCTACATTATAAGATCCAATTTCCAGTTGTATGCTCTATTAACATGATTTAAAGAAATCCAGATAACTAATCCAGATAAACTAGTCTGAAGAGCAGGAAAAGTAATGGGTTATTGCTGTGGCCTTTCTGTGTACAAGGGGGATAAACCAACTGGTGATGTTCTGAGATCCATGTAGCACATGGAAGCTTGCTTTTATGCTCTGCCTTTCTTCCCTTTGTATTCCTGTGGCCAGTAATGAGTTTAATATCAGCTAGTCAGAGTGTGCAGAGGTCAAGAAATAAGTTGATGTAAAATTTTAGTATCAATGATTTTGCCACTAATTTAGGAAGAAACTAAAGTTAGCAGTTGATTTCAAAGTCCAAAGTATTCTGTGTGGTCAAAACATTTTGAGACTTTTAAAATTGACTATTTAATCTCTTTTGAAAATGTAAATAGTAGTTTTAATCATTCTGAATAAAAGATTTTAATAAGATATTTTTCCTTTTTCTTCATAGATCCCAATTTTGTTCGGACATTTCTTACAACATATAGATCCTTTTGTAAACCTCAAGAACTACTGAGTCTTATAATAGAAAGGTCTGTCAATTTAAAATGTTTAAATTCTTTGTTCTTTTTTTAAATGAGATTGAGCTAAGATATGGAAATATATTGAATGAGCTTTAAGTTGTCGTTCATGAATACTTTAAGAAGAAAATCTCTTGGATGACCATTTATTTTATAATAATATGTTAGCTTTGATTATTTAAATACAAAAATAGGCAGACTTTTTTACATGGAAACTCAGTATGTGAAATTTCAAATTTACAGAATTAATCAGGTTAAAGACTATTAAAATGTAGAATTTAGGCTCTGGAAATTCAAATTTTAATAATTTAAATGTTTTAAACAATTTTTCAAATATACCACATGTTGAGGAAAATAGAGTGAACAAGTACTGTAATCAAGAAAAGTGTTTCATGTACCCAAAGAGCAGTCAGCTTTCAGAACTTACCCTTAAAAAGTTTTATGTTGGCTGATTTAGAGTAATTACACAAGCCAAAAATGAATATCATTCCCTTAACTTTATAATCACACTTATTTTTAGACTTTGCATGTATTCTTTATTATATGTCTAGTTGGTTTTATTTATATTGGCAAGTATTAATTTCTTCTTAAAAAATTAAATCATTAGTCTTTACATTATAGAATCCTCACTTGTCTTCACTGATGTGTATATCCTTAGTATTTTTTACAGTGCTCTCTTGATTGTGCTGACTAGTGAAAAGATTTGTCGTTTTCTGTTTGCATAATTTGATATCATTGATCTTTTCATTAGTTTGTTCTGTTTTATGTTAGGTTTGAAATTCCAGAGCCTGAGCCAACGGAAGCTGATCGCATAGCTATAGAGAATGGAGATCAGCCCTTGAGTGCAGAACTAAAAAGGTTTAGAAAAGAATATATACAGCCTGTACAACTGCGGTAAGCATTAAATAAATAACTGAAGTAAATAAGCTTTTGTTGAATTTTTGTTTCAGAGTTAAATAAGGATGTTTCCCAAGCAAGGAGGAAGTAACATGTAAAATGAGTGAAGTAAAGAGGAATTATCAGAAATTACTGTATAAGTCTTAATTAACGTAGAATTTTGAAAGTGGTAAGCCACTCGTAAGATTAAAGTTGACCCTTGAACAACATGGGGGTTAAGGATACTGACCCTTGGCACAGTAGAAAATCCACAGTCAGCCCTCTGAATCTGTGGTTCTGCATCCACAGATTGAACCACCTGCCTAGGGTGTAGTACTGTGGTATAGATTTAGTGGAAAAAAGTAGTACTGTGGTATAGATTTAGTGGAAAAAAAAAGAATCCAAGTATAAGTGGAGCCGTGCAGTTCAAACCCTGTTATTCAAGGGTCAGCTGTATTTAATTTGGTAAGAGTTACTCTGTTTTCACTTATACCACTCCTTGTGATAAATGTTTATGTCCGAGTTCCCATGTAATTTGATTCTTCTTCTGTGTTAATGCCATAGAGTATTAAATGTATGTCGGCACTGGGTAGAGCATCACTTCTACGATTTTGAAAGAGATGCAGATCTTTTGCAGCGAATGGAGGAATTTATTGGAACAGTAAGAGGTATTTTTTTTAAGTGCCTTAGTTTTATATGTAATAAAAGTACCAATATGGTGACTATCAACTGACATCACTACTGCTCAGTGTAGTTAAGAGGTGTTTGTAATGATGCCAGCATAACCAACTGGAAAAGTTAAAATTTTTTGCCATTTTTGACCTACAAATTGTTTAATAATCATCCTGTTGATCCAATGAATTTTCATTTAGTAAATCAACTTACTGATATTTTGGAATTGGATAGAAAAAGTCTCAATTTATGCTGTCTTAACACATCTGAAAATATGTGTACCAAAGGACAATTAGGAACTGTTGTGCCATTACAACACCACGATGGAGGTTGACTGGGACACAATTAGGTGACTAGTGCATAACATATCAGAGAGGCAGCAGAGCGGACTGAACTGAGAGCCGAGAAACAAGAGTTCTCTTCCAAACACTGCCACTCATTAGATAAATGACTCTGGCAAAATCATTTTGATGCTTTATACTTCAGTTTCCTTTTCAGTAACATGAGGAGCTAGGCTTGATGATCTCCAGTTCCCCTTCTAGTTTTAAAGGTACTTTGATTGTATAGGTCTAAGGATGTCCTAGACAAACTTGTTTCTGTTTCCATCATACACTCTAAATGAGAATCAAAAAATAAAGGGTTAAATAATAGTACTTTCATGCATAGTACAGAATGAAGCCACATGAAAAGCTCACACAAAATGAAGGAGTCCTCTGCACTGTTTGGTTTATAAAATGCAAAGTTTGTTAGATTACCAGCTAATGTTGTAGGATCTTTCATTATAAATCTTATTTGTGCAAGATATATCTTTTTTGGAGAGGATTATAAAATAATATTTTGAACTGAAGTAGAACAATAGAGGTGAAAAGTTTCTACAAATAAATTACTTTCTCTTATTTAAAAAGGATGTGAAAGAATATATACCAAACTATTAACAGTGGTTATCCACTTGAAGAAAACTGAGATTGGGATAGGGAATAGGGAAATGGTAAAAGGGAACTTCATTTTTAAATTTTGATCATTTGAACTTTTTATAGCAAAGATATATTCAGGTATCACTTACACGATTTAAAACTATTTTTTAAAAATAAAATATTGACTAAAATGTTTAAACGTTCTTTTTAATGTAATGTTATTTCAGGTAAAGCAATGAAAAAGTGGGTTGAATCCATCACTAAAATAATCCAAAGGAAAAAAATTGCAAGAGACAATGGACCAGGTCATAATATTACATTTCAGAGTTCACCTCCCACAGTTGAGTGGCATATAAGCAGACCTGGGCACATAGAGACTTTTGACCTGCTCACCTTACACCCAATAGAAATTGCTCGACAACTCACTTTACTTGAATCAGATCTATATCGGTATGTAATTTGATGTTCAAGCTGAAAAATCCTTTCAAATGAGTTAACTTTTAAAATGAAATGCTGATTTCTGCCATGTAGGATTGTTATAAGACATAAATGAGATAGTATATGAAGTGTCTTGTAATAAGGCCTGATGTATGGAAGGCTCCTCTTTCACTCCCTCATCCTCTTTGCTCTTATCTGGATTTACAGCTTCTCTCTTTCTGCAGTCACCCTTAGTTGGTAAAGCTAAGTTCAGATCCTGGCTTTACCAATTGTTGGCTTGGTATCCTTGGGCAACTTTAACCTTCTGGTGTAACTTTTATCCCTCTGCTGTTTAGTTTCCTCAAGAGTAAAATGGGGCTAATGATGGTACCTACTCCTGGAGCTGTTGTGCAAGGTTTAAAATAGTCCATACATTTACAGCACGTAGCACATTGCCCAGCACAGAGTAAGGGCTCAATGAGTTAGCTACTGCCATTGTCATTGAGAACTTAAGTCATTGCCATTTAGCCTTTTATAGTTTTCCTACATTGATATAATTACTATCTCAAAAAAAATGTTTCTAGTTTTAAAGTTGGACTATTTAGATTTCAAACTATTTAATTTTGTAAAAACTAAATGAAAAATGGAACTAAATTTATAGATCTCCCACCAAAAATCATCACTGTTCCCAAAATCAGTGTTAGAATGTATTTTATTTCTTTCCCAGTACCCTTCCCAGGAGGGTTTTTTTCCCCCTCCTTTAGGAGGGGAAAAAAAAAAAGATTTATGAATGCAGCGATTACTATACCCTCATTGGACTGATTATTATAACATTATCATTTATTTAAAAGAATTATCCCAAACTACTTTCTCACCCTAATTTGTTAGATAATATTTATAAGTGCTGGGAAAGATACTATGAAGAAATCCCAACCTTGCCCAAAGCAAAATGCTACTGTAAAGCAGTAAAAAAAAAAAAAAAGTACACAGGTACATGCATACAGAGTTTTTTTAAATCTATAGAAAAAGATGCAAAATTATAATGTTTTTGTTCTTGTTTTCATAAACGTTTTATCTCATTTACTTAATAATACAGTATACTAGAGGGAAAAGTATCACATAGAATTATGTCTTGATGATTTTAGAGCTGTACAGCCATCAGAATTAGTTGGAAGTGTGTGGACAAAGGAAGACAAAGAAATTAATTCTCCTAATCTTCTGAAAATGATCCGGCATACCACTAATCTCACTCTGTGGTTTGAGAAGTGAGTATTACTGATCTTCTTACATTTCATAGCAGTTATGTTATAAATTTCACTGCAGTTCTGTTTGTCTCATGTCTTGTTTTGTTGTTGTTGTTCCTCTCTTCCTCCTTTTTTTTGCACTGAGTGAATAATTTTCTAATGCAGGTTGGGTTTTTTTTTGTTTGTTTTTTTTTTTTGCGGTACACGGGCCTCTCACTGTTGTGGCCTCTCCCGTTGCGGAGCACAGGCTCCGGACGCGCAGGCTCAGGGGCCATGGCTCATGGGCCTAACCGCTCCGCGGCACGTGGGATCTTCCCAGACCGGGGCACGAACCCGTGTCCCCTGCATTGGCAGGCGGACTCTCAACCACTGCGCTACCAGGGAAGCCCTCTAATGCAGCATTTTAAGTTACTTTATTAATGATTGTTTTTAGGTTTGCCACATACATCATAACAGAATTAGCTTCAGATTTATGCCAGAATTCTAGTGATATGTAGAAATGTTACTCCTCTGTGGCTCTATTCACTCCCTCCCTTTTGTAGTATTGTAAAATATGTGACATATAATTAACGATGTAGATCTAACAATACATTGTTATAATTATTGCTTTACTACCATTTGCCATTATTTTCTTAGCCTGTTACAGCTTTGCTCTCACCCACTCTTTGTGTAGTTATTGGCAATGTATTTCACATACATTACATTTCTCTATGTTATAGGCCCAACAATATATTACATACACATTATTTTATACAATTGCTTTTTAAATCAGTTAAGAAAAGCAATAAGGAAAAAAATAGGCATTTATAGTGTTTTTTATAATCATATAATTACCTTTACCAGTGCTCTTTGTGTGGATTCACATTACCATCTGGGGTCACTTGCTTTCAGCTTGAAGAACTTGCGTTACAATTTCTTGTATGGTGGGTCTGCTAGCAACAAATTCTCTTAGTTTTTGTTTATATGGGAAGGTCTTTATTTTGCCTTCATTTTTTAAACAGTACCTCTGTCTTCAAGTTTAACTATTTTTTTCTTCTGCCAGTTCAAATTGACTATTGAGTCCCTCTAGTAAAATTTTTATTTTAACTATTGTGCTTTTCAGATCCAGAGTTTCCATTTGGTTTCCTGTATAATTCCTGTGTCTTTTAGGATCCTCCCTATTGGTGCACATTGTAATCATACCTCCCTTTACTTTTTAAATCATACTTTCCTTTAGTTCTGTGAACAAATTCAGAATGGCTACTTTGAAATCTTTTTTTGTTAAATCTGACGTATCAGGTCTGTCTTCCAGGCAGTTTACTGTTGCCTGTGTTTTCCCCCGGTGAAGCCTGACATTTTAGAGGTCAGAGGGGTAGGGAGCCCTGTGTTCTTAGCTGTCTGGGCTAACTGCCCCCCCACCCTACCCAACCCCGCAAGGTTCTCTGAGGAATGAGGGTAGAGGAAGTCTTCGTTCAGACACCACAAACTCTTGCCTCTCTTACTGAGTTGTACATTTTCCTGAATAGATGTTTCTCTGTCTTCTTTTTTATTTATTTACTTATTTATTTGTGGCTGCATTGGGTCTTCGTTGCTGCACGCAGACTTTCTCTAGCTGCAGCGAATGTGGGGCTACTCTTCATTGCAGTGGCTTCTCTTGTTGCGGAACATGGGCTCTAGGCACACAAGCTTCATTAGTTGTGGCACGTGGGCTCAGTAGTTGTGGCTCACAGGCTCTAGAGCACAGGCTCAGTAGCTGTGGCGCACGGGCTTAGTTGCTCTGCGGCATGTGGGATCTTCCCGGACCAGGGATCGAACCCGTGTCCCCTGCATTGGCAGGCAGATTCTTAACTGCTGCACCACGAGAGAAGTCCCAGTAGATGTTTCTTTATTTGCCATTTGCTCTTAGGGCCATTTCCAGAGACTGCTAGAACTTTATATATATAATTATATATATAATTTTCACCAGTTTCCCTGAGGAGTGAGTAAACAGAACTTCTTACACTGTCATGTCAAAAGTCCATAACCTCAATACAATTTTATAATTGGAGCCAGATATTAGAGTTTTATGTATTGGCCATATTTTTTATGATCTTGACCCATATTTTATAAGGGTGATATGAAGTTTCCACAGATCATATTGGCATTATCAGAACACAAGACCAGTGACATAAAGGAATGACTGGAATGTGAGCTAGCGTGTGGATAAAGACCAGAAAGCAATTCCTAATGAGAAATAAGTCATCTGAAAGTTAGGACTTCCTTCTATTTATGTTATTACTTCTTAGCCTCTAAAAAGTAAAACTTTGGAATTTGCCCGCTAACTGTTGCTTCCTGATTTCTTCTTTATCAAGTCAAATAACTACACTTCAGTTGCAAAAGCGCTTTTCCATCATAATAATTAAAAGTTATGTCTATAAAGAGGAAACATAATTCATAAGACATACAGACCATTTTCATTTCTGTCCTATTTTTTAATAGATTACTGAGAAGGCGGCCATTTCCTGATCTTTTTCTTTCTCTTTTTGCTTTTTTTAATTGTCGTAAGATTTTTTTCAATGTACAAATACAGTATTATTATCTATAGGCATAATGTGCAGCAGATCTCTAGAATTTATTTATCTTGTGTAAATAAGTGCTAATCAACATGAAAATTTATACATGTTGATTAGCAACTCCCCATTTCCCCCTCCCCCAGCCCCTGGCAACCATCATTTTGTTCTTTGCTTCTATGAGTCTGACTATTTTAGATACCTCATGTATGTAAATCATGCAATATTTGTCCTTCATGACTGGCTTATTTCACGTAGCATAATGTCCTCAGTGTTCATCCATGTTGTCACATATTGCAAGATCTCCTTCTTTTTTGACTAATATTCCATGGTACATATATTTCTCATTTTCTTTATCCTTTCATTTGTAGATGGACATTTAGGTTGTTTCCACATTTGGCTATTGTGACTAGTGCTGCAGTGAACATGGGAGTGCTAATATCTCTTTGAGATTACAGTACTTTTGGATAAATACCTAGAAATGGGATTGCAGATCATATGACCGTTCTATTTTTATTTTTTTTTGAGGAGCCTCCATACTGTTTTCCATAGTGGCTACATCATTTTGCATTCTCACCATTAACATTGTACAAGGGTTCCAGTTTCTGCCTTTTCGGTGGAAGAGGTTCTTGTTCATTTGCCACAGTGGTTTTTAGCCATAGATGTGCATTAGAATTGAAGTCACTTCTGGATAAATCATCCCAGACTTACCTGGTTTTTATAAAAAGCTCCACAGGTGATCTCATTGTGTATACCTAGTTAATATCAACTGAATTAAAAAAAGATGTAAACATATTATACTTGTATCTTACCTTTTAAAATGTCTAGATAACTAGTTAGCTGGTATATGATTTGTAGACATCTAACACTTTAATGCATAAACATGTTATGTTTAATTTGATAATAAGGCAAATTTATTTTGATAGTTTTGCAGTGTTTTGTTTTTCACTGTTAGATCAGCCTCACCAGGGAATAGTGTAATCCACAACTTTACATTTTTGTTAATGTTTAATATTGGTTTATATTTATTTTTTCCATATGTGTATTTTATTTTTTCTTAGATTGAGTTGTTTACTATCACATTATTGAAAACCAAGTTTAAAATATTTTCTTTACTGATAAGTGATTAGTAAATAAAAATTTTTCTCAAATATTAGAAATAGAGAATAAATGCTCACTGAGGAATTCTTTTTTGAGCATAGCTTCCTTTTAGCTATTTACTTGGATATATATGTACTTTCCAAGGATTCTTGGTATTTAAATGTAAAGAGCTTTTGTTTTCATTGACTTTTTTATTCTTTCTAAGTAATTAAAAATTTTTTACTCTGAATGGTGGTAAAATACTTTCATTCACGTTTTAACATTATAGTGCTTATCTAAAGAGCTGTTCTTAGAAATGTAGGTAATTATTTCTGTATGTCAAAGAAAGAAATTAAGCACTAATCACTAAAATCTTACAATTAGATGAAGAATAAGAGGCAGAGAATTCTTAAATTTGAGAATAAGTTTCCCTAGAACACACCCACATCCTAAAGACCAGCATACATTCAACAAGATGATAGACTGATCAGAGAACTCCAATACTGAGAGAGAATGCACCAAATATAATAGGAAGAATGACTGACTGGTTGACTGTATCAGTCTGGAAGACAGTGACAAGCAGCATGCCTGACTGAAGGCATTGCCTTCTCTTCCATTCACCTACTATTTACCTGCCATTCTGAATACGTATTCTCTACTGTTACACTATAGCTGCCCTCCATTCCATTTTGTTTGCTAAATTCTTTAAATCATATCTTCGTTGGGAAAACTCCAAATTTTTTAATTCACTTTTTGTCTTTGATTCCCAGATGTATTGTAGAAACTGAAAACTTAGAAGAAAGAGTAGCTGTGGTGAGTCGAATAATTGAGATTCTGCAAGTCTTTCAAGAGCTGAACAACTTCAATGGTGTCCTTGAGGTTGTCAGTGCTATGAACTCATCACCTGTATACAGACTAGACCACACGTTTGAGGTAGGTTTGCTTATCTAAAGGTGTTTTTTCCATTCCCTGTTCCTAGGAATCAGGATGTTAACAATTATGACCTTTAATTTTTACATGCCTCATCTATCTTTTCAGTAACAGCTGAAATGATGGATTACCTAAATTTTGTATTGAATTGGTTGCTCTTTGTAAATTAGGCAGTCTCATTAAAATGCATTCACAGGTCCTAGCCTAAGTTAGAAGAATAAAAAGATTTCAGCACCTTATTTGTAATATAATGTACAACTAAATGCTCACATACTTGTTTGAGGAATGGCAAGATAAAATAGATTTCTCTCTCACACACACACTTTTTCTTTAAGTTTGTACTAGGGTCTATGAAGATAGTCTCTTTGAAGCAGTATTATCATTCTTAGCATCAAACTGATACTGTTGTGTTCGGGCTTTACTCTAAGCCTGGCATTTTTTGGCAAAACCTGTGATTCCTTTTGTAAACTTATATTCCCTAAACATTATTTTTTTTTATTGTAGCAAATACCAAGTCGCCAAAAGAAAATTTTAGAAGAAGCTCATGAACTAAGTGAAGATCACTATAAGAAATATTTGGCAAAACTCAGGTCTATTAATCCACCATGTGTGCCTTTCTTTGGTGAGCATTTCTTCTTAAATTTTTATCATGTTTCTGGATAAAACAACAGTTATTTCATTAAATGACTGAGTAAACACATGTCTAATATACCAGCAGAAAATACTTAACAAATATTTAGCACCTGAATCCCCTTAGAATTTTTCTCTATGAGGACTTTTTTAAGATGAAGCCCAATATGTACATTCCACTTTTTATTTCCATATTGTGCAGCCATTCAATATTGTATAATGCTTACTTCTGTTTTAATATTCATAGAAATCTTTTTATTGACTTTTAGTAAACCAAACACTCTACAGAAGAGGCATGGCCATATTTACCCATACTTGATAATCATGCTGCTTATAAACAGTCTCACATGGCTAAAAATCATAGTGCATGTGCCTTTGGGCCCACACCTTCTACACATCAAAATTTTACCTATTCTTTTTTCCTTCCCTTCTGCACCAGAGTAAGGTAGTGCGTTTTCTTTCTTTTAAGACTGAAACCTACCATCTGAATCTTCTCCCTTTCTATAGGTTCCTCTATCTTATTCCATCATTTATTTCCTGTATTTTATTTATTTAACGTCTTTATTGGAGTATAATTGCTTTACAGTGGTGTGTTAGTTTCTGCTTTATAACAAAGTGAAATCAGCTATACATACACATATATCCCCATATCCCCTCCCTCTTGCGTCTCCCTCCCACCCTCCCTATCCCACCCCTCTAGGTGGTCACAGAGCACCGAGCTTATCTCCCTGTGCTATGTGGCTGCTTCCTACTAGCTATCTGGGTAGTATTTGGTAGTATATATAAGTCCATGCCACCCTCTCACTTCGTCCCAGCTTATTTCCTGTTATTATATATCTTCAGTATCTCTTTCACACTGGTTTCTTTTCTCTGCTGGTATGTATGCTCTCATGATTCTTCCTCTAAATACTTAAAAAAAGTATGCCCTCAATTACATATCTGGTGTTTAGTCTTTTTAGTATGTGGTGTATTTTCTTCTAGCCTTTTCCTCATCTCTATTTATATATTTTCCATATAGCTTTAAGTTATACTGCATGTAACATTCTTATGTCCTGATATTTTTTCAATTTACATTTTTGTTCAGGCTTTACAACCAACCAGTTTTGTACATATACATATTGTATATAGTTGTAATTGTGTGACAGGTACACATTGTTTACTTTTTTCACTTACCATATCCTAGATATATTGTTGTGTTTTATTAGTCTTTATAATTACCATTTCTAATGGCTACATGATATTCTTTAAAGTTGGTATGACAGTTTATTTAACTGTTACCCTATGACCTGACGCATATGTTGTTTCCAGCTTTTTTGCTTTCCTAAATAATGTTATAGTGAATATCTTCATATTTATACCTTTTTTATGTATTTGAGAATATTTTCTTGAGCTATCTAGCCAGTCTAACTAGATAATTTATATCTAGCTGGATATTTCTTGAGCTAGATATTTTACCAGTCTGCCTTTTAGTTGTTATTCTTTGAAATACAGTATTTTTAAAATTCTATAATCTGTCCATTTTTCCCATTATGATTTCTATTGTTTCTGACCGTAGAAAGTTCTTCCAGTCTAGTAACTTAACATTCAGTCATATTTTCTCCTAGCTTTATGATTTGACTTTTAAAATTATATTTAACTCTTCAATCAAATTGAAGTCTCTTTTAGATATCATATGAAATATTCAAATTTGTTTCTCCACCAGATTGTTTATTTGTTGACCCACGTTTATTGAATAAGTCTTCTTCATCCCCATTTACATATGGTACCTCCTTCTTTAAAAATATTGTTTCCCATTAACTTCTTTTTATTTTATTTTATTATATTTTAATTTTATTGGAGTACAGTTGATTTACAATGTTATATTAGTTTCAGGTGTACAGCAAAGTGATTCAGTTATACCTATACATATATTCATTCTTTTTTAGATTCTTTTCTCACAGAGGTTATCACAGAATATTGAGTAGAGTTCCCTGTGCTATACAGTAGGTCCTTTTTGGTTATCTGTCATATATAGCAGTGTGTGTGTGTTCATCTCAAGCTCCTGCTTTATCCCTCCCCCCAGCATTTCCCCTTTGGTAACCATAAGTTTGTTGGCGATTTCTGTAAGTCTGTTTCTGTTTTGTAAATAAGTCCATTTCTTTTTTTAAATTAGACTCCGCATGTGAGTGATATCATATATTTGTCTTTCTCTGTCTAACTTCACTTAGTATGATAATCTCTAGGTTCATTCCATTAACTTCTTATGCTAGTGCCCCAGTCTTAATGATTGGCACTTTATAATCAGTGATTCTCAACCAGGGCGATTTTTGTCCCCCAAGGAACATTCAGCAATGTCTACAGGCATTTTTTTGTTGTTCGAGTTGGGGGGTGCTAGAGGCCTCTAGTCAGTAGGGGACAGGAATATTGCTAACAGCCTGCAGTGCACAGGACAGCCCGCACAACAAAGAAATATCCAGTTTAAGAGGTCAGTAGTGCCAAGGGTAAGACGTCCTGCTTTAGAGACTTCCCTGGTGGTCTAGTGGTTAGGACTCGCCACTCTCACTGCCGTGGGCCAGGGTTCGATCCCTGGTCGGGGAGCTAAGATCTCACAAGCCACATAGCTCGGCCACAAAAAAAAGAAAGAAAGAAAGAAATCCTGCTTTATATTTATAATATTTTCATATATAATAAGATTGGTTTGTCAACGTTTCTTCAGTATTTTCTTTGCCAATTTTGTCTCTTTATTTTTCCAAATGAACTGGGGAGGGGGAGTGATTCCCCAAAATACAGTTGGAATGATCTATCAATTAATTTGGAAAGAACATTTATGATAATTAGCTTTTTCCTAGGTTTTTTTTTTTTTTTTTTTTTTTTTTTTTTTGCGGTACGTGGGCCTCTCACTGGTGTGGCCTCTCCCGTTGTGGAGTACAGGCTCCGGACGCGCAGGCTCAGCGGCCATGGCTCATGGGCTTAGTTGCTCCGCGGCATGTGGGATCTTCCCGGACCGGGGCACGAACCCGTGTCCCCTGCATCGGCAGGCGGACTCTCAGCCACTGCGCCACCAGGGAAGCCCCCTAGGTATTTTTGATCATGAATGGTATTCATGTTTTAATAGTCAATTTCCCTTAATTCCAATAATTATTAATTTCCTGGGATTTTCTAGATATTTAATCATGTCTACCGATAACAATAGTGTTTTTTGATTTTATAAGATCAAAATCTTTTGATTTTATTTCTGTGTTAGGCCTTACAGCATTAGTCACAACTTCCCAAACAAAGGTTAAACAGTAATAGAAAGAAGTTCTGTTTTCATCTCTGTTTCAGCAGGGACAGGTATAATTTTGCTATTTGCTTGATTCGATGCTATTTATTATGTTAAGACAATTTCTTTTCATAGTTATCTTCTGTGTTTTTGTTGGCAGTATACATTTACCTTTATAGTTTGCTGTCTTAGTGAGAGCAAAATGATTTTTCTTATTTAGCAAATTAAAATTATATGTTTCCTAATACTGAACCTTTCTGTTAACCAACATTAAGCCTTTTATATTCATGGTTGATTAATCTTTTAAATATACAAATGAATTCTACTCATTATCATTTTATTCAGGATTTTTGCATCCATCTTTATAAATGAGATTGGTTTGTGGTTTTCTTGTCCTATATTTATCAGCTTTTGTTATTATGGTTATATTTGCTTTGTAACATGAGTTAAGAGCTTTCCATCTTATTCTATTCCAGAATATCATGAAATGATCTAGCCTTTAAACTTTGAAATATTCCAACAGAAAAACCATCTGGGCCTAGAATCTTTTGTAGTATGTAATTCTATAATAACATTTTCATTTCTTCCTTAATTTTTTTTCTATTTCAGTTTTGTTTGCTACACAGTTGTCTCGTTTCAGTATTTTAAAAGTACTAGCATTCAGTCTATAAAAATGCTACTTTTAAAATTGCTCTTATTTGCAATATGTTTTTCTGTTTCTATTTTTACTTGTTTGTTTTACTGCATTTTTCTTCCAAACAATAAAAGTTGAAACAGTTATTCTCTCTGATTTTATAGTTTTTATGTCATGTATTACTTTTTATCATTGTTAATTTATTCCGTTTTCTGAGGATTTTTCCCCCTAAATTCTTGATAAAACTGTTGAGTTCATTTATTTTCTCTTTCTGATAAAACATTGAAGTCTATGCATTTACTTTTAAGTGTGGTAACTATGGTGCCAGTTGATACAAGGGAGCCTGGGAAGGACCTCAGTCTGATGTTCATTTCATTCAACCTGTCAACAAATATTTCTTAAGTACCACTGAGTATCAGGGGCTATGTCAGGTGCTTAGAGAAAAGTGAAATATCATAGTCACTCAATACAGTCACTGAACTTATAGTCATGCTACTCATGATATCCTATGGCCCCTGTTACACAGAGGTGAAATGAAACCACAGGGCCTGTTCACTGGACTCATGTTTGGCCCTTGCTACTCCATTATATCACCTGATTGGTGGGCATTTGTTCATACAAACGAACTGTATTCTCTTTCAGATCTTTATGAACTAATGTAATTGATTTTCGTTAACATGTTGTTAAGTGAAAAAGGAAATTTCAGACCTGTATTTAGAGTAGTATTCCATTGTTTTAAAGTGAGCCGTATGATTTAGTGAGTGATTGCAAACATGTAGGTGGTTTGATAGGTGCAGACAGCCTGCCTGCCAGCCTTCCTACCCATTTCTGCTTATCTTCCTGATTATTAAGTCCCTGGTCAGTTCTGCTGCTCTAGGAGATTTTTGCTATTTCCAAGCTAAAGGTTAGCCAGGTAGCCTTTCATGGTTCTGACCCAATAGGTAGATATTATTGCTGCTGCTTAGTTCCATTTCATTTATATGGTCAATTGTAGAAACTTCTTCTAGATTCTTATCCTTAAGTCTGGATACTGGATTTTTTTTCCCCCTCTATAGGAGGCTCAGGGGTAGTATCTGACACTTACTTTCTCTATCATCTTAGCAGAATTCTTACTCAGATTTTTTGCTGGCACTGCACTATTTACAGAATAATAAAAGTCAGGCAATTTCTCCTTCTAAGCCTTCGCCAGGCTACTGGTCTATTTCCCAATTTTTCTCCATACACTACAATTCTACTACTAGAATTAACATGTATAGGCAAACTAACATTTCCTCTCAGGTAAAAGGATGTAGATTTCTACCTCAACCAAGTCTCACCTCTCTGCACAAAACTCCAAGCCTGTAACATCAGCTTTGCTCTTTTCCTTTCACACTGCTCTAATCTTGTGTCCTCCTTCTGTTTCTTGTCAGTTTGTTTCATCTCCACTCTTGCTTTCCTGCCATTTTAGAATTGACTGTGTGCCTCTTGTATCCTGGTCTAGTCTGCAAATGCTTTCTTTTCTATTCTGAAATAGTGTGCTGCTTTTATTCATTCAGAAATACCTGTTGAATGCCTGTATGTGCCAGGCCCAGGGCTAGGTGTTGAGAATAGAGAGACAAGTAAAACATAGTCTTATCCTATGATAAAATAAATTATCCTATGAAAAATAAATTATAGTGCTGTGTAGTAAATGTAACACTGTATTGTAGAAACGTGTAAATCAAAGTATGAACAGAGTGCTCTGTGAACCCTGAGCAGCCACTTTTTCCCGAAAAGCTTGGGAAGGGTGTCAGCAAAGAGGTAAAACCTCACCCCTCTTCATCATTTGTCATAATGCTCCGCTTTTCCTCTCCCTAGAACAGCTGTCCCTAGAGCAGGGTATGTAAAATGATCTTTTTTAAAAAAATTAAGCTTTAACAGTTTATAATATTCACGTCTATGTACATATTTGCACTACACTTTTTATTATACATATACACAGAGAGAGAGAGTGCATGCTTAAACATTTTTTTACTGATGTAGTTTATGATCAACAAAGTTTGAACACCACCTCTTTAATTATTTGTTCTCCTTTCAACTAGCCTTTAATTTGTCATAAAATAATTCCAAATTTTATCCTGAACTCTCCCAAAATGCTACTTGTAAGCATTTTCACAACTTCTTTCAAGTATACTTTTAACACCTACAATATCCCACAATTTATTATCCCCATGTTCCCCAGGTCAGTCATTACACCACCACCCAGTCAGTCCCTCAAGCACAAAGGTGAGAGTCTTCCTTCCCACTCTGCCTACCCTCTGCCCAAACCACTTAATCAGTTCTTGTGGCATTCACCTCTTAGATATTTATGCACTCCACTCTATCCCTGTGGGCCCTAAGGTAGCCCTCATCATCTCACCAAGATGACGTTTACTCTTATCTGAGCTTCCTGCTTCCAGTCTTAACTCCTTCTAACCCATCTAGCCTCACAGTACAACCAGAATAATCATTCTAGAATGTAAAGATGCTGATAGTCTCCTAATTACCTACTTGGATAAAAGCTAAGCTCTTTTAAAAAGGCTCTTTGTGACCCTGTACGGGTGCTACTACCCACAGACTCTTCATAGTTGGGCCATCAATTTGTGGCCAATATGGAAAGTTAATTTTGGCTCCCATTAAATATGTGTACTGTCACGGACGTTTGTCAGACTGAACATTGAGCTAAGTGGATCATGCAACTTAGTGTAGAGGAGAATATAACCGACTGCAAGTAAAAAAGCCAGTGACAGGCAGATGTGGAAAATAAAAGAGCCTGTGCTTACTAGAACACATGGTCAATTTGTCTTATGGATATATAATCAAGAGTAGCCTAGGTGCTGAGAAATAGCCAAGTAACTAATACACTGAATAACTGGATGCTTTCTAGAACCAAACAGGCGTTGATGTCTATCGTGTTTCATTATTGCTAACCGTTCACTATTGATTTTGAGTTATTTAATCTTGCCAAGAATGTAGCCAGATATTCTCGTATTTAAAAATTTGCCTCGGGAATTCCCTGGCGGTCCAGTGGTTGGGACTCGGCGCTCTCACCGCCGAGGGCCTGGGTTCGATCCCTGGTCGGGGAACTGAAATCCCACAAGCAGTGCAGTGCAGCCAGAAAAAAATCCAAACGTTTGCCTCTACCACAAAACCATTTAGAACCACTAATCTATGATTAGAAGTAAAGTGCCTGTTGCTTTGTCCATCCCTCTCCTCATCCAGTGGCTAACCTGCAGTGATGGAGAAGGGATTAGAACTACTGATTCCTTGCCTCTGCCTATCCTCATTTCCTGCCACTCTTCCTCCACCCCACAGACCAAACCCCTAAAGTCTAGCCATTTCTGAGTATGCCTCCAAGCTTCACAAAAACCAGTGCCTTCAAACACGTGGCTGCTTTGCTTAGAATGCCCTTCTATCTTATTCTGCTTATTAAGCTTCTATTCATTTTTTGAGATTTACTTTAAGCATATTTTAATCTGTGATGCTTCTGCTACTCCCAACAGCTCAAGGCAGAGTTAGGCACGTCTTGTTTGTGCTCTCATAGCATCTTATGCATTAGTACTAATTAATATAGCACTTACCAAATGGTACTGTAGTAGCCCACATTCAACACTCTGAACTCCTTGAAGTCAGGAACTGTTTGTCTTGTTCATCTTTGTATCTGCGGTCCCTAATGCAGTGCTTGGCGTACAGCAGAGACTCAGCAAATGTGTACTGAGCGAATGAACTCAGATATTCACACTTTTTTTTTTCCCAAAGCATCATAGTCAGTACTTCAGGGGAAAAGGCAGAAATAGGATAGGGCAAGAATAGCAACAACAGTCTCAACAATCCCAACCACAGCTAATTAAGCATCTGCTTTTGTCAGGCCCTATTCTAAGCCGGTACATAAAGTTACTCACTTATTTCTCACAGCAACCCTGCTGTCCTCATTTTAGAGATGAGCAAACCAAGGCTAAGCAACGTGCACAAGATCACAAGAGGAGAAAGCAGCAGAGCTGGCTCCAGAACCTTTATGCTAGAACAGAAAGGAACTAAAATGCCTGCTATTTTGTTCATTCTCCTCCTCATCCAGTGCACAGACTGCACTGATGGGGAAACAGGAGCTCCCTTACCAGGTTGACAATTCTAGAAGTACTGAAGACCAGAATATACATAAATCATATGCAGACCTGTGTTTGATAGGCTTGCACATCCGCCCACATTTTCATGAGTCAGCCTATCCAAACAGTACTACCTCTGAATTACAAAGCCTAACAACCTCTTGGGGGCCTCAAGAGCTGAGTAAGCAGAAAATAGGATCCTCTAAATTTGACATTATCCTGTTTTGCCGAAAATATGTGTTAATAGTGATGGGTTATTCTTAAAGTTCCTTTAACAAAACCATGACTTATGTTAAATAACATGGGTGTGGGGGTGGAAAATTGGTTATTGCTCCTGAAAATCTATTAATTTTGTTAAACTTGGTCTCCCTTTTTCCTGGGTATTTATAGAACTTAAGTCACAGAAGAATTTGATACTTATAAAAATCTTTCTCTTGATATTTACTTAGCTTGTTGTTTTTCATAGAATGGAAATTTGTGCCTTAATTCTTTGGTTATGATGGTTGAGATGGTACAGTGTAATATGCCTATAATTACTGAGAAAGAAAAAAACTAGCCTTTTCCATTTTTATCCTTGAAATAATTTATTATCTCTTCTAGGAATTTATCTAACTAATATCTTGAAAACAGAAGAAGGCAACCCTGAGGTCCTAAAAAGGCATGGAAAAGAGCTTATAAACTTTAGCAAAAGGAGGAAAGTAGCAGAAATAACAGGCGAGATCCAGCAGTACCAAAATCAGCCTTATTGTTTACGAGTAGAATCAGATATCAAAGTAAGTTGAATTATTTGAGGACACATATTTCTGATTAAGTTTAAAACCACCTGATAAGAGGCAGGTTTATTTCGGAGAAAAAGGAAAATAAAACTTAAATAATTCCAATTTTCTTACGTTAAATGTTTTCTTAAATTATTTTCACGAGCTTTAAACTGAATTTAAATTATTTAATATTAATAATTGTTTTTCTTGGCATCTATTTTAGAGGTTCTTTGAAAACTTGAATCCAATGGGAAATAGTATGGAAAAAGAATTTACAGATTATCTTTTCAACAAATCCCTAGAAATAGAACCACGAAACCCTAAGCCTCTCCCAAGATTTGTAAGCATTCATACATTTATATTTCTTTTACATTTATATATTTTTTACAGTTGTCATCTATATCTGGTGGTTTATAGTTTTCTATAAAGGCATTTAGAGATGACGTGCACATGTAATGGATAAAAATAGTGAATAAATGCTTAATAAATATGCTCAGGATTATTCCACTTAGTTCCAGGTAAATGGGCACTAATATTAATGTGAATAAATCCTAATATGATAGATGAAGAAGTTGAGCAAATATGGCCAACTTAACAAAAAATGTTATTCAGTATTTATGTTAAGGGCAGGAAATTTGATAATTTATACTAATTCACTTATAATAAATATATGTACTTATATAAGTACTTTTTAAAAAAAATAATGACTTATGAGAACTTTTAACCATGAATCATTAGCCATAAAAATAACAGGCTTGGCTAAAGATACTTTTCTGGGGGTGAAATAAAGTTTCCATTCTTTCTTATTACTAGTAACTGCCTGGCCAAGTTTATGTACAGTATCATCATCTCACTGTTCTGAATATAATCCCTCTTATTCATAAGAAAGTCAAGAATCAAGAAGTAAACATAAATGGCTTCTAAGTAACCAAGATAAATCTCATAATGTCTGTGAACCAAAGCTTATGAAATTACATCACAAGAAAATTTCTCAAGGCCTAAAACAGTTTTTTTTTTTTTTTTTTTTTTTTTTTTTGGTGGTACACGGGCCTCTCACTGTTGTGGCCTCTCCCGTTGTGGAGCACAGGCTCCGGACGCGCAGGCTCAGCGGCCATGGCTCACGGGCCCAGCCGTTCCGCGGCACGTGGGATCCTCCCGGACCGGGGCACGAACCCGCGTCCCCTGCATCGGCAGGCGGACTCTCAACCACTGCGCCACCAGGGAAGCCCTAAAACAGTTTTTTAAAAGATGAATTAAGGGCTTCCCTGGTGGCGCAGTGGTTGAGAGTCTGCCTGCCGATGCAGGGGACGCGGGTTCGTGCCCCGGTCCGGGAAGATCCCACGTGCCGCGGAGCGGCTGGGCCCGTGAGCCATGGACGCTGAGTCTGTGCTTCCGGAGCCTATGCTCCGCAACAGGAGGGGCCACAACAGTGAGAGGCCCGCGTACCGCAAAAAAAAAAAAAAAAAAAAAAAATTAAAATTAAAAGATGAATTAAAAACAGCAAATTGGAAATAGCTATATAGTCTGCTCCAATGAGACACACTGATATCATTGAGAAATGATCACTATGTAAGAAAAAAAACACCATAAAACTAACATAAACTGATGAAAACTCAAGCAGTTTAATGCATTTGTAAGTAGCTCAAATGATCCTGATGGCACCACTGTATTACAGCATAGTAGGCTATCATAGTTCATAACAATGATCCTGGCTTTTCTACCAAGGTTGAATTAGTTCAGCATAGTCTAAAAAGCCAGAGAAATATACACCATATCTTAGAAAGATTTCCATCAAAAATACTAAAATAACAAATACTCTGGTATTTATAGGACTAAGGCTCAGTTATTTAAAGAAATTAATTCCCTAATAATTTAGATAGCCAAGGCTTTATGGAAATGGGGTGTTAACTCTTCAACTTGGACACCTTGATTTGAATCATTATGTAACTTCTTTATTAGTGCTTTGTGGTTTTCCTAGATACTAATCGAATTTTACCAAGCATTTATAGAAGAACCTTCTTTTCCATTATGGTGTTGTAAGTGTTGTGTTTCTTTTGATATGTCTACAGCCAAAAAAATATAGCTATCCCCTAAAATCTCCTGGTGTTCGTCCATCAAACCCAAGACCAGGTACTATGAGACATCCCACACCTCTGCAGCAAGAGCCAAGGAAAATTAGTTATAGTAGGATCCCTGAAAGTGAAACAGAAAGTACAGCATCTGCACCAAATTCTCCAAGAACACCGTTAACACCTCCTCCTGCTTCTGGTGCTTCTAGTACCACAGATGTTTGCAGCGTATTTGATTCTGATCATTCAAGCCCTTTTCACTCAAGTAGGTGCTCAAGTTTTAAGTGCTTTAAGTAATGGTTAGTATTATATGTGCTAGAGGTAAAAAGGAATCTGTATATATATATATATTTTGTAAATTTGTAGGTAAATCAAATACCATTTCAAAAGCTGTTATTATAGAAATATAAAATAAATTCTAAACTCCAGCAGTTTATCTGTTAGAACAACCCTCTTTAAATGTATTATACTTTACAGATAGGCCTGGTGATGAAATTGGTAATTGAAATCTCATTTGAGCATTTGTTTTCAATTGGTGAATTTAAAATGCATCTCTAACTTCCGGAGGAAACAAAGATAACTCCTAAAATCTGCATGGAATGTCAATCTGATACTTTAAATGCTGCCTCCAAAATTATATTTGAATACTGCTCAGTACCTGGTTCCTTTCCAACCAAACTCTGTAGTTTCTAATTTTGCAATGTATCGAATTCAAATTCCTACTTAACACTTTTTCAGTCTACACCACCCAGCAGGTGGTGTATAGCGCCGGCTAATACACTCCTTCCTATGCTTTCAAGCCCAGCCATACAAATCTCACAGACTGCATACTGTTGCTCATCCCTTTCCTAGTTCTAAATCAGTGCTGTCCAACAGAAATATAATGTGAACCACGTGTGTAACTTTAAATGATCTTTAGCCACATTTAAAAAAAAGCAAAAAGAATTAGGTGAAATTAATTTTAGTAATATATTTTATTTAACCCAGCATATGCAGAACGTTGTCATTTCAATATGAAACCAGTGTAAAAATTTACTGAGACGTTTTACAATCTCTTTTTTGGTTCTGAATCTTCAAAATGCAGTATGCGTCTTACACTTACAGCACCTCTCAGTTTGGACTAGCCACATTCAAATGCTTAATAACCACATGTGGCTAATGGGTGCCAAACTGTACAGCCCAGCCCTATCCCTTTGAAGAGGCTACCTTTTATAGCTAGAGCACCATGCTTCCGTTAATTTTTTAATCAATTTCATGTGGAGCTTTAAATCTCTACTAAGAACCCACAACCTTTTTTCATCTGTTCATTATCAAATCAGAGTTTGAATTCAGTCGGCTTTCACCCTCTCACAACCATTTCCACATGCTCTTCCCATTGGCTGTCCTAGCTCAGTGTACAGTTCAAGTTCTGCCCTAATAGTTGATGTGATAGAATCTAATAGTGAGAGGCAGCATGACGTTATTATTCGGTAGGAGGTTGAGGAGCACTGACGTAGGACTTAGGGGTCCTGGTTTGTCATCCCAGTCTGCTAGTGAGCTTTCTGATTTTCAGTAAAATACTTTTTCTGTGCCTTCTGGGGATTAAACTAGATTTTTAAGATTTCTTCCAACTCAGAGAATCTAACTTAAAAAAAATTATTCTTTGGACGTATATTATTTTGAGATTTGGTCCACAATCCTGTTTATTTATTCCCGTGTTGTATATGTATTTGTAGTTACCCAGCAGTTTGTCTTATCTTTTTACCACCTAAAGTGTATTTGTTTTAAGAATTACCACACCTTGGCCTTGTTTGGCTACTGAGGATTATGAAGTCATGTTATGCACATAGTAGGCTATCAGATATTTTTTATAAGTTCAAATAAACACCAGGTTAAAAAAATTCCCATTTATTTTCCCCAATTTGCCAACCTCCTAAATTAAGTAATAAAATAAAAGCAGCACTTTTCACAGTATACCTGACTTAAAATCCTTGTTTATTGTGACCCATTTAACTGTTTGAGGGGTGTTTTTCCAAGAGCAGTTGGCTGTGATCTATATTATAAAGATTCCCATGAGTGAATTATTGAAATCACATGAAGGCCATTAATTGCAAATTCTATTTCTCTTAGTTTAAGTAGCTAAAAATGGAAGATGTAGAAAAACAGGAGATAAGCCTACTACATTCCCTACTAGTGCTAAATCTTTAAATTATTAGTCAAACAGGGAAAAGGGAATCATTTTGGAATGCAGTGCTCTGGATCAGTGCTTTGTCATATGTGACAGTGGAAGAATATTAACTAAAAATAGCTAGACAAGTGGAGAAACCTTAGGCTTTGTAATCTTAGCCCTGAAGATTTTTTCAATTTCTCTTCCTTTGTGAAAAAGAAAACCCCTATTACTACTCCCTTTGTTCTTAGTAAAAATTGAAAATAACTGATTTTGAAATTAAGTAAGCCAGTATAATATAAAACCATCTGTATGCTCAGTTAGTCCCTTACTTAAAGTTCATTAGTGGCCTGTATATATTAAAGGTCCTCATCTGCTTTTGACCCCACTCTGCTTGACAGATGTGCTAGTGTTATTGCGGGGGGTGGGGGCCGGTGGATCACCAGCACGTCCAACCTGGTACTCACTGTGTTGCCACTAGAGTGAATACCTACTTCCTTGCTTCCCTCAGGGCCTGGCAGGAAAGAGCTGCTATACCTACATTCTTAAGTCATCTAAACATATTCCACTCCATACAATGAGGCAAAAAGTTTCATTGCTTACGTTTTTCAAAAGGCAGAGTTTGACTAGAATTTTTGATCAGTTATAATAGTTCTTTTTTTGCTTCTTACAGTTTTTTTTCCAAAAATAACTTACTTTAAAAACAAAGATTAATTTTTTCAGCCAGTATCTGTTGCATATCTCATTTCTTGCTAAGCAGTGACATACCTTCTCTGTAAGGGCTTGCAATCTTACTGAGATGTTAAAAAAATAATCATAGTACAAAGAAAATCATAGTTAAATGCTTAACCATTGTTAAGTGCTTGATTCTATTTGTACTATGATTTTTTTCATCTCTCAGTAAGATTGCAGGCTTAACCAGAGAAGATGTATAAGTGCTAATTTATTAGCAAAATGCTAAGTGAGTGGCAAAGACATTAATGCTGTAGAAGTTTACACAAAGATGACCACAGAGGGGACAAGAATGGTCACGGAAAGCTTTGTGGTGAAGACAGAGAGGGAAGGAAACTGGCCACCTACCTACTGCTGCTACATACATCCTCACATTCAGAACCCTGCTCCACACCTTACCCTGACCAGGTCCACCTCTGAGGTGATGATGACAGTGGCCGGGAGAAGGGGAGAGACCACCCAGCTTTGCATCTGTGGCTATAGCATGGAGGGAGGAGGATGAAGTGCTCTTGGTACCTTCCTGTTTGAAGGTTGCCTGGTCATAAAAGGAAGCCATAGGTCTGGCTGGTCTGTGTGCTGCAGATGAGCTTTAGCCCCATCCCTTAGTAGGGAAAGCTTTAACAAGAAAAAATGTATTCCAAGCATTTGAAGCTGGAATGCAAGGCTTTTCCTCATAGAAGATTATTATTAGTGATTAGTTTCTGATTTCATACACTTGCATTTAACAGGCTATTGTGAGTTTAAGAAGTTATTCGTGATTTATATAATTTTTTTCTATAGGAAAATGCTTATTCCTATTCCAAGAAAGACTCAATTATAAATTGGAGATTATCTTCAATAGTGGCTTCAACCCTGGTTGGACATTACAATCCCCTGGGGAGCTTTAAAAAATACCTATATGTCCAGCCCACGCTTGAGTTAAGACTGGCATTGGCACGTGGGCATCAGTATTTTTTTAAAAGCTCCCTAGCAGGGTCTAATGTGCAGCCACGATGGAGAACACTGATCTGTCTGGGATTTGTATTTAACAAATTGATACTACTTTTTGATTAATTGGGTTTCACTCCTAAGTCATTATCAATAAATTTGTTCAGTACCTAGCTGACAATTCCTAGTATATATTTCTTGATATATATAATGTTTAATTCTGAGAGTTTTAAAATAGCATTTTCCAGGCAATAAGACCAAGCAATTAGTTTGAAGTGACAAATCAGAAAAGTGCCCCAAGTTTACACATGAATCTAAGCCTGTGCTATATATAAATATGATCAAAGCCAAGTCTACATCTGCGTGCACAAGTGTGTATGCATAGGTGTAATCATTCTTTCTAAAAGCCTGCAGTTGGTAACTGTCATGAGCTTTGTCTTTTGATTTTATTCCTGTATTGTACTAAGTATACGACCATGTTCTTGAGGCCTATCTCCAGAAGGCATATTTATTTCCTTTCCAAGAAAACTGGAAAATACATAAGTAGTAAACACTAGAGCAGATAACTCCCTTTAACCCCTGTTATGTTAGTGAAGAGAATCTAATTTTTAGTAAACAGAATCTTTGACACAGCAGCATTATTTAATATCAAAGTATAAAAATGAATTTTAATCTTTTGAGAGCTAACTTATTAGAATTAGCTGGATTGCTACCCTTGGTAACCAGAGCCTCCAAAAGAATATCAGTACATATGGAAAGGAGGTAATAGGATAGATTATTTGAAATTGGAGCTGTCTGGGAAATAAGAACACTGTATCTGTCTGTATAAGCAATCAAATTAATAATTCCGCCCACTGAACCTGGGACGTAAAATTATCCTCATTCTGAGCAAAGAAGCTAGAAAAACAACAGCCCTAATTACTTGAGTGATTGCCTATTGTGCAAACATGAGAGAAACCTGAATTTTTAAAAATCAGCTCAGTCTAGTGCTATAGGTATTGCTTTAGTCTCTTGGATATTATCTGTTCAGTATGTTGGTAGTATGAGGCAGTGTAACCTAAACACCTATATTGATTTAGAAGCAGTATAGATCTTCTAGCCTTTGTCTCAGTTTTTCTACTTTAATGCTCTTGGGGCTAGTGTTGCTGAAATTAGACATTCAAAAATTATCAGAGTTTCCTATATAAAATGTGTCTAAGCACCAAAACTGCTTAATGATTTTTTTAAGTGTTTAAAAATATAGAAGGAAAAAAGCCATATCACTTTCAAGCTTGTTTGTAATATCCAAAGCTGTAGTTATTTTGTGATGAACATACGCCCCAAGAACATTTCCAAAACTTTATAATAATTATAATAGTAAGAAATTTCCTTTTATGTTTCACTTTTTATAACATAAATTTATTATTTACTACTTATTTTCACAAGTTTGGTTTTTCAAAATAATCCTTAGTAAATGACATATTTCTATAGGTCCAGCTGAATTCTTTGCTCACATTAGGTTTATACATTTTCTGAAAGTCTTCCTCTAATATACAGGATATTGTATATAGTTTTCTCATGAATGCTTTTCATTTAATTATTATGGCATCAAGTAGTGAATCTAAAAGGAATCTTGAAAATTCCCAATGATATTAATGCAATTTAATTCTTTATCTTTCTCAAAAGTAAGTAGTAATGAGCTTTTGCTAAACTGTTCTACCATTCTTTAAAACTAGAATGACAAAAATAACATTTCTATCATAAATAAATTTTTACAGATGAGTTTGAATATATCAGTGAAAGAAAAAATATATACTTTTTCTTGTTTCCTTTCACAGGCAGCGATACCGTCTTTATCCAGGTTACACTGCCCCATGGCCCAAGTTAGTATATTTGGTTTAAGACTCATAATTTTCGCTTTGGCTTTAAAGATGAAACCAAATGTAACCTTTCCTGCTAAAACTCTTCTTGGGTCTGGCAGTATTGGTACCTTGCTTTGCAGCATCTTAGAAGTGAGGCCTTCACTTGTGCTATCTTTTGATCATAAATGATTTGCTTAAACTTACATATTTTTCATGCTTTTTGTAAAATCTTTTTTCTCTTTTGAAAGAACATTATTATATGGGTGGCTTCCACATTTAACCATTTCTCATTTCCAACTCTGGAGTTCTAAACATATTTTAATGCTCAACTTTAAAAAAAAAAAAAGCAAGAGCATGCATGCGCATATGAGAATGTTGGCAGCTACGTGCAGTGTCTAAGTCACTTAGCCTGGGAACAGCACAGATTGTAGGCAAATGACTATTATTTGACTTTAGAACAGCTATCTTATCATTGTACCTATCTGTATTATATAATCTAAATATTCATCACTTATAAGCAAAATAAAGTTCCAATGTAGGTATTTGCTTTTAATTTTAAAGTAAACTAACAATTCACCAAACTATTCCATAAATTTTAAGCTAATAGATTATTTTTTGTTATTCTTCATACAAATGATTTCAGAATGTGTACAATGGAAAATATTCTTATAAGCTAAATTAACTTACATAATCTCTTAAGAAGAAAGGTAGGTGATCAAAATGTTCATTTAAATAGTATCAATACACAAAGTACTCTTTTTAAGTTCTATATTGTTATAACATTTAATTGGCAAAATAAAAACTGTCAATGTTTAAAGGAGAAGAAGAATCTGCCAAATATAATTTTGAACGACCATTTAAGTGTTTTTTCATATCTTTTTCATTGTGCTGATAAACTAGTTAACAACTTACATAATTGTTTTTCAAAGTGTAATTATTTATATGCCTATATTAAGTCCTTGTCATTATAAATGTCTGTAAGATATGTTACAGTTAGAGGCTTTACTTACCTTTTTGGTGCCAGTTTATCAACTTACTCCTAAATCAGGTTCACCAGATTTTAGTGTAATTTCTGTTTTTATTATCAGCACTGTCTCAGTCATCTTAAATACCTCCATCACAATGAAAATTTTTGGATTAGAGTATGATGA
Source organism: Mesoplodon mirus (assembly GCF_964341445.2). Taxonomy (NCBI): domain Eukaryota; kingdom Metazoa; phylum Chordata; class Mammalia; order Artiodactyla; family Ziphiidae; genus Mesoplodon; species Mesoplodon mirus. Next base: position 55,822,409 of record NC_138990.1, on the reverse strand, counting down.
ACCTGACTTTGCTTCCCTGCCAAGGAGAACAATATCTAAGTATACTGCGGAGAGACCTCTCCCCCAGACACTAGATTCTCTCCCTGGCATCCTTTGAGGGGATTGCTGGGAGAGACATTGGAGAGAGTGGTTAAGATCAGAAACTATCCCAAGGACTATCCAGTGAAGGCAAGAAAATTCTGTACTAATAAAGTCAGAGGAAAAAATGAGCCCATCAAAAAAGCTTAACAGAAATTACCATTCCAAAGGTTTTTAATAGTTTGCTGTCTCTCCCAGAAATCTGAGACTCAGATCCAAATAAAAAATTCCAGTAATAGATTAACAGTGGGAAGGTTATTTTGTTCAAGAAACATAATAACAGAATATCTTAGGCAGCTTTTTTTCTGAAAATTCTGCTAAGAAATTTCTGCATGCTTTTATAGCAGTTTGTTTTAGTAAAGGAAATACTATTGGTTGTTGATTTATTGAACTGCTTTTGATACTTCTGTACATTTCTTTTAATAAATATAAGCAGTTTCCAAGTTTTTTCAGGATTGATAGATGAAATAAAATTCCTGTGAACTTTTCAAAAAATCTAACATCCTACAGGATCTGCTTCAGTATCATCTATAAGTTTAACCAAGAGCACTGAGGAAGTGCCTGTCCCCCCTCCTGTTCCTCCACGAAGACGACCAGAATCTGCCCCAGCGGAATCTTCGCCATCTAAGGTAAAGTAGAAAACCTTGTTATCTGGAAACTGGAATCATTACAGTTACATTATAATCAATTGCTTGTGTCTTGGTTTAGTTCTAGCTGAATTAATACTCAGAGTATTTGGGCTTAATAGAGTTTAAACAAGGATTAAGTATGGATTTACGATGCAGTAATGTTTATTTCCTTTCTTCTGAAAGCAGTTTTTTGGTAGGTTTTCAAAACCCTTGTAAATCTAAATTATGGGTACTGTCAAGAAAAAAGTTTAACCTGTAATGTAAGAGTAATGCAGTCTCAAGCAGTTCTTTAAAAGATACAAGAGAGAGAAGGAAAGAGGTCTGAAGCTCGATATGAAAGCATATTTTAAATGAAATGGTATCTTAGTGCTAAATATTACCTATCTGAGCCCTTAATAGGTGAATGTGACATGCTTTTAAGTGGGGTTTTCATGAAAATTCTGGGTCAGAAGAGACCTTAAAGGCTCATAATAGCTCTTTTTTCTACCTCTTTGAATTTCTTTCTTTGCCAGTTGTTAACATGACTCAGTGTTCTCAAAGTGTCCAAGAGCAGAGCATCTGGGCAAGTCAGGACACTCTTTGCAGAATATCATGAAATGTTAATATAGTAAGTTTAGAATTGTAAAGTTGACAGGTAATTTGTGTTAAATGGAAATGATCTTATATTAGATTCATTAATAGATAAGCAGTAGCAAATAACAAAATTTTGAGAAAAATAAAAACTTAACACTGAGGGAAAAATAATTTTTTTAATGAATGAACTGCCGTAACCTCCAATTTAAAACATGGCAAAACGACCTGATCCACATCTAGGGTTCTTCCAATAGCATATTTGAAAACCGTGGCTTAATTCTTAATATATTCATGGTGCTACATAAATTAAATTATTAATAAATGTCTTTTTTTCCCCATTTATGTTAGATCATGTCTAAGCATTTGGACAGCCCCCCAGCAATTCCTCCTAGGCAACCCACATCAAAAGCCTATTCACCACGATATTCAGTATCAGACCGGACCTCTATATCAGATCCTCCTGAAAGCCCTCCCTTATTACCTCCACGAGAACCCGTGAGGACACCTGATGTTTTCTCAAGCTCACCACTACATCTCCAACCTCCCCCTTTGGGCAAAAAAAGTGACCATAGTAATGCCTTCTTCCCAAACAGCCCTTCCCCCTTTACACCACCTCCTCCTCAAACACCTTCTCCTCACGGCACAAGGAGGCATCTGCCATCACCACCATTGACACAAGAAGTGGACCTTCATTCCATTGCTGGGCCGCCTGTTCCTCCACGACAAAGCACTTCTCAACATATCCCTAAACTCCCTCCAAAAACTTACAAAAGGGAGCATACACACCCATCCATGCACAGAGATGGACCACCACTGTTGGAGAATGCCCATTCTTCCTGAGTTCCTCTATTCCAGGATGTACATTTTCCTGGCCCCAAATCCATTGCTGGCAATGGATGCACTGAACGTGCCAGCACTGAGGAGTTAAAACGAGAACTCCAAACACTAACGACTCTACTTCAAGATGCAGTATAAGACAATGAATTTTAACCTAGATGTAATTATAAAGTGAAAATGGTGTTCATTTAGAATATGGAAAGACTGATCTAGAGGAAGTGGACAACTGATTGCACCTGAAAATCAAGTAAAGGGAACTTTTTCCAGCCAGTAGGCAGGAGTCCTCTTTTTGTGAAGTGATCTTTATCATTAAAGGGATGAAAAACACAGTCTAGTGTCCAGCAGGCCCACATGATGACAGTTTTTGTAATTCAGAATATTATGCACTTTTTAAAAAGAAATCTTAAACAGGGATCTTCAAATCCTCCTTTGTTCTCCTTTGCTTTTGTTTGTCCTACTTTAGAATATTTTCTTAAAAATCATTCAGAGGACTGTGAGGAAAGGCTGTGGTACCTGACCTTGTTGGAATCAAGGCCCAGCACTGTACTACAGTCCTGTTTACAGATTATTACAGTGAATTGAATGGGTACCGAGGCTTCACCAAAGAGGTACTTTTTTTTTTTTTTTTTAAGAATAATTATACTGATTTTAAGAGCATTCCCCTACCCAGCCTCCCTACACAAACAAAATGTGGTGGTGTTGCCTTCAAACAAGAGAAGTTTTGTGTCATTAACAATGACAGAAGAACTTTTAAAACAATGTAACTGTCAAGTATATGATTTACGTTTAGGAGACTGTTAATCTATGCTAGATTGTCATTTTCCCACAAAAGTTTACTGGTAATCCATGTCATGGCTTGTAGCTGTCCCTCTAACCATACTATGGAAACGCAGTCACCCAGTGTGAAAGGAGTACTTGCTGGGCATCGCTGACACCGTTCATGTTTTACTAATAGTTGAGTGATCAGCATATCTAGAATTACCTTGCATTGCCTAAATCATGTGTATATAGTGAATGTTATATAATATACCTGGCAGGTCTGTTTTAATTTAATTGAATAAAGATACAAATACTTTGTTTGGCTGGCATATATTAAATTATTATATGAGAAAGTGGTTGATTCTTATTTCTTTCAGTTGAAACACACAAACACTAAGCATAAAAGCACGTATTGTGGTACGCCTTGGTTTCTAGTTCTGGATGTATGTATTCATCTTAAAGAATGATCTAAAGTTGCAGTTTGGCATGTAGGAAAATATTTGGTTAGAATAGGATGGGTATCTTTTAAGCAGAGCTTTGTAAGGTTTTTAATTTCCTAGGTAACATGTATACAGTCTGTTAAAGTTGATATTAAACATTCTACCTTGCTTGAGGTCTTTGCTCTTTCGGAACTATTCGTAATAGAACATCTACCTACATCATTAATATCATAATATGGATTATTCATGAAGCCTATGTACTGATCTTCTGAGTCTAACAAATACTGTGATTGAAATGCATGCAACTTGTTGAAGAGAAAAAGTGTTATTAATCTCCACTATAGTATCTGTGAAGTGTGCAGTATTCCATCCTTAGAGTCATCAGTTCATCAGTATATGCATGTGTCCTCTGAATAATGAAGCAACATTTCAGCAATTCTGTTAACCATGCCATTAGAGGCATTTTTAGAAGTGCTGCATCATGGTGGAAACCTAGTACTTTAATAATTTTCTGTGATATTTATTAGAGCATTTAATGTACATCACAGTAGTACAATATATAGTCCTTTAAGACCAGAGTGTTAGTTGCATCATCATTTAGCAGTCCATCCTGTCATATACTTTATTTATTTGTTAGAGTTGAGTCATTTTTTTTCTAATATTTGTACCATTCCTATTATGGTAGCCACTTTTCTCTTTGTAAAATGTCTCCTTTTAAAAGTCTCCCCCAAAATTAATTTCAAGTCTCCTCTTGTATGCAAAGTGTCCATAAGACCATTCATTCAACAAGTATTTATCTAAGCCTACTTACTAGTGCTGCTACAATTAATCATAATACACATTCCAGAATTTCCATGACTTTTTATTAGACCAGCCACATCGTCCCTAGGATTTCCCTTTATATGTCTTACGCGCACTTCTCTTTTTAATTACCCCACCCCCACTCCAAATGAGAACCTGAGAAAAGTCCCATTGGAGCCCATTCAGTATCTCTGGCCAGTGTGTTAGCCTTCAACAAGGTAATGACCTCTTTTCAACCTGCCTGATTGTATAAAGAAAAAAAACTCAGATTTGAAGTTCTAATCATTACTTCTCCCAAAGGGAAGCATTCTTCTACCCTCGTGGTTCTAGGCGACCGCTTCACTGTGCATCAGCTTTACATGCATTGTGGATAGAGGATATTTTTATTCTGAAGTGTAAAATTTGGGTAAAAATATTTTCTGCAGTGGTAACTGATTAGAAAAATTCCAGTTGGATGCCCTTAAATGGAGTTGAGAAAACTGTATCCTTGCCTTCTTCACATGTGAAACATTAACTAGCTGGCAAACTTACTCTTTGTAGTAACTAAAATTTCCAGGGACAGGAAGTGGCTGAGAAGACAAATGCATCACCACAAAATTCTGCTTTTGAATTCAGGACATTACAAGACAGTCAATGCAGCGTGACTTTTCCTAAATCACGTTCCAAAATATGGAACGTTTCTTTTAGAAATGAAAGTGCTCTTAGATGTTTCATTATCTTTGGATCACAAAATGAAGAAAATATTTCAAGGTTGAATTTAGCTAAATGGGCTGATAACCAATATAATAGAAAGGGAGTCTTTTCACATCTAAGTACTTTTAAAAACAGGAAAAGATAAGTATATGTTTCTAAATTTATTGAAAGACAGATTAATTACTCTTTCTAGATCTCCAAATGTGTTTTAAGACTACAAATTATCAGGAAATGTGCAAACATCAAAAGTTTGCTTAATTAAAGGTTGTTGGGTATCAAATTATGTGTTTAGTAGGTTACTGTGCTCTAACAACTCAAGAATGTTTTAATGTATCTGAATTTAGCAAGGAGCATGCCATGCTAATTATACTCAAATTAACAGAACAGTGTAGTGAACCAGTACTATTTCAGTTGGAGGCTATATTATGGTTCTAAATTCCTTAATGTGTTTTTTCGTACATCAAAAATTAAGCAAACCAAAAATTAGTTGGTATCTATGATCACAATCTTGTCTTAATTCTCAAATTTAGCTCACATTAGTCATGTACCTCATCATTTGTCTTTTCATGACAGCTTAAATTCAGAGTTTTAAGTGGCTCAGCAAAATAGATAATGGAAATGGGGGGAGGTGTCTCAATTTATTAGTGTTATACATATTGAGGAAAACCTTTTTTTTTCCCTCCAGATTCAGAAAGAAAAAATTAACCATTTATTTCTCGGTATTCTGCTGCTATAGGTAGGTTCACTTATTCTTTTAACCTCTATTGTATGACTGTACAAGTGTAGGTCCTATTGTGTTGCACATAAATCTTTACCAGTAAAATAAGCATCACAGGGTTAATACCAGTTTGTCTGAAAGAATTATGCAGTAAAATTATTTATAAGGGAAAGTGATGACTTAGTTTATTTATTCAGTATTTTTCTTTTGAAACATCTCATTACTTTTAAAATCATTTCAAAATTCCTTATACATGAGCCAATGAAATATTTTGAGCGCTAGTTAAGAAAAGCATGAAGTCTATGATAAATCTAAACAAAAGCACTTGTAACTTGTTTTGTAAATTTCATGCCTTATTTTCCATTTTTGACACCATAAAGTGCATTTTCTGTCAACTGTGAGCAAATTTCCCTTTTGCCTTTAATGAAAATAGTGCATTAAGTAGCCAATTGCTGCAAAATTATAAAGCAAGTTAGCTAAAGGTGGATCACATTGGACTACCACTCAAAGAAACAAGATGCATAGTGGATGGAAGTCACATGTGGTGTGGCTTTATAGGGAGAGTGCACCTGTGCCAGATGCATGCCACTTTCCGTAGCTGCCAAATGTGCCTTTAATTAAGAACATCTCTGATTTTTTTCTTCAGATCAAGTCAGCATTTGGGGGCGGGATCAGGGCAGGGGACTTTGGGGTGCAAATATCTGGTGAAACCCACCAGAGAAGAAGCCTTTGTTTGTCAAAGTGACACGAATAACTTCAGTTGAAACGTCTTTATGTATATATACGTGTATTTGCCTTTGTTTAGTAGCACGGTTATTTGCTAAAATAATTGTCCAAAAAATTGCTCTGTCAGTCTTACTCTGATGTAAAAACAAAGTTTGGTCTATACATCTAATATGGCCTTTGTACCTAACCATGTTCGTAGGTAATCTTTGTACTCTGTGTGCAGCAGTATTTGGTTTGCATTTAAAGTGAAAATAACGGCTGTTATTTTTCTGGCATTACTAAGATAAACCGAAAAATAATAAAAAAAAAATGCCTTACATAGCCCACAAGTGTATTATTTTTGCATGTATTTATCTTAGGAGGCAATATTTTAATGTCATTAGTGATTCTCATTTTAGCTCATACTTTCCGTAGAAATAGTTTGCTCTTAATCATGGTCTTGCTTTGGAGGTGCTTTTTCCTGTATCACAGTATTATAAAAGAAGTTGAATACTTCCTTCTGTATCAAGCTCTATGATTGTAGTGAGTGGGAGGCCCTTGGGATGAAAATTAGTACTTTAGTGACCTTGGGTGTCACCTGGATGAAGCTGCAGGGGAGGGCTGAGGCATTTGTATTTCATAAAAGAAGTTTTAAGATACCACAGTTCCTTGACAGGCAGGTTTTGCTGAGACCTGCTGGAACATGGCAGCCTGACATTCAGCAGTTCTTTCTAGGCTTGGCATAAAAAGATACAGCTTACAGTTGTACGCTGTAAAGAATTATGCAAATACGAGGTCATTCATGGTGAACTACAGAACGTGAAAACTGATGAATCCTTAAGAGATCTAATACCTTTATTTTAAAATTGAAGTAAGTAACATGACTTAGCCAACATCATGTGACAGTCAGTGATTGAGACCACTGACTCAACTTTGATTGCTGGTATTTGGAGGACTGCTTTCAGGAATAGTCAAAATTCATTGTTGTTTTTTTTTCACCCCTGGTTTAAAGACACAAAATCATCAGTTTGTACAAATTCCATTGGTAGGCCACTGTGAAATCCAAGTATGTATTATTGAGTATATTCTAGATAATCAATTTAAAAGCTATAGGAAAATAACAGTATTGATCAGTCAGACCTGATTCCAAATTTGCTCTTAAAACATCACTTCTTTTCAATTTTAACCAGGTGGTTTGTTTTTTTACTTATTTTAGTCACTAGCTCATCACAGATTCAGGGCACTTAAGACTCTAGGGTTCAGCCACCAGCAGAGCCTACCTTTTTGCAGATAGATGCATGTAGCAAGGAGGGCTTTGATAGAGTACAATTCCAAAACAGTTTATAGCCATTCTATTTTAGGGCTCTTGATTCTTATTGGAGGCAAGAAGAAAACTACAGCCCATTTTTAGAAGCTGGTTTCTCTACCTTCATGACTCATCTAGAAAAGGAAAAATTGTGGTGGTGGAGTACAACAAGCAGGTGCTTTGGAATCAAATTTCTGTGTTCACATTCTGGTTCCATGACTTACTAGATGTGTGACTTTGGAGAAGTTATTTAAATAATCTGAGTCTGTGTTTCTTCATCAATATTTGAGGTCAATAGATCTACTCTTTGGGACTGTTGTGAGGTTTAAAGGTAATACGTATAAAACCCAATGCCTTTCACAGAGTGAGTGCTTAATAGTAACTAAAGTCATGAGGGATATGTTTTCAGAGTTTGCCTGCTTTTAGATATCTTTTAAGAGGTTGATGGTTCATCCTGAAGTTCCCATGATTTGATTCTTTACCATATAGCTTCCTTTGATGTTTACACTTAAATTGGTTTTGAGTGACCTTAGTTATAAGCATTTGTTAAGGGCCCATCTGACTATTCAAATATTTATTGTTTCAGGTACAGTTTTGATGTTAGGAATATAGTGATGAACAAAACAGACAAAAATCCATATCGTGGGATTAATAATCTAGTGAGGAAATGTAGACAATAAGTAATAAGAACAAATAGATATATGTTAGAATGTTGTAACTGCTATGAACAAAAAAGCAGGCAGGACAAGGTGACTGGGAATGTAGGGGCAGGGGAAGTGAAACCTAACCAGGATGGTGAGAGTCAGCCTCATGGAGAAGGGGGCATATGAGTAAAGACTTGAAGGAGGTGCAGGAATGAGACATGCAAGTATCTAGGAAAAGAATGTGTGAAGTCACAGGGAACAGTCAATTCAAAAGCCCAGAGGCAGGAGCATACTTAATATATCTGAGGAATAGCGAAGCTACTGGTATCTGGAGAGGAATGACTGTGAGTGAGCAGGCGGTGCCGTCAGAGGTTTAATGGGTCCAGATCACTTATAATGACTTTAGCTTCTGTTTGAGAGAAATAGAGCCCTTAGAGGGTTTGAGCAGAGAAGTGACATGATCTGATTTACATTTTAATGTTATCACTCTGACTGCAGTGTTCAGAATAATTAGGGGTTAAGAGTGGGACTAGGGAAGCTGGTCCAATAGAAGGCAGATTGGCCAGGGTGACAGCAGAGGAGGTGGGGAGAAGAGGTCACCGGTAGACTGGATGTTGGGTTTAACAGAATTGTCAAGGATAACTTCCAGATCAGGGCCTGAGCAATTGGAAGGACAAAGTCACCATTAACGGATGTGGGGAAGATTTGGTTGAAGCAGGCTTGGACATGTTAGGTTCAATAAATACATAAGACACCTGAGAGGTGCCAAGGAGGCAGCTGGAGATGTGGGTCTGGAGTTTGGGAGAGAGTTAGGGGTTGAAGATATAAAATTGGGAGCCACTTTCGTAAAGATATTTTAAAGCCAGCAGTCCAGATAAGACCACCAAAGAAATGAGTACAGCCTGAAAAAAGAAGAGATCTAAGCCAAGAGCCCTGGGGCTTTGTAACCTTAAAAGGAGGAGAGAGCCGCCTCACTCCCGAACAAGTAGACCAGGAAGGAATGAAGGAGAAAACCAGCGCCTGTTGCATCCTTGAGGCCTAGTGAAGAAATTACTGATATTTCCGAAGAAGGAAGTGATCAGTGCCTCAAATGCTATTTGATGGGGGAGTAAAACGACTAAGAATGGACCGTTCATTTAGCAAGGGTGAAAATCACCGATGCCCTTGACAAGAGTGGTCAGGGGAGTGCTGTGGGTGGAGTGAGTTTAATGAGGAATGGGAGGAGAGACATGGAGCAGTTTGCTCTTTCAGGTTTTACATAAAAGGAAGCCGTGAACTGAGACAGAGTTAGAACCATCAGGAGAAGGTTTCTTTTGCTTAAAATGAAAGAAATAAGAGCCTGTTTGTATGCTGAAGGGTTTGCACCCGTTGAAAAGGAAAATGTGATGATGAGAAGAGGGGATACGATCTACTGTGAAGTGGAAACAACACACTTAGAAACACAGATGGGATCCACAGCGGTCCTTCACGTAGATCCCACAGTCTTCAGATGAACAGGTTTACGTACGTGAGGAAGAAACACAACACATTCAGTCTTCCTGCTAAGAATTAGAGCACTGAATGCTGCTATCTCTGGAGGCAATGAGACAAGAAGAAGGAATAAAAATATCTCTATAGATATTTAATAAGTTTGATAACATTAAAGATTGTACACTAAGCTCTTTGAAAGCAACAGTAAATTTTGGAAAATAAGTTGTTTGGTTTAGGTACGAAAATATTGACTATTTTGAATGTCTGACAATTTTCCAAAACTATTTTCTGCACTGCTTACAGCACATCCTTACCTTCTTGTGTTTAAACCTTAGTCTGGTGTCACACATCAGCTCCTAAATGTTTCCTTTAAAATGTAGGTGTCTCTCCATCAATTTTCTCAACGTTTTTTTAACCTGTTTCCCTTTTTGGAAAACTCTCGCCCATTTTTCTGTCAACCTCTCCCTACCACGTGAGATCCACTGGCCTCTGCATAGATATTCGGATCCTCACAGGCTGAGTGGGGCATGCACATCTTTAACTTAAGTCAGCTCTCAGGATATGAGAGTCCCATGTGTCCCCAGAGCACTACTGTTTTAGGCTCAGGAAGAAAGTTGTTAATGGTGATATTTCAAGAGAAAGTCTAGTCTGAAAACTAGACTTAATTTTATTATACAACTTAATGTAAGACATTCATTTTATCATGTTTCTAAGTGCATGCAATTGATTATGTAGACTATACAGTCAATTTTACCACTTTATTATAAAAAACACTGATCATGTATATATTTTTTTAATCAAAATCTTACTATATATAATAGTAAAGGTCACAGATGGTAAATTAAATAATTGAAAAAGAATCATTTGGGTTTTCATGAACTATCAGTTTTCTGTAACCCAAGGTAAGTATAATCCTTTATTCTGTCCTAAAATTCAATCTATGTTTAGAATCTGAGTGCTGTGGTTTATATACTAAATCATTCAATTTATTGGTCTAAGAAGTAGTGGCTTTAAAATTTCAGTGGGCCAAAGAATCACCTGAATGCATTTAAAATGCAGATTCATGGGCCCCACTCTGAAATATTCCAGTAGAGTGGGACTGAAATAGTACCCAGGAATCTGCATTTTACAAGTGCCCTCATAGGGAAGATAGATTAGTACAGACTTGAAGGAGGTGAGATAATATGACAGACACGAGGTGCTATAGAAACACCATTCAAAGGGTTTTCCCTGAGCAAGAAAGTGGCTTTGTAATTTCAAGCAAACTATGTCATATGATGAAATACCCCACCACATGGAACCCCGGAGTTTTCGTCCGTAAATCCCCAGCTCTCCAAGGTCCCAGTTCTGGCATCAGAAAAGCAGGACAATCCTTGCTTGGGGTTCCATACAGACCCCACAAGAACACAGAAGGGACCTGTGGCCACTGCCAGCCTGTGCAGAAACAGCCACTTCATCTTTTGGTGGAATGCTTCTTTCTGCTTATTCACTCAAACACTTCCAGGAGCTGTCTGTGCTCTCCTTCTCTGGAGGACTGGAGGCAACAGATTTTATCCATTGCCAAGCTCTTTCCCACCCTGACTTCATCCCTAGTGCAACATTACATTAAATATCATTAATCAATATCATTAAATATCCTATCTCCTCTGTCAATTTACAGTACTACCTAGAAAGATTATGAAATGGGTCAGTACAGCACAGAAAAGAGTAGCAAACTTTTTTCTTTTTAATGGAGAGATGTTTTCTAATGCTAGATGCTATGACAGTGGCAGTGGTGCCTTTACCTGCTTCTGAAGACAACTATTTTATTTCCTTTGCGATTGATAGTTTTCTTTAAAAAAAAAAAAAAAAAGAAAGGCAGGAAAGTAAAGTTGACAACCCTGAAACTCTTTGGCAAATTATGAATAGAAATTAATTTCTGTGGCCTCTATATTTTAGAGCACCAACATTAATGTTGGCATCAACCGCTTACTAAGCACCTAGTATTCTAGAGGTGGAAAGAATTTCAAAAGATACGGTACAGCTCCTGCCCTTGCAGAGACTTACATTGTTGTTGGGAAGACAAGACACACAGATCAAAAGATAGACAAGTTACACCACTAGAGGCCACAAAAAGATTAGGAGGCTTAAACTGGGTCTTGAACATTAGCAGAGAGGAAGGAGGCCAGAGTAAAGACATGAAGCAAGAGTGAGCCTGAGCAAGGTGCATGGCTTCCCAGGAAACAGGAACAGCCCAGCTTAGCTGAGGTACAGTAGTTCAGTAGCACTGCAAAGAGGGAGCTGGTAGCCAGAGAGAAAACCTGGAGCTGCACTGGAGAGAGAGAGCCTTGAATGTCAAGTCAAGGAGTTTGGAATTTGACCACAGACAAATAAGAACAAAGAGTTTCACACAAAGCAATATTTGGGAATATTCACATGTTAAGAGATGTGTGGGATTGATGGGGGCAGTTACAAAGCTACCAGAAAAAAATCCAGATATCAGATGATAGAGACCCAGAGAGTAGCAGCATTAATTATTACTAGTTTTATAGGCTACTTTCCTAAAATATTACTAAATTGAGTTGTGCTACAGATGTAGCATCAAGATTTTTCAAAGGGTGTTATCAAAATGAAACTTTGGGATGTATGTGATATTTTTGAAACCATCCCAGTAATTGATCATTTTTATGATAAACAATATGAAGCAGAAAGAAATTTTGTTTTTTACATTTTATTTAAGAGGTTACTGTCTCCTGTTTCACTTTTCATGTCCAGTCAATTTCACACTATGCTCTTAAGCACTGTCCCCCAAACATCTTTGGCCTGATAATAGAGAGAAATCTAATTTCAAAGGAGTTCATTAATTTGAAAAGCTTGGCTTCAAATATTATTGGAAACTCCAAAAAGTTGGCAGTGATCCTGTAACTGTTCCAGACGCCTACTGTTCCAAATGCTAATAGATGGGTTCCTAATTAGTCGTCAGCCAAGGAGAAGAAAACTTGTAACACAAGTGAAACTTCCCCTATTTTATCAAACAGTAGTCACTAGAGGAACAGCCTCTGGAGAAGGCAGCTGGAGTACCAAGATTCTGAATGAACAGTAGTAACCTATGCCCCTAATTAGAACTGCTGAGAAATAGAGACAGATTGTTTCAACCTAATTTTTTTCTATTATGATTCTGATGTTTGGGGCGTGTCAAGGATGTGGGCCATCTTGGGCATACCTATGTGGAAAGAGAGTACATTTTCTTACCCCACAGCCAGGCAAGCCTCATTGCAATGACTTCTCTGCCTGCACTGTAAGACCTTTCTTTACAACTTACTTCTGGAAAATAGAATAAGGTAACGCTAGTGCTAACTTTTCATTCTGACCTGGTGTTTGTAGCAACCACTGCGTATAAGCCATTGAAGTACTGATGTTGGTGACAAAATGAGTGCTTTTTCCCAGTCCATGTGGTCATGAGTGTGTGTGACACTCAGGATCACTGGTGGATCTTTGAATCCTCCGTACTCAATAAAACACCGACTCTGGATTCGTTCCCATCTGCAGCACAACCCACATGAGGGAAAATGTTTCTTTGGCCTCCCAGTTTCTAGAAAAATCACTGTTCCCTGCACTGATTTTCATAACCATAGACTAAGAGGAATACTACTCTTAAGGTTCTTTTCCTATTTGGAGATCAATATGTCTTTAAGCTTTGAACCTTCTGTGTCATGGTTTAAGCACAAATTTTTCCACAACTCATATTTGCAACATGTACAATACAATTCTATTAACTGATCCTTTGCCTTAGGGATGTTAGGTATTTGCCTTGGGGTTTTTGAAAGACATGGCAAGACAGAACTGGCCCCTAACATAGTGTATATTAGTCTGAGAACACTGGGATGAATTAATACGCTAAATGCCTAGGAAGCATAAAATTCACATCCATGTTAAATATGAACATGCTCAATATTATACTGGGGGAATGACCTCAAGGTGGAAGTTTCTGTTCTTACAAACGTTTATTTTCCTCCAAATTTATTGTGCTTTTCTGTAATGCTGTGAAAAGTCTTCATTTCCCTTCTCCCAGGTGGTGTTCAAAAAGCAAGCTCTCAACCACAGACTAATCTTCATCTTTTCAATGTCTTGTCTGTTGATATAGTTTCATATGTAAGTATTTATATTAGTTTTCCTCAGGGATTTATACATCAGTATATATATATATATATATTCCTACACAGATATATACAAGCTTTTTATCCTCATCTTACCACTTGACAATACAACTTTAAGTATGTTTTACACAGCTGTTCCTTGGTCAAGGTCATTTGCAAGAGCAAGTCGGTTTCTGAAGAAATCTTGTTTGGTGGGTGAAGGATCCATTGAGGGATTCTCATTAGTTTTTTCCCTGTATTCTGATCCACTGGACCTAAAATCTCAGCACACAGATAAAGTACAGGTTGATTTGGTTTTAATTGTTTTCAAATATTTTATCTATCCAAATTGTTTTGCAATTGTAAAACAGTTGCCTCCTAGATCTGGAATCATTTTTACTTCCCCTGAATTTCATGACTCAGGACATGTGTAACTAAGATTTGCAGTGAACATAAAGAATTTACCTTTCTAATGCTTTATGGGGACAGTTGTGACAATTGTGTATGTCAGTGTGAGAAATTGTGTAATAACATTGTAAAAGGGGAATAAAGGCTTAGAAAATTCAATAAATCCTATTTTGATTCGATCAAGTAACTACTCCACAAATTAGAAAGGCCCTTAAATTTTAAGGGATGGAATTCATTGTTCTCAACCAAGGTTATCAAGGGCCTTTACTTAATTTGGGCATTACATTACAAACTCTTGCTTTTGCTTGTTTTCATTTTAAAATGAAAAATTTATTGAAGCCAACCACACATATATGCTACATTTGGTAGAATGCAGAAATTAGTACAGTAATCAGATTAGGGAGGTTCTATTATCTCAACCACCACATAGGAGGCCAAGCCCAATCAAGAGGCAACAACTCAGAACAGTCCAATGGAGTCCCCAGTCGAGGGTGTATTCTTCCTCTCTCTTGGTTAAGCCAGTTGGGTAATCCATTCCAGCTCTGCACCTTCTCCAGTTTGTTCATGTCAGAAGTCCCTAGAGGGAGGAGGCTTTCTGGAAATAACCTCTGATAAACTAGGCTGGGGCCCTTTGGCTAGCTTAAACCCTGAGCTAAAATGAGTAAAACTAGCCCAGTGACTTAAGAACGAATATCAAAAGACCTCATGCAAGGTGTATGACAGTGACATTAGACATGAAGTTCTTTGTCCAAAGCTCCTGCACAACTGAGCAAGTTCTCCATATGCCAAGGCAGAGTCAGGCATGCTTCCACTATCCACAAAAGAAAGATAAGTTCTTTCACTATCATCATTGATACGCTTTGAGTGTCCTCATTGTTGCTATTAGATAAGTTAATTACCACTATCATTTACTGAATTAATTGGGCAGAGTTCAGATTCCTTTACATTATTCAAGGAAAGAAGTTGGATCCACACAAAGGCTAAAACCCTGATGTCTGGAAGCCTGATGACTGATTAGATTTTTTTACTTTTTGCCCTGATATTTGGTATCACAGATGAAACCCTAGCTGCCTACCACACTTTCTGCATCTGGTCAGTAAGGAGCACTTTTCCGCTATGTCCCAGTGCATATTCTCTATCCAACCCAAGTACATCTGGGTATTCATTCAATAAGATGACAGCTGGGTGGGGTCAAAGTCCTCTTCCTTTTCAGCACAGAAGACCCCTTGGAACTCTCCCTTGAGACCATCTCCACAGGTCCCACCCTGAAGCTCCAGGCCTTCTCTCAGAACTCCCAGCTACCTTCAGTTCAGATCTTCCCTGGTTAGTACACTGCACCCAAAATGTTAGGAAGATAGATTTTTGACCATGTCATTCTTTCCCCATATCTTCTGTTATCCAGAAGACTAAGAACGCCTAAAGTTTGGGGGGCAGGAAGTAGGAAGCAAGATTTGAATCTGGCTGGTGTTTCTTCTCAATTGTTTTCCCACATGACAGTTTCTCATCAGAAAGTCATTGCTCAAAACTTAAAATCTTTACCTTCCATTTCCCCTCTTAGCTACGTCTGATCTCTCCAAAACCCAACAACATGTCATACTTTGATGGTTCCAACATGCAACTGTTTCGTGTTTACCTGGAAATGGGAAAGCTTTGATGTCACCACCAGCCCCAAGGACCACAGAAATCTTCACCAGTTGCGTTCCCATTTCTGAAACAAATGCCAAAATCGCCCTGTCTAGTTTTCAAAGTCCACAAACTCAGCTTAGTTTTTTCTTTAACTGCTCTTCTCACAAACCACCTTCCCTATGTCTGCAGGTGTGTGAATGGCTCCACAGTTCTTGATATTAACTAACAATTTACTAATGGCTAACTTGTTAATCGTTTTCAAAATCCAGCATTCTACTGTAGCTATGACTAAAAGCTCATTTTTATCCTTTTAAAGATATTTTTAACTGATTTCTTTCTAATGAAATATGGCCACCTCAACTCATGGACTCCTCCAAAGGTGTGGCTCTCGAGTAATGCATGCCTAAATCACTGAGACATAAGCTGCAGAATCTAGGAGAAAGAGCTAGTGTATTTGCTTTTATCCCCTTTCTCGATAAAACAGAAATGGCTTTTGAGTTCCTGGGGCCATTTTGGCTGACTGCAGGGCAGACCTGGGAACACATAAAGGGCCAGGCAGGCAAACGCTTGCTGGGTAAGGGTAGGATGGCTACTAGTACATTCCGACACAGCTTTCCAAATATTTGATGGAAAAGAACGGACCTGTCGCTAACTTTCCTTCCACTCAACTGACAGAGATGAAGAAAAATCACAAGTTGGGTGGGTCGTACAAGTAGCAGTTTGCTACGGTAAGCCTTAAAGTTTGTTTGGAGCCGGGGAAGGGAGGAGGGCTGGAATTAGTGCTGCAGGACCCTCTGACTTAAGAAGGGTTGGTTTTCCGATGGAAAGACTCTGCCTTGAAAGCTTTAGAAACATGCAGATGGAGAAGTAAGAGAGCAGGGGAACACCCATCCTGTCGGCCAAGTCAGTTGGCCCAGGTAATCAACAGGGTGACAAATGAACGTTCATTTAATGTATATCTGTAGAGAGGTTACTATGTTCTAGGTACTAAACCTTGTAGCTAGGTTACTCTTACATTTGGATCGTAAGCTCCTAATGACAGTACCTAGAACACTGAAGATCCTTAACTTAGTGACTGATTTCAAATGACCTACTGAGTGACATCTGTAATCAGGTTTAAGTAAGTGTTATCCCTTCAGCCATCTACTTCAGTTTTCAAGTTACACAAGGAAGTGAAATAGGAAATGAGAGAGAACCCCAAAGTGGGTAAGAATGGAGGAAGAACTTGACATAGGCTCTAAGGAGGTAGAGAATGAAGGTGAGGGTAAAGTTATCAATTGATTCTTTAGTAGTCCTTCTTTCTATTACATGGTCTGTTCCATAGCCAAGGCTGAGTAGATGCAAAGACAGCTGATAGGACACAAAAGAAGTGGACTCACTGACACTCAATCATATGGGCCCCTGGAGAAGTGCTCTCTCTGTAGTGTGTGGTTAAGAAAATAAGAGATTCTGATGCGACTGGTAGAGGGAGGGTGCTGACTGGGAAGGAGACACTCTGAGGCATGTGAGTTACAAAGTGCTAAAGAGGAAGAAATGGGTGAGGAAACAGAATTAATCATTTGGAAGCCATATTCTTTGTCTTCCACTCCCCCCCAGAGTTGAGGATAAAAAGAGAAAGCATCTACATTCCCTGCCCCTAGACTGTTTTACGTAACCCTTTTCCCCCCATGCACACCCCCAACCAAGACTACTTATTAGCCTAAGTGCAAGATTTATATATAAAGATGAAGTAGCATCTGTCTCAGACTTCAGGACACTCTAGATTTAAGTTTTTGAAAGCCTCCAGAGAGATCCTTGCAGAATGGGATAGTCTGCCTACCATCCTGCTCAAAGGCAGGGGGGCAAGGATTCAGTCCAGCATCAGTCTATCACATTAGGTCTGCTCCTGTCTTCTAAGAATCGTCATTGAAAACTTTTTAAATCATTTAACATTTTCCAACTTTAAGATATGCAGTCTTTATTCTGACCAATTCTGGGCAGCTCTCAGGGACACATGACCTGGCATCTACCCAGGACAAATGTGTCCGAGATAGAAACAATCAGAGCGTCATCCTTTTCCCCAAATATCTTGGGCATTTTTCAGGATTTTTTTTGTTTTATGATGTCAGCTTGACTCTCCCTTTTGAATTCTTGTGGGTAGGAGCATTCGGCCCTCCCAGCCTCAGAGGGAAGAGAACCCTTTCTCAGGTTTTCTGTTGCATCTGGCTCCATGCCTAGCTTCATCCCGAAGCAGCATTCTGGGTGGGTGGGGCCACCAGCCAAACAAGCCCCTATGGATACAAAATGTGTGTCAGCGCAGACGGGAGTGAGCCTCCAGAGGGCCGTGGGAGAGGCAGGTGGCGAGCCCCTGATGTGACACACGTGGCTTTTCTGGCACTGGTCCCTTTTGGGCCTCTGAGGCCAGCCTCTGACATGACTCCAGTACCCAGGATGAACCACGTCTTGAAGTCCCAGAGCTTGCTGCCAGCCTGGCCTCCCGACACGTGGGAGGAGAATAGGCTGATTCTCCTCCTTTCTGCTTCCTCCCTGTACCTGTCCGCATGCCTGGCTTCAGGGTGCAAGTTCCTACTAACAGCTGGGACCAACCAAGCCACTCACAATTCCTAGACAAGCATCTCGCACAGCACATGCATATAATAAAGGATGTTCCATTAATGAGAAGAATCAAGGGTTCTCATCTGAGTTAAGAGCCACTGACCTTTCTGTGCTACACTGGGGCCTCCCTGCCCTTCGTCTGTACTTCAGCATAACGGAACAAACTTTCCATGGTTCTTGGATGAAAATATTCAGGAAAAGCTACTAGAGCTGCTGCTTTATCCCATGCCAAGTCCCCAAAGTGCCCACCGCAGCACCCTGGACACGAGGCGATAAGCAAGCATCACATGATGGTGCTCACAGTTCTACACAAGATGTAAAAAGCCAGGAAAACCTGCCAGAGGGAGCAGCCATCTGTGTGGCGCCACCTTTACTTCCATCCGTGTAACACTTCAAATTTGAAATACAAAGGCAGTACCAGGATTGGTGGCAGCAATTGGATTGATGCAGGAGGCACTCATCTATGAAAAAGGATAAGAGGACTAAGGGGATCCATCTGGCCCTCTAAAAAGGATCCCAAAAAGCTGCAAGAGGGCTGAAAGCAGTTAACCAACATGAAAATTTGGAGAGTCCACAGCAAGTGCTCAGCACTGAACCAAGGGCTGTGGGAGGCTATAGAAAGACAGAATCTGGTCTTCTACATGGTGAGTCTTTAAAATTAGAGGTCCCAGGCCACATTAATTTCTTGTTTCAGGTGTTAAAAAGATGTGATCACCCAGACTGATCTACAATAAAGTCAAACTATAGATAAAGCAAATCTCAGGACTAGAAAGCACTCAAGTGGCAATGATCTCCCACCCAGCGTGGCAATCCCTTTCCCAGCATCCCTGACCAGGGTCATCTAGCTTCTCCTTAAGAGAACCCACTCCCTCATGAGGCAGCCAGCTCCAGTTCCAGGCAGCTGCAGTTTTAGAAAGTTCTTCCTTTTACCCACTGCTCCTAGTTCTGCCCCCTGGATACAGAGAGGACAAGCCCACTCCCTCTGCCTCAGGTAACTAGCAGAGTGTTTTCCTGCATCTCTGAAAAACGGGAATTTGTAAAGGAGCCGTGGTGGATCCATTACTCATTGCTCTCTAACAGACAGCACCCAGTCACTATAAATGGCAGTGGGCAAAAAGTGGCTGTTTTCCTGGGAAGTACTGTGGCTTAAAAGTAAAAATAAGTAAAAATAAAAAGATAGGCTCAGGGCTTCCCTGGTGGCACAGTGGTTAAGAATCCGCCTGCCAATGCAAGGGACACAGGTTCGAGCCCTGGTCCGGGAAGATCCCACATGCCGTGGAGCAACTAAGCCCATGTGCCACAACTACTGAGCCTGTGCTCTAGAGCCCGCGAGCCACAACTACTGAGCCCGTGCGCCATAACTACTGAAGCCCACGCACCTAGAGCCCGTGCTCCGCAACAAGAGAAACCACCACAATGAGAAGCCTGAGCACCCCAACCAAGAAGAACCCCCAATCACTGCAACTAGAGAAAGCCTGTGGGCAGCAACAAAGACCCAACACAGCCAAAAATAAATAAATAAATAGATAGATAGATAAGATAAAATAAAATAAAAAGATAGGCTCAAGCAGTGTCCTTAGGAGTTTGGAGCCCTCAGAAGATTTCAGAAGCCTAAATCTCAGGGTCAGGCTGGAGAGCTGTCTGCCTCCAGTTCTCTCCACCCTGTCAAACCTGTCAGTAGGGGGCTCTCCCTCCCAATGCAGGGGGCCCAGGTTCGATCCCTGGTCAGGGAACCAGATCCCACGTGCACACCACAACTAAAGACCCAGAGCAGCCAAAATAAATAAATATTTTTTAAAAAAACTTGACAATAGGTACTGGGTCAGGAAAGATCTAAATCTATGACCATAGAGAGAGGGGAACAATTCTCAGCTCATTACCCCCTGAATAAAGCGGATCTAGCAATAGTCATGCATGCACGGGGCTACTTTAGCAAAACTGTAAGGGGACTCATGGAGTGGGGCTGTCTGACTGCAGTAGTTTCTCCCCCTTTCCTTCTTCTTCCAGTCACAACAGGTGGACCCAACAATCAGAGACCTACTAATCTCAGTACTACCCTATCAGAGAGAAATTAGACAAACCATCAAAAAAAAGTCCTCACTCCAGGCCTGCCCCCAATTCTTCCATCAAGACCATTATCTAAATCAGGAGAAAGTGATTTCCCTGTGCTTCGTCACTTAGCAGCAGCTCTGTAAAGTCAGCAATAGTGTCTTTAACTTTTCCATCCACTAAAATGGGAAGATTTACTGTTTAAAACTCACTTCAAGAACCTCCTCTTCCAAGAGAAACTAAGTAGCAGGCAAAATCTCTCTAAGGGAGAGGGAACAGGCCTGAGGACCAGTGGAGAGAGAGACAGCCGTCTTCCAGGCACGCGATGGCTGGACTGGAGGCCCCCCCACCATCGAATGCTAACGCTCAGCTCTTTCTTCTTACATTTCATGCTGGGGTTTGGCCATGGTCTCCCAGTCTGTGAGACAGTGCTAATAAGTGCGGACCGAAAATGACAGGTGGGTGATTCCACACAGCAAGGACCAAGAATCTTAGAAGGACCACAGGAGGGAGAGGCCTTGTTTTTGCCTCCTATGGAGTATGGAAACTCCATTAAAGTGATTTTTAAACTAGGACCCAAGCCAAATCCATTCAATCATTTCTGCTAGGGAAAACACTGGCAGAAGTCCCCAAAAATATGCACTAGCAACCAGGATGACTATAGGCCCCTACAGGCAGAAGCGCTGTGATGCCTTAGAAAACTTTCCACAGGTGGGGAGATCCTGCTGGCGCACCCATTACACCCAACTCCAATAGTGGATCCCACTCCTCCCAGCCAAAGGGGATTTCCTAGGGGACCTCCTCTGCTCACTCCTCTCAGAACACATGACTTTGGAAACAAGGAAGTAGGGCTAAAAGACAGAAGCAGCAGAGGACAGAGCTGAATTTGCTTTTACTCTACGAGATCACAATGAGAAACATCTTCACCTGGCAGGAATCGTGGCTACTGGGTGCAGGCACTGAGCTTGAAGCAGTTGTGTGAAACCAGGCTACTTGATACTTATTACTGTTAAAACCTCAAGACTTAGCCCACAGGGAAATGAGTTACAATGCTGTCTTGTCTAAGGGCTACTCACTTCTTTTTAAAGAGCTTGCGGAAGGAGCTGCGAAAGCCCCCTTTCTGGTCTTGCCTGGGGTTTTGATCGCTGAAGGATGTTTGTTCACTTTCTCTTTCTTCCTTTGGACAGAATCTCGTGGCGTCTTCTAAATGCATCTCCTGAAAACACAAAAGAGGGGTGTATTTTTACTCTTTTCCAAAGTTAATATTGATCCTGACTATGGGACAATTTTTTTAACTTGTCACTTTCCTCTCCCAACTCCAAAAGGCTAATGGCGGGCACCCTATTCCAACCAAAGCAAACCTAGGCTAATGAAGAAACCAGTAGTTGAAAAGAGGATAATTTTCTGCTGGGTGTAGAAGTATTTTCTACATATCAAGGCAAATAGTCTAGAGTAGGGTTATGATATAACCCTATAAAATATAAAACCTATAAAACCCTATAAAATAGCTACTTAACTTTGAACCAAAAAGAGAAGCCAAGAAGTCAAAGCAAAAACCACCGTGAAACGTTCATGAATTGGATCGGTGAATGCTTGCTGATAGAGAGCAAAGAGTGGGGACAAATTTTTTTCAAGAAACATATGGGTTTGACTTTGAGACCTTAACTCAGGGTTGTAGTAGCAGATCTAGAGAGTCTCTGAGATTCTATGAAGATTCATAACTAAACCATGGAGATCAACACCTTAATGGCTTAGTGTAGTGTTTCTGAAAGTGTGGTCCTGGGGCTACAGGATCAACTGGGGCCTTTATTTAAATGTAGACTCCTGAGCCCCAAGCCAGACTATCTGAGCCAGAATCTCTTAAGTTAGGCCTAATGTTTTTGCACACGTAGATTTTGAAAACCAGCAGTTTAAGGTATGTGCCAGCCCACCTGCACTTAATGTTTATATGAATCACCTGGGAATCTTGCTAAAATGCAGATTCTGATTCAGTTGGTCACGGGTGGAGTCCAAATCCTGCATTTATAACAAGCTCCCAAGTAATACATTTACTACTAGCCCAAGGACCATATTTTAAGAAGTGGGCTTTTAGGGACTTTTTAGGACTAAATCTATTAATAGTTTTAGGAAAATCTTTCTGTGGAATCATGATCTTGATAATATCTTGCATTTGTATAGCATTCCATACTTTACGAAGCATACTGACAAACTTTCTTATTTGGCCTTATCCTCACAGCAACCCTGTGAGGTAGGTATAGATTGTCTTATTTCACAGATGAGAAAACTGGAGGCACAGAGAAGCCAAATGAATTGTCCAAAAGCACACAGCTATCTGGCAGCAGGGTCAGGACTAGAACCGGGATCTCCTGACACCCAGTCAGGTTTTCTTTCCACTAAAGCATAGTGTCTTCTTTCTTGACTCTTAGAGACAGAACACTAAAGACTAGGGTTTGGTTGGCTCTGAGGGCAGGGGTGGAAGATACACAGAGTATATTTGAGGAGTTGGAACCCTAGGAACTTTGCACATCTCAGCAGGAAAGAGCTGATATCTTTAAAGATGGGGCTTTTGAAGGGTTAATCTTTTGCAACTAAAACCCCATCTCGCTCTGATTAATGGTTTTTGTCTAGCAATTGTTGAGCTTCCAATTTTTCACACAACTAGGGGAAAAAAGACATTTTTATGAACATGTGAAATAAAAGCATTCTTTGCAGCTTAGACTATACTAGTTATAAGGTTTTGTTATGTATATCTCTGCCCATCCCAAATCTCTTTGAATTGGCACTATTATTTCCTTTCTACTTCCCCTGTTAATGAACTTTTAAACTTTGACACACACCTGTGATTTGTCTAAGAAATTTTACCTAACAGAATTTTATAAAGTTCAGAGTTGAAAATCAGAGGCAGAAGGAAGTCTGAGAATCCTGGGGAAACTCAGCAACCTTAGCTGGGCACACTAAGGCGTTTCTGCCCTCTCAGGAAGCAGACACAGACTTTGATTTCTGGAGTCCAGGTGGGTGGCAAGCTCCAAGGCTCTTCATGTTCCTCTGGCCTAATGTCCACCACTCCCACCTGGGACAATATTTACAAGGAAAAACTCACCCTGCCGTTTTTGTAAAAGGCCCATGAGCCTTTTTTCATATTTCCCTACCCCTCTCTTCACTTAGCCAACTTTTAAGCAGCTTTTAAAATTGAATTCAGACGTTCAAACTATCTAGGAGACTTCTCTGACCATCATCACCTTAGGAGGGTTTAAATACCCTCCCATGTGCCTCCACCGTTTATTATAAATCTGTGTTTATGCGTCTCCTTCCTGGGCTAAGCCAGTGGCCTTGGAGGGCAGAGACTGGATGCCCTTTATTTCTGAACCCTCAGCACTTGACACAGAGCCTGGTGCGAGGCAGGTGCTCAGTGTTTGCTGAAAAATGAATGAATGAAAGGAGTCAATGATCTTCGATCTCTTCCCACTCACTTGGAAATAGAAACAGGTGGAATGCAGGGCCCTCATACCTGGGAGAAACCCTTTCTCACCTAGGCAAAGGATCCCTAGTGCTGGATGCAAGGGATACGTCGTGCAGGTAAAGGCAATCCTGGACTGTCATTTTCAAGATGTATCAATCAATACAGAGTTGCCCTGTAAACCCTAACCACCACTTCTAAAATGTTTAACAGGTAGGATGGGGGCACAGGTTAAAGCCACACTGTTACTCCATTTAATCAGAAATTGCCTTTGTTCCAATCACGTGCAGAGAAATTATTTGCTCAGGAACTATTAGTCCTTTCATGGATGTGTATTTAAACACCTCTTTAAATCTCCCAAGGCTTGCAGACACCAAGGTTAGATATCAAAATACCAAACATCGATATAGAGGCCAAAGAAGGTGTTTGTGAGTCAATGCTTCCTTGACTATTTTGTGTTGTCCTCGTCCCACTGGAGTCTGCCAAGTAAGGTGACACCCTTTTCCAGGCCAAAGGAAAGCAAGCGGAAATGAACTTTGCAATTTTGCAGGGAGTCCTCAGTGAGACAGGGCAACTTGCCTCCTCCCTAGCTACAAACAAGGGTGCAGCTCGGGGAGTACAGTAGGCTGGCACACAGGGCTCGGTATTTTGAACGTGTAAACAAGGGGTGCGCCTGACAGGCAAAGGAATAAACAGACAGGCCTGGGACTTGTGTGCATTGCCCTGCATGTGCAGTGCAGCTGGGAGGTGCCACAGCTTAAGCAGCAAGGCAGAGAACACCTCTAACTCTTTCACTTGGGGTGGGGGGAGGCGTTTTAAGCAGGTCTACTAGGAGTCCTAGTCTTTCGGTCGTCCTACATATATAGGTAAGGCATGCTCCTGTGTCCTGCACTGCAGAATGGGCGCTAACGCTCTCCTCCGAGGGCCACTGATAGTCAAGCCTTTAACCCGGGCTCTCCCTCAACATCCTCGCCCAGCCCGGCCTCTGCGCCCCCGCCTGGCCAGCCTGCTTCCCCTCCACGCTAGGTGAGCCCAGGCTGCACCCTGGAGATCTAGGCCCGGGGTTGCCATTGCTGTGGGTTTGGGTCGGTTTTACTTTACCCTCCTTACTTCCAAATAGGTCTGCTTTTCGCTTTGGGACCTCTGTTGGGGAAAGAAGGTTCTGGGCGCGCCGCGGGCGGAGGCGGCCGAGCCGTGCGGCTGCGAACCGCGCTCGGCCTTGAGCGGCGCGCGGCCGCCGCTGCTGCTGCGCGTGCTGTAGAGGCGCGGGGCCACGCCCTCGGGGGGCGGCGCGCGCGGGAACTCCTTGAGCGAGCGGCTCAGGGGCTTGGTCTTGCCGTGCGCATGCGCCGCCGCCTCCAGCTTGTAGGCGCCGCTGCTACCCGCCGGAGACGTGGCGCTCTTGGGCAGGGGCTGCAGCGGGTGCTCGGGCCTTTCGGCCTCCACGGCGAAGCTGACGGGCCGCAGGAAGCAGATGTCCAGGCTGGACTCGGAAGAGGCGGGCGAGCAGTTCTCGAAGAGGGCCGGCGCCTGGAAGGGCTCCTCGTCGTAGGGCGCGGGCAGCGCGAAGATCTCGCCGCCGTACTCGAACTCGTCGTAGGCCGCGGGCACGTAGCCGCGGGCGTCGGGCAGGAGCTCGGCCGGGGCGCGCAGGGAGCGCTCCACGTTGCCCAGCTGCTCAGCCGGAGAGGGCTCGAAGTCCATCTCCGGGATGGCCTGCAGGGGCCCAGCGAGCGCCTTCACGTCCTGCTCGGCGGCACAGAACTGCCCCGGCGCCAGGAGGCTCTCAGGCCTCTCGTGCTTTCTGCCCTCTATCTCCCAGTCACTGGGCTTTCCGGGCTGCATGCTCTCCATCAAGCTTTGCTGTTGTTGGCTTTTCTTCACTGGGGGCATCAGATGTCTTTAAAAGGGAAAGAGAATACAAAACAAGTGTGCTTACGGTTTGTTAGTGCACGCCTCTCACCGAGCAGCGCAAGACCGGGACCAACAAACACTGCCTGCTGGATACCACTTAGGTGCAAACTGCCGACTCCCTCCTCTCCGTCCCTCCCAGCCGCCTACGTGTGTTACCTACCAAGCGCCACAGGCTTCTCAGATTAAGGAGTCCCCACGAGCTCTGGTCCCCCAAGTGGGAGAGTGAAAATGACCATCCGTGAAGGGGATGCCGGAAGTACCCGTCTGAGCCCAGAGGCACTGCTCAGAGATGGCTGGTAGGCCAAGGATGCTCATCATTCCCCATGTGGAATCTCCGACCCTTCCTACCACTTGTCAAGGCCCCAAGGCACCTCTTTTCTCTCTTCTCTCCCTTTCTTGCCCTAGCAGAGTCATGTAAAATCATGGAAACAACTTTTGTTCAACTCGTGGATCTTAATGCTTAAGAATTCCCAGATGAAGTAAGTGGAGTACAGTCTTGATAACCGTTGAATCTGAATGTTGGTGTGTGGGGTTTACTGTACATTTTACTTTTCTGTATGTTTGAAATTTTCATAATAAAACTAAAAATTCCTCGTGGCTACAAAGCATGCTATATAAGTCGTCTCAAACTTCCACCCAAAAAAATATTACTGAAATGAAAAGGCTGTCACTCTGAATATGCCCAA
The DNA here is from genome assembly GCF_964341445.2 of Mesoplodon mirus. Lineage (NCBI taxonomy): Eukaryota > Metazoa > Chordata > Mammalia > Artiodactyla > Ziphiidae > Mesoplodon > Mesoplodon mirus. The sequence continues at coordinate 55,795,906 of NC_138990.1, read as the reverse complement.
TTTCATGGAGGGTTTTTTGTTTAATCATAGATAAAGAATAACATTGGATACTTGGATAGAAGACCCATCAGATTGGATGTGGTTTGCCAGCTCTGCTGGAATTAATTGCCAGACAGATGTGAGTGGACTACGACACACTGACCCAAACTGGTTGTGCTAGTTCATTTATTCATACTTAGTTCTACCACAAAAATGCATAAAGAATGCATATGTAAACGCTAGCACTGAGTATCTTTCTCAGGTGGTCTTAAGATGAAAATGCGGTCTCACATTTACAGAGATGAAACAAATAGTGAAATGAAATATTGACTTGAATTCTCTTTTAACTTGGAAGATTCTTGTTGGGTTTTTTTCTGTCTATGTTTCTAACACAGAGTGCAGTGGCAGCCATCTTCTTCAGTCTGGATATAATCTCTAGGGATTTCTTTTTTTGGCTCTATTTGTCTCACTTCAAAGTAGAGAGTCACTGTTTTAAGAGCTGAAGTGATCCACAAACTAAAATTCCACTTCCTGTCTCCCACTCCCCACCCAGGAAAGGTATTTTTTGCTGTAAGGAGTTCTCTCCTTATAGGACTTGCAGGATTTTCTCTATAGTAAGAAAATCATCCTGGGCTCTATTTATAGAAAAGTGAATGTCTCATAGGTTTTCAGAATGATTATAAAATTTCTGCCTTCTGCCTCCACATTTGCACTTCCATCTCTCACTGACAAGTGTTCTCAATTTTAAGAGATAAGGGCAGAAAGCAAACAGGATTTATTTTGTGTTATTGATCAGTTGCTCCTTCCAGTGACTGTAATTAGCATTCTAAAAACTGTAGGGATTAAACATTGAAGTAATCTCAACTGCCTACCTCTCACTTCATTGTAGTTTTAGAAAAGTAGCTTCTTGCATGATTTCTAAATTTTCCTTAAGATAATAAAACCCAAAGCAGAAATTATAGCCTAAGGAATTAGTTTCATGAGAATTGTCTATATTTGGTAAATTGGGGGTTTGGAATTTTGAGTTTTGGTTTCCCTTATTCTTCCAGAAGTCCTAGTTTCAAAGGTGGCCAAGTTGACATCCTTCAGAGGTAAAATGAGTTCCAGATATGTAAATAGCCTAATCCTTACCCTAAAGATCATCAAGAAGTTGGCTGAATGAGAATCCAGCTTAGTGTGCAAGAGGGTTGTGTGCAGCGACTTTAAAAGACTGTCAAATCCATCCACTGCCCAGAACAGCTTTCAGAGAAGCTGTCATAAGTGAAGAACAGAGATCATGAAGTCCCTTTCTGAAGAAGCTTCAAGGAGAATTGGGAAGGGCTAAACAGGGTTTAGCCCTAAAGGGTTTCCACCTTTCTGAGGGGTTGTAAAATGCCTTCCTGTCATCTTACAGCACTCTCTTCCACTCTGTCATTGTCCAAACCCAGAGAGACTCATGCTGTAGGTGGAGGGTGGTTATGTGTGATAGAATTGTTGGGAGTAACCTCCAGCCTCTAGGCCTGCTCTTTAACATAAGTGCCGTCCTCTGGGATCCAAACTTTGGGTCAGCTGCTTGCCTGCCACATATGGGCCTGATGGGGCAAGAGGGACGAAGGAGTCCTGTAGGTCATACTCCTAATACAGGCTGGCCTCTGCTACCCCACACGGACCACCTGGGAGGGGAGGGCATTGTCAGTAACCTTTCCACAGCAACAGGTGCTTACGTGACAGCAGGGCCCGAACTGGGAGCAGGAGAGTAGGGTTGCAGCATCTCTTCGGAGTGGATCCCACTGTCACGGACAGCCTCGGGGCCTGCAGTGGGAGAAGCATCTTGCCCGGCATTTGCACACTGGGAAGCCAGCCCTTTGTACAGCTTCGCCATGGATGACCTAATGGAATGGAGGTAATTATTCTCAGGGTCTACAATGGGAAATCAGCTCTCTGAACACACATTATACCAAGAAAGGCAGACTATTTCTCAGATGAAGCTCAGCTGTGAAGTTCTCGGTCTCTCCAGGGCTCTCTACAAACCAGGTTGCTTACATAATAGAGTGCAAGCTGGATGCTGGGTAGGAGTAGGGATGCTGATTAATTGGCTGAATTGAGTTTGGGGGTAAGGGGAGTATAAGGAGAAGTCATCCATTAGAGGAGCCCTGGCTTGGGACATAGCATGTTTCACTGGTGTAAAGCATGCACAGAAATGATTCTGTTTTCCTCACTGGATTGGGGTGAGGTTGAAAGAATTCCAGGTTATTAGGAAGCTTTGTTACGAGTTGCTTCTGTTCCCTCATAAGCCCAGATTTTCCTTAATCAGTCCTTCCTGTTTCCTCTTAGTGTGAAGTCCTTTCAACCACCACCCCCTCCCTTATTTGTTTTATTGTTATCCATAGCACTTAAACCATCTAACTTATTTATTAACTGGCTACCCAGGTCTAGAAAGTAAGCTCCATGTGGCAAAGATTTTTGTCTGTTTTGTTCTTTGCAGTATATTCAGTTTGCTGAACAGTGCCTGATATACAGTAAGTGCTCAGTAAATATTTCTTGAATTAATGAAAGAAATCACATTCTGGCCTTTAAACTGCAACTTTAAACCTGGCAAGTTTAGTGAAACAACTATTTTTGAGGTGGTTAGCAACATGAGATAATAGAAGGTCTGCATAAGCGTTAGAGTAAAAGTGCTTATTTTTCTAAATTAATTTCCACCGGGTAGTAAGTACCTCCCTCCTGTAACCAACCAGGTCACCTCTCTTCCCTCCCCTGCTCTCTCTTCTCTTCCGCCTCCATCACTGCATTTCAGCCGCTTTACATTCAATGTGGTTACTTGTGACAAACACTCACATTGACCGTCTGTATCCCTGTTCTCAGAAACCTTTGATCAGCCCTCTAGACTGTATCATCAGAACCTTACTTCTTGAGTTTTTTCCGTTTCTGAATAAGCAAATCCTCATTGCACTGAAACAGCAGGGTGTAGTGTGAGATAAATACTCGCAGGCGTTGAACACACACAAGAAGTAGGTAATAGTCAGGGTGTTCCTGCTCTGTGAACTTCAGGACGTTCTGGATGGAGGAAAAAAGGAAGCAGCATTGCATAGTTAGAATGAAAAGTTGTTTCGTCTCTTCTGTACCTTGCCTTGATCTGTTGTGAGAGTTTGGTAGGCATTTAATCAAAATGATGCAAATAGCCAATTGAATTACAAACTGAAAAGTCAAACTTGCTGTTCTCTTTGTCCATCACACCAAGGGAAAATAATAGTCACTATTGCTCCTGTTCGAGTTGAATTTGAACATAATTCCATCTGAAAAATTAGAAGGATCTACTAATTAGATCTCTGAAGTAATGGAGCCATTCTAACAATTACTCTCTATAGGCACTGCCTTACAACCCAAAGGAGTCAGACCAATGGTGAGAAGGTCAGGCATCAAGGCTGGAAGTGAGGGGATGTTTATGATCAAGCCTGGCCTAGTGGCCCCTCCTGTTACATTGCCTGCTGTGCTATAGTGGAATGTGCATGCTGGTTGGATTTGGGAAAGCTGACAGTTATTGAGTGCTTCCTATTGCCAAGCACTAAGTCCTTTACATTATTTTCTCATTTAATTTTTACCACAACCCAGTTAGATATATGCCATTGTTACTCCAATTAACAAACAAGGAAATCAAGGCACAGTGAAGTTAAGTAATCTTCACTGGGTCACACATCTAATGAGTAGCAGAGTCAGGATTTGAACTCAAGTCAGACAGCAGAATCTGGGCTCTTATTTACTTACTTACAACCTGCTTGCAAGACCTGGGTTTCAGGCCTATATTTTTTTCACTGACCAGGTGTCTTAACTTGGGCAAGTTACTTCTTTGGGTCTCCATTTCCTTATCTAAAAAAATGTTAATAATGATACCTATTTCATGGGATTGTTGAAAAGATTAAATTAGATAATTACTGTGAGAATGATTTTAAGATCTAAAGCCACATACAATTGAAAGTCTTTTTATTGTTAATACTGGGCTACTTCTACCTGAGACAAACCCCAAGCATTTCTGAGATGCTTTCACTGAATTACTTAAGAAGATCAGTCAGCAATTAAACCAGAACAGGTGTGTGGTGGGAAGAAGAGGGGCTGGTAGGGGTGCTGATGAGTCTCTCTTTCTCAACTCTACTGCCTCCAAGATGCTACAAACCCTGCGGGGAAATGGTGTGAAGAAGTCAGCTCATCAGCTTCTCCATGCTTCTCCTGTGACACAAGACATAAGCACAATGTATTGTAGACCCTTGGACGCAAGCCAAAAGAAAGTAGTAGTCAGGGGTGAATTTAGATGGCTGTAGAACCAAGGTGGAAGGGACTGAATAGGTATCCAGGGTCTGGCAGGAGCTGCCATAGAAAGATCCTGGATCAGCATAGGTGTGAATTGCTGGTCAATGAAGATAGAACTTCATTTTTGGCATCACGAGCCAAAAATTTTTAGAGAATGAGATTTTAGCTCATACCGCAAGGTGGAGATGGGGTAATCATAACAATCTAAATCATTTAAACGCTTCTTAGAAATATTAATGATTCCTTGACCCTTCACAGTGTCTTTCATTGGAAGCCAAAAACAACTGTTTAGCATGAAAATCAGTTTAGTGGCTTGACCAGCCATACCTACCTGCAGATGTATCAGATATTCAGGGATGCGCTGAACTATGTGAAAAAACAGTGTATAGATGTCAGACTTAATCTCTTCGTCACCCTGAATGAAAGAAAGTTGGATCAGTCTTCAGTGTCCCTCCAGCTCTGGCTGTCAAACCCCATTGTCAGTTCCCCCAGAGTAGGAAGGGTTTACTCTCTTCTCTGAAGAGAATTTTCTTCATCTAGAGTGTCATGCAGCATTGATCTTTTGGGGGACATGCTCAAGGAGACAACTCTTCTCTAGCAGGGAGCATGTCCTATACTTCTTTAGAATCCACCCAAGTTTCCCAACGACTCCCTCCTCCTCCCCACCCTCCAACACCATCTTAGCACAGTGGGCATTCAGTAAATTATGTATGAGTTGACTAAATTCATTAAGGTTCTTCAGCCAGTAATCTTTACAGTGGTTTACGAATAGGCACTAAGGGTGGACGGGAGCCTCATGAGAATGGGGAAGGGAGTATGATTAGAAACTGGTCGGCTGGCCTGGCAGCAGGAAACATGCTGGACCTTTTCCATGTCCCTTCCCCTCCTTTCCCTTTCTCAAATATTTGCTGAGCGCTAACACGTGGCTGGTATTGTACTGGGTTGGGAGCAGTAGGGGGTCGAAGTAGAAAGTTAATAGAGCCTCTCACCTCTTGTGAAACTTGATTAACTCTTAGCTTTAGAGCTCCTGATACGGTTCTTTTCTATTGACCTAAAATAACTAGAATTGTCTTATATTTATATATGCTTCTTGAGCACCTAATATATCATTGCAGAAGCAATACTTAAAGCAACATGACTAAAGCCATTTTATAATCTTATAAACTGACAGATACAGGATAACATGAACTTTAATATTCAGTTCATATGGTCTGAGCCTGTAAAACCCCAAACCCCTCAAGGCTGCAAGCTGCAGTCTGAAGATCTCTGCTTAGAATAGCTGTTTACTTTGTCTGTATTTCCCATGGAATGGAACAGAAGGTCAGTAAGGAACAGCAAAGACCAAAGCAATGGCACTGATCCTTGAGTGGGCGCCTTTGACCCCAGGGAGGAGTGTCAGTGGCTCTGTTCAAGCCATTCCCCAGCCTGGAGAACAAGCTCAGAGGGCATGTGCTGTAGTTTCTGGGCAGATGAGCAACATCATATAGTCACACACGTAACCAAAGGACAGTGCACACATACCTCCTTCAGAACAACCACGTGAACCAAAGAGATGCATTCTGGCAGGTCCCTCAGGTAAGCAACATAATAATCCAAAAAATTATTCTTGAAAACAAGCAGAAAAAGGCATGGTAAGAACCTGGAGACCGGAATGATAACAACTAATATGTTTACAGAGTCATGCATATTAAATGGAGTACTTTGCAGAGATGATTTTAATCATTCATTTAATGTGTTTAGTAAATTTTTTTTTATTCACCTTAAAAAATCTTTTTGGTTTTAAGGAAAATATTCCTGTGGATTTGGAAAACAAAACTCAGTATCCCTGCTTTAACGAGAGAAAGTGAAATGATAAACCAAAGCAGAGGGAAGGGGCCATGTAAGTTGAAAAATAATTTTAAAAGCTGTTCAATGATAAAAATGCATATTTTGTTTTTTAATTACTTTCATTAATGATGAAATGCTTCAATCATCTACATCTAAATGAGGAACTTTGTCCAACTCACCTCATAGTTTCTAGACCAGGGATTCTCGACTTTTTCCACTAATTGCATATTCACCTATGGAATATCCCCTCAGGAAAACAGTTCTCACCTTTCAAAGTTATACTCCTCCCATAGATATAACAATTTTCAGCTCAAGAAAGCATACTGAATACAAATGAGTAAAAGTGATATTAGAGGGATAGTATTACATCCACTCTATACAAATAAATAATTTGTAAATTTTGTATTATTAATCACAGCTGAGAATCCTCACTATGCAGAGGTTAACTGCAGGCAAAATCTGGCTTGCAGACCAGTTTTAATTAGCCCACACAATGTTTTTAAAATAAGAAAATTTCATACAAAATTCTGGATTTCCAGCTTCTCTTAAAATATCAGAAGTTCTGGTAACTCTAGTCCTTTTTCCCTGCGTAACAATTGGATAAAGCTGAGTAGCTATTCTTTGTTGAAAGCATATGTGCTCCACTTAAGCTCACTTCCCCGCAGTCCACATTGTTTTACATTCAGCTCACTTCAACTCACTAATGTCACTGTCTGGCCCTATAGGCATTTGAGTTTGCAACTTGTGGCCTAAATCATACTTTCTTTGAAGAACATTATAGAGATTTCAAACCTTAGCATCCTTTCTCCAGGGAAGTGAAAACAAAAAACATTCCAGACAAATAACTGCCCATCACATTTTTAAAAATCTCTAGGAAATGAAATTGTGCTTGAAAGTATATACATATATACAAACTCTCATATATTTATGTTATATGTATGTATGGATATATATGTGCATGTATATATATTATACACAAATACACACACATACATACACATACACGTGCATATTCAATGGGGGCAGTTACAGTACAGTGGAAAGTGATGATCTGGAAGTTAAAAGACTTGGGTTCTAGCCACAGACCTACAGATATCTAGATAGCTGGGTGATTTCAGCCAAGGCTTTTAATTTCTCTGAACTTTATTTCATTATCTGTAGAATGAGGAGGTTAGACTAGATCTCAGGAGTTCCTCTAACTCTGAAATTCACTGATTCTAGATTCTCTATTAAGAGAAACAGACAAGGGAGACACAGACACATATAATTCAAGTTTATAAAGGATTAAGAAAAAAACTTACCTCATCATTTGTTAACTTAAGGAATAAATCTCCAAGGACCCCTTGGCGTGGCCACTTCAAGACCCTTTCCTGCAGAGCATGAAGCAAATCCAGGTGCTGCTGGACAAGGTACCGTAAAGAGCCAGGGAAGAGGCTTGGAACAGAATAGACACACAAACCAGGTGTAGAGAAGAAAAGGCTCTACAAGAATATATGGAGCAGGTCCCATTTTCCCAGCCATTCAAAATATGTTGAGTCACAGGTCTGCCTTTAGTATTCAAAAAAACAGTCTGTCATCGTCAACCTCACAGCAGATATCCTCAGACTATAGAAAGACCCCTTTACTGATGGCTCCTATACGAATGTTATTGAACTAGTAAAGGGCACATCACTCTAATGGCCTTTTTAAAGCTTACCTGGTACACTTTTATTTACGTGACAGTGGAAATTTTAAGGGAAATCTTTTTCAAAGTTTTAAAGTTATTCCCATTTGATGTGCAAATTGTCTATTCTAATTAATGTTGCAGATGAGGACACTAAGGTGGCCCTGGGTCATTCTCAGCTACTGGGTAGGAGACTGTACTTAGATAAGGAGGAATTTTGTTTAAAGCTGGCAACTGAAAGCTCGGGATGAGGGCATAAAAGTGTTCCTTTTCCCCTTTCCTTCAGTTTCTAAGAAGAATCTGGGCAAGGATGGAGTCTTGCTGGGGGAGGCTACAAACTAGGCCTGGCCTGCTACTCCCAGGAGTTTTGCTGAGCCCCCTTCCTGCTCTCACATCCCCCCAGCCATCTCAGTGTGCCTCATTTTTTTCAGAGGAAATGAAGGAAAGAAGAGAGAAGTCAGAGGAGGATGGGGTGGAGAGGAAAGACAGAATCATAGGAGGAAGAAGAAGGGGGATTGGATGGAGAAGGGAGGTGAGCAGAGGCCTGTAGGAGCGAGGAAGGAAGAAGCAGGAAGAGTGAAGTCTTATTGGGCGACAGCAAGGATTTCAGCTCCAGCTTGGTAACTTAGGGAAATTGAAAATAGGTTCCCCTGTGCTTTTAAGACCACAAGGTTTTTGGGGGGGGTTGTTGGTTGGTTGGTTTTTTTGTTTGTTTTTTCTTTTAGGTAAGAAGTAGATTTATTAATATCCTTTGTAAAGAGGTTGCAGGAGAATGGGGTGCAAGAGGGGCTTCCCTGGGGCGCAGTGGTTGAGAATCTGCCTGCTAATGCAGGGGACACGGGTTCGAGCCCTGGTCTGGGAGGGTCCCACATGCCGCGGAGCAGCTGGGCCCGTGAGCCACAACTACTGAGCCTGCGCATCTGGAGCCTGTGCTCCGCAACAAGAGGCCGCGATAGTGAGAGGCCCGCGCACCGCGATGAAGAGTGGCCCCTGCTTGCCACAACTAGAGAAAGCCCTCGCACAGAAACGAAGACCCAACACAGCAAAAATAAATTAATTAATTAATAAACTCCTACCAGCAACATCTTCTTTAAAAAAAAAAAAAAAGAGAATGGTCATGTCCCAGGTCTCGGTCGGGTCCCTGGGACAGGCTGCCAAGTAAGGGTCCTTGGCTTCGCGCAGCAAAGAATTCAAGGGCTAGCCATAGTAGAGTGAAAGCAGAGATACACATCCATAGGCAGAATGCAGTCTGTCTCAAGGGGAGGGCGGCCAAGACCACAAGTTTAACAAAGATGAAAGTGATGGTCTGCTTGTTGCTGAGAACCAAACTTATTTGGATATTTCCCCAGGGTCTACTGAGAGTAAATTAGTGGACAGTTGGGGTGCTTTGCCAACCGCAAACAAGCAGACCTTTGTTGAGAACAGAAGGAAGGACGCCAGTTTGAAAGGAGGTGTTTTCAGCCCATCTCCAGGCAAAAAAGACTCCCCCGTGGTCGTAGCTCAGAGAAGACACACAAATGCCAGAATGGGATACCCAGCCTCCTGTGAAAAGATACAAGGATTCCTTCCACCCCGATCTGACCACCCCCTGTGCCTCCACACATGCAGAGCCAGCTGATCCATAAGCGTGGGACGAGAGACCTGTGCTAGGCTGGTGCAGTGGGCTCAGAAGATCTAAGTAATCCCTGTCTAGACCAAAGGGAATTTGGAGGAGTGGCTGGGAGACAGTCTTGACTGGGAGAAGACCTTAAAGCTGATGGAGGAAAGCACAACTGATCAAACTGAAAGAGTGAAACACTGCACCAGCAAAAGATCTAGATGTGAAAGATTTCTCCCCACCCAGAGGCTGACGGTGACTTTGGGTAATATTCCTGGTGTGACACAGAGACATGTTAGGGCACTGTGGTGAGATATGACTTTCTGATGGGTTGTCACTGTAGGTTATATAATATGTCTTGGGTTATCTCTTTTCTTTTTCTCTCCTTCCTTCCTTTCCTGTACTGTCCTTTCTTTTTCTTTCCTTTCTAGAAAGCTGCCTTCTGCTACACTGTGACCAGTGTACTTGCAGAGTTGGCAGCTGGTAACTTGGCTAGAGTCCAGATGTCTCCTGGACTGTCCACTGGGCTAACAGTAAGGTTTCAGGATGAAGGTCAGAAAAGGCTAAGTCTCCCATGAAGCATCATGGAAGCATGTAAGTTACATGAAGAGCAATGGTTTACAGTGGGTTCTGTACCAAATATTGAAAACAGGCTTTAAAAATTTTTTTTAATTTAATAAGGTTAATATTTGAAATCAGGGAAGAGTGTGGACGAGGTAAGCCAGGAAGTGGAGAGCAGAGGGAGAAAGAAGCAAGAAGCATAGACACACTTAATCTATTTCACTATTTTGCCTGGAGCCAGACCTGACTCCCAGAAGCAAGTTTTTCATTAAGACAAAAGTATTACATGCTCAACTTATTTTCTATTCCTTACCAGGAGTGAGATTATGGCAACATGAGTAGTCTATTCTTTCTAAAGCCTTCAAAGTAATTTCAACTCCCGCAATACAGTACCCAAGCAACGAGAAAAATAAACTAAAAGCAATCAATGAAAATCCAGTTACAGTTTCAAATTAATAACTTAGCTCTTAAGTCAAAACAGCTCCTGAGCTTCAGCTGCAGGGTGAGGCATCGATAATTAAAATATGTGCCACCTGGTGGTGATCTGAAGCACACAGCTCTCTGAGTTCTTGGTAGAGGTGGCCCTGGAGTTTAGCTTTTAAGGCTAACTGGCAATCCTGTGGAGCTGACTTTGTCCCTCCTGATAAGGGTTCAGACAGGACTGTTTGAGCCTGAGGTTGTGGCTCTGTGTGCGTGAATCATACCGGAAAAAGCCAAGAACTCCAACTTCTGTGATCCTCCTACAGATGGACAACAGCCTGCACGTTCCCCTCAGGCTTCAGCTGGCAGCCTTTGCCCCTGCAGCGTCAGGCCCTTTTAGCCAGGGGCAGGGCTGGCTTGAAACAGCCTGAGGAGACTCCTGAGTGCTTCATGTTTTTCTGCGGAAAACCTGAAGTTTTATTTTATAGGCTTGAGAAGACATGGCAACCTCAGGTTTGAGTGTCAGGTATGTAGTTGCAGTGGGTGTTGTTTTCACCCCCAGGTGACTTTTCAGTGAGGGTAGAAGATGCAGAAGGCTTGCAGTTTGTGATGGGAAAAATAGTAAATGTTAATAAATAATTTTTATCTTTGCATAGGAGGAAAAATGCCAGTAGGGAAGAGGAATAATCTCATTCTGTTTTGTATTTCATTCAGCTGGTCTACTTAAATAAAGTACACCTGGAGGCTTCAGAAAGCTTTAAAAAAAAAAAGAAACATAGTGAGTAAAGGAGGAGGATGAAGATCTAACCCCAGGTAGGAGAAGGGCAACACTGCAAACCCCAGAACCAGAGATTAGCACTAAGGGTACTAAGTTGAAGCTTTTCTCTTCCTGGGCTATGAAAACAAAAAAGAGGGTTGCTTAGCAGATAACTAACGTGAATAGCATTATCATGGATATGAGAAATAGCCATTGTCTTACTTTTACTGAGGATGGCATGATAGTTTTAATCTTTTTTAATCTCAGGATTTGGGGGAAAGGCCCACTTCTTCCTCAGTAATGGGTCATGAGAAGTAGAAGTGAGGGCAAGTAGAAAAGAGCTTCCGTGAGCTAAGAACATATCCCTACCTGACAAGTCAGCTGAGATCTGAAGTAAGAACTTATGGGCGGTTAAGAGAGAAGCATAAGTTGTGAAATAGGAAGAGACAAAGTCGGCTTCTGGCTGAGGCACTTGGCATATTGCTGTTAGTCGAGGTGGTATCTTTGCAATCACGTGGTCCTTAGGGAAGCAGTGTGATGTTGAAAGAGCAAAAGACACAGGGTCAGACAGGCCTGGGCTTGAGTTCTGGCACCTATTGGTTTTGTGGCTTTAAACCTCTCTAGACCTGAGTTTCTTCATCTATAATGTAGGATTCACAGGGTTCTTGTGAAGATTTCATGAAGTTAATATACATGAAGTGCCAAGCATGGGGCCTGGTTACTGTATTCCAGAGCAAACAATCCTCTCTTTCTCTCTCCTTGCTCCATCCCCACATTCTCAGAGACTGGAAAGAGATGCTTCTGGCTTAGAATCTTAGATGTGGAGGCAAAGCCCATCAAAAGGTATACTGAGTTTTAGATTGGTTTTTAATGTAAACTGAGCAAGTCTTTGGCAACAGCAAGGTAGCTAGAGGCCAGAGAGACTTCTCAGAGGGCTGAAGGGGCAATCTGGGAGGGTAGGACAAGCTCGATTGGGGTGAAGGAGGGGGAATCAAGTGGCCAGAAGGGAAAGGAAGGACCAGCAAGAATCTAGGTGGCCGCTGAGAGAAAGCAAAACCCAATCCAGAGCCTCTCTTGTTCACAGCTTTAAGTGTCACATTACCCTTTCTGCTCCTTGCTGCTTTCTGTTTTGTTTACTTCATAATTCTTTTTTTTAACAATGAATATTCCTTTTTTTAAAGAAATTTATTCCTTTTTATTTATTTATTTTTTACATTTTGGCCACACCGTGCGGCATGTGGGACCTTAGTTCCCCAACTAGGGATCGAATCCGCACCCCCTGCATTGGAAGCACGGAGTCTTAACCACTGGACCGCCAGGGAAGTCCCAGTGAAACAATTCTTGAAAATAGTTAAGCCACTGGTGGATTTGTCAGGGAATATTTTCTTACCTCAATCACCCAGATAGGGGGAGCATTGCGTTTTGGTGACTGGGTGTACAGCTGGCAGCTGCAAAGCCAAGTAAGATTGGCGGGGGGAGTGGTGATAAGAATCAGGAAAACATAGTTAGGGCATCCCACCAGTGTATATTACCCGACAGAATGCTTAGAGTCGCGATGCTGTATTTGTCTCCAGTAGTCTATCATCCAGACTTTTCATTTATTTGGATTGGCCTTTTCCTCAGTTGATCTGGATTATTACATCTTTATTACATTAGTCTTTTCCCACCAAATCATAGTTTCTCTTTCCTGCTTTCTCTCAACAGAGAGGCAAGCAGAGCAAATCTGAAGTTTGGAAAGAGAGATAGATGGAGGAGTGTTGTACCCTTGGGGCTAGCAAGCTGTTGTAACACATCACAGGCCCTCTGGAAGCACTGCGCCACAACACAGGTGCACACACACACGACCCACACGTCATCCAGGATCACGTGAACAAACAGTGAAAAAGGTCCAAGTTCATAGCTATATCAGCCCTGTATCATTTATCTAATGGCCACTTCAGGCCTCCATTGCATCCATTCCCTGTACTTTCATGAGAAGTGATTCCAGGGGGTCTTCCAGGATCCCAGTGGAACATGCAGATGGCAACAGACAGGAATGCCTCCCTCACTGTAGCATTTATTCCTCTTTTAGGTTCTTAACAGGCCAGGGACACTGAAAGCCCCAGAGACCATCATTTTCTTATCTGCTCAGAATCTAAATTTGAGACTTGCCAAGGGTTACCTGCTGTCACTGATATTCTCTTTTCAAAGACTATTTCTGGAACTCTTTACAGGTCCCAGAATTCCCAAAGTGGAAACAATAAACAACTTACCTTAAATTTTAATCAATCTGAAAAGCAAAGGCAATGAATACATGGATACCTTCTCTCTTTGGAATTCCTCTTTCCATCTGACCCCTGGAATGTTGCCTTGATCTTCAGGATCAGAGAGATGTTAATGACATATTTTCTTTCTGATTCAAGCAGTTCCAAAGCCACAGTCTGTCTTTTAGCTTTAAAAACAAACCAAGGAGGGAATTTTAGTTAACCACTCTTCCCTGAAACCCCATTAGATGTTAGAAAGCAATCAAGAGATATTGAAAGCAATATAAAGAGAAACCAACAAGTTTTTGGAAGATGTAAAACAGAATGGATGCATGTTTATTAATTCAGCAGAGTAAAGGGCACAAAACCCTTTACTTTGGTGTTTTCATCTGAGGATGGGAAATAGGCTAAGAAGCAGAAAGGCTCAAGGATTGGAGGCACCAAGGCACCACAGAACGTACAAATAAGGGGCAATGCTGTAAACAGGAGAAGTAATCTATATAAAGTGCAATTGAACCTCCAGCTCCCCATCCCCATGCCAGATGGCTTCCTCATTTCCACCCGATGGGAAATGAGAAAAATTAAACTAGAGAAGCCTGAGTCTCTGGTATCTGAGCTAACATCAGAGGGCAAAGTTGAGATGCTTAAATGAAAACAAAGGGACTCAGAGAAGGCTTGCATACGGAACAGTCAGACTCCTCTCAGCCTCTTCCAATGCAGGTCCCAGAATGCCAGCAGCCAGACTTACACTGGCCAGGGAGGAGAGGGGAGGACCTTCCACTGGAGAAACTGAACTGCCCAAGTGAAAAAGATCTACAAACACTGACATAAAGAGGTCACCTATCAAAAAAGTAATTTGCCACCTGTTTAGCAGATAATGAAGCTCACTTATTGATAAGCTTAACCAACACAGAATTTTCAGGTTTATTTAAATTTAGGGCTTTTTTCTTGGATATAAATAATTAGCTAAGAATCCTCAGACATTTAATCAATCTTACATCATAAAAGAAAGAGAAGGAAAAAGTATACACTTATTTTTAAAAGGAGGAGGGGGACTTTCCTGGTGGTCCAACGGTTAAGACTCTGTGCTCCCAATTCCAGGGGCCCGGGTTCGATCCCTGGTCAGGGAACTAGATCCCGCATGCCACAACTAAGAGCCCACGTGCCGCAACTAAAGATCATGCATGCCACAATTAAAAGATCTCGCCAGCCACAACAAAGATCCCATGTGCTGCAACTAAGAGCTGGAACAACCAAATAAGCAACAACAAAAAAAATTTTTAAAGGGACTTCCCTGGTGGTGCAGTGGTTAAGAATCTGCCTGCCAGTGCAGGGGACACGGGTTCGAGCCCTGGTCTGGGAAGATCCCACATGCCACGGAGCAACTAAGCCCATGTGCCACAACTACTGAGCTTGCGCTCTAGAGCCCCCGAGCCACAACTACTGAGCCCGCATGCTTCAACTACTGAAGCCTGTGCACCTAGAGCCCGTGCTTGGCAACAAGAGAAGCCACCGCAATGAGAAGCCCACGCACAGCAACGAAGAGTAGCCCCCGCTCGCCGCAACCAGAGAAACCCCGTGTGCAGCAATTATGACTCAGTGCAGCCAAAAAAAAAAAAAAAACTACAATATGATACCAGGACACACCCACAAGCATGGTTCAAATTTAAAGGCTGGTCATACTAAATATTGAGAAGGATGTGAAGCAACTGGAACTTTCATTCATTGCTGGTAAGAGTATAAAATGTTCCAACCACTTTGGTAAACTGCTTGACAATTCCTTTTAAACTTAAACATAATCCTATTCTATAATCTAGAGATTCCACTCCTGTGTATACACCCAAGAGAAATGAGGGCATACACTAAAAAAAAAAAAAAAAAAAAAAATCTGTACAGGAATATTCATGGCAGCTTTCTTTATAATAGCCCTAAACTGGAAACAATCCATATGTCCAGTATCAGGAGAATGGAAAAATTATGGTAAATTTATTCAATATGATTAATAAAAAAGAATAAACTGCTGAATGAATTACACACAACACATTATGTTGAGAGAAAGAGGCCAGACACAAAAGACTATATATTATAATATTCCATTTATATGGAGTCAAGAACAGACACAATTAATTTATAGTGACAGAAGTCAGAGTAGTTGTTCTGTGGGTGGATATTGCCTGGAAAGGTGTATGCGAGAACATTCTGGTGGTAATATTTCTATTATTAGAAATATTAATATATTTATTATATTATACAGGTCTGTATATCATGACCTGGGTAGTGATCACAAGGGGGACAGTGAGCTTAAGCTTAAGCTTTGTGAATTTTACTCTATGTAAATTAACCATCAATAAAGTACTGATAGAAAAATAGAAGCATGAACTCTTTTTAAAACATGGAAGCAAGCACCAGAAAAAAACTGTCAAAAGAATTTAAAATGGTTGTTACTGGTCTTCATAATAAACCTTTTAGTATTATTTAATTTTTCATGTATTTTATAATAAAAAAATTTTTTTAATTACCTCCCACAAAACAGAGGGATATGCCATTGTCTGACATATATCAATAGTAAGTGCTCAGTGATGATTTATGATTTGAAGGAAAGGAAAGAGGGAAAAAAGGAGGAAGGGAGAACAGACCTTATTGCAGCGTTTGGTGTTTTGGTGGTGGACTCCTGATACAAGATTCATATATTGAACATTCCCTATCACTGAATAAATAGATCACAAAATTCTGCCCTCTTCTCCACTAACCTTATGCCTTTTTTACAAAACACTACATTACTAAATGTCATGGATACCCAGAATCAAGGTGGTGGTCCCAGTTGGCCATGTGACCTCAGGTGAGTCCCTTCACCTCTAAAGACTTTAGTTTGTTCATCTCAAAAGTAAACCAGAGGCTGGGTGGTCTCATAGGTCCACTGCATCTAAATTGCCCCTTGGGGGCTTCCCTGGTGGCGCAGTGGTTGAGAGTCCGCCTGCCGATGCAGGGGACACGGGTTCGTGCCCCGGTCCGGGAAGATCCCACATGCCGCGGAGCGGCTGGGCCCGTGAGCCATGGCTGCTGAGCCTGCGCGTCCGGAGCCTGTGCTCCGCAACGGGAAAGGCCACAACAGTGAGAGGCCCAAGTACCGCAACAACAACAACAATAAAAAATAATAATAAATAAATAAATTTCCCCTTGGGACTTACCAGCTAAAGAGGTTTCACATAAAATGTTTTCCAAGGAGCTGTGTCTGCCCTGGCCAGCTTCCTTGAGTTTATCTGGGTGGTCCTTCGTGACATATTCTTCACCCCATTCTTTACTATCCTTTGGCTGCCTCCACACACCAGGTGGAAGATGGCCCTTGTGTTGGATATCAGCCGAGAGACAAGACTTAAGGTTTTCTTCTGCTTCTGGAGTTGTTGGGTTCATTCCTGAAAAATAACGTCTGCCATCAAGTTCTGATTGTTTAACGATTATATTTGTTACGAACTCTTAAATATTATGCCTCTGCTTGGGTACAACTATCCCTTGAGGATTAAATATACCAATTAAGGATTAAAAGCCTCCACAATTGCAAAGCATCACCTTTCTCTGTTTATGGTCTATGTTCTCACTCTTTGTACGCAGTCTCTACTGAATAAGGACTTTTAAAAAATAAATTTATAAAATAGTGTAACTAACTTATAATAGTATGTATTGACTCCTCATACCTGCTGCCTTTCAGGTGAGCACACCAGGGAAGAAAATACAGACAGAGGAGGAAGAAGGGTGCCAAACACAATGTCTTATTTTGGAATTTGTCCTTCTTGGCCCTAATGATGGTAAGTTTCCCAAAGGCAGGAGGAAGGGAGGGAGGGAAGATGAAATAATTTATAAAATTCTAGTGAATTACCTCTTAAATAAACAACTTTTAAATTACATAAACTATAAGGTGTGTGGTCCTCAGAATACTTATGTCATGCTACCTACACCTGTGAGTTCTCAGCAAGTGTAAGTTCATTGGTAACTAAAATGAGCCCGAAGGAACCAAGAATACTGGTTTTGTCTCAAACTTCTCTGCCCCTTCTCTGTCTTTGGGTTTAACTGAGTCACCAACCTAGTCCAGCACACGTCTTGGAATCTTAGTAACCATAGTGCTTTACCTCGCTTGGGTTCTTTCATGCCTGGTTTGGGACTTAGGGAGTAGAAACAGGGAAGGTAGAAGAAGGGAAAGGGGGGAATTGCTAGAAGAAAAAAGAGCTCAGAGAAGAGCCACTCACCAGGACCCATCATTCCCTTCACATTGCTATCTCCTACATGCATGGATCTGGCCTCTTGAGCTGCAGAAGAAGGAAAGCTTTCAGTTGGTATTCATTTCACTATCATGGACTGGCACCTTCTATGAGCTAGGAACTGGGATAGACTCACAGAGCTTACCTTTGACTGGGGGAGCCAGAGCAGTTAAAAAAGAAAAAAGAGAATTACAATATAGTATGACAAGTACTATTTTCCCATTTCTAAAAAGATACAATAAGTGGTACTTAACTCATAGATAACCCTAAGAATTAAATCAGATAACATTTCTAAACTGCACACAGCAAGAGTTAATTATCGTGTAACTATGATGGTGAGGATGGTAATGCTGAGCAGAGCCAGAACAATGCTTTTAAAATGTAAGGCAGACCCTGTCAAGCCTCTGCTTAGCCCTCCAACAGCTTCTCATTTCAGTGCGAAGGCCAAAGATCTTAGATTGATCTTAAGGCCCTGAAATATCTGCCCCCCTCCCCTGCCTGATATTTTTCTTTCTTTAAAAAAAAAAAAACCCACACCTCCTATTGTCTCCCTGTTCATTCTGCTTTAGCCCCGCTGGTCTTCTTGCTATTGCTTGGGCACATCAGTTATGTTCCTACCAGGACCTTGGGGCTGTTCCCTTCCCTCCACCCGATATCCATAAACTAACTTTCTCACTTCCTTCAGGTCTTTACCTGGCACCCTCTCTAAAATTACACCTGTGTTTCCTTATTTGTCATCTTATCACATCTAACATACTACATATTTTATTTGTCTTGTTCATTGTCTGCTTCCTTCAGAACAAGAACTCCAAGAGGGAAGGACTTTTTGTTGTTTTGTTCATTATGACATCCCACCACCTAAATCAGTGCCTGGAGTGGAAGGATGGATAGAAGGAAGGGTAGTGGGACGGCTACACCTTGACTGCAACCTCATGAGAGACCTTGAGCCAGAGGCACCCAGCTAAGCTGTGCACAGATTCCTAACTCAGAAAAACTGACATAATGAATGTTTGCTATTTTAAGATACTGAATTTGGGGTCAGTAGATAACAATGGCACCATTTTATAATTAACAGTGAGTAAGGCAACCCTTTCTAAAAGTTTGGTCCTTTGACCCTGAGTTTTAACATAACCTACCACCAACCATATCCAGAATGTCTTACTACAGCACATTATCCCCAAATTTCTGTAGCAACTCAGTAGAATAAACTATGTTATATAAGCCATACCCATATAACAAGGAAGAAAGGAGAATCTGCCACCAAACAGCGAGTTTAAATCCACCTGGGCACTTTGCAAGTATAACTTTTAACCTTTTATCTTGTGAACATGGTCGGCTGCCCCAGGCTTGACATTGATCTGACCTCTACCTTCCAAGTCCATTCTATATTCTTCCCTAACAAGATCATCCTTTTAGGTCGTGCTCTCTATGACACGGAGCAAAGAAAGTAGGATGACCTGTGATGAACCCACTGCCCAGATGGATCAAATGAGTTTTCCCAGGCTGTACCTATTGAGTTTCTAAAATAACTACTCAAATGGGTAAAAACTAAAAATAAAAAAGCAAGTCTGTACTTTGAAGTTAATACCTATTAAAAACCACTGGATTAGGAGTTTTAAATTCAGTTATCCAAAGCACATTTATTGTCTTTGAATATATGAGCCACATTGTTTCTTAAGCCATAAGGGTAGAAAACCACCAGTCCTGCCCTTGAGGAGCTTACAATTGATCTAGAAGTCATTGAGCCTCTTTTGGAGACTTTTGACATGAGACCAGAATAAGAGGAAAATTCATCCAATGTTAATATCTACATTCATGCTCCTTTGTATAAGGTGCTTGCTAGACATTGTTGAGGATACAAAGATGTAGCAAACATGTAATCGAACATGGTTAACGACATCGCTTTAAAGCCAGTCTCTTCAGTACTGCCACATGCAATTATTTTCTAACATCTGTTCCATCATCCCAGATCAGGGATGTGCCTGTGGCTGTTTCAGCCCACAAACAACACCAGATCAGTTTTCCAGACAAAAGGGAGTACAGAGTTAGATTGTCACTGACATCACTGCCTGCCAGTTAGAGCAGATATGAATTTCTCATATCCGTGAAAACTTGAATGAAAAAAAAAGGAGAACACACAATTTTATGTCTATGCAGAGAGACAAGGATTGAGAATAATGAAGAAAAGAAAGCAATTTATTAGAGTGAATAATTTTTAAAATTTTTTCTCCTATGGCTGGTATAGTATTATTGTGCAATAAGTTATTTCCAATCCATTTGAAACTTCGAATACCCAGATTAGTATTTTCCCCCAAAAGAAAATCTTTTAAAATTGGGTAGACTCTCCCCATCTCTTAGATCCCCTGGATTCTTCTACATTCCAGTTACAAAAGGAAAAATTCTGAGCAACACACCATTTTCCTCTAATAAGGATGGATGATGTAAGCCTATTCTCAACGTTACTTAAGCCCTAGGAACCAAGGAAGAACTACTTGGCTAATTCAGTATGATGTGTGAACTGTACCTTTTTCATAGGCCTGAGAAGGCATAAGGTTTGTAAAGTCTTCACTTGGAAGAACAGGTTCAGGGATATTGATGGAACGGAAAGGACTTCCTTGTGCTTGAGCAGGTCCGGCCTGTGAGCCATGTTCTTCTTTCTGAGTTTTCCTAAGGAAGGACAACAAAGGATCTTAATACATGATGGGGTAAGGAGAGCAAGTTCAGAATAGGTCAAGAAAACTTCTGACCCCTACAAAATTGCTGTTTTTTATAAACTAAAAACAGTTAAATACTAGCAGTTCGCATGATTCATTACCAAAGCTGGAGAAAAAAAATCAAACATCTACAAATCACCTTCTAATTGTAATATCTATATTCATATTTTTCTGTTACTGGCTTCCCTGTGGTCAAGATCTTCACAGAGTTTACAGCGGTGTCAATTTGCTTGGGATGATTTACATTCTCTTCGCAAGCCAACACAAAGGTAGCAGGAAGGAGCAGGTCCTCAACTGAAAACAATGAACCATTCTCCAGGGTCACACAGATATTATTTCTATTTTAAATCTGATAATGTTAAAACATGTAACAATGAGGATTATGTCTGTTTATTGGTGAAGCTTTACTTGATTCAACCTGGTTGAGATAAATATATTTTATGTTTAACATAAATATATTTTCAATGGTCAAAGTCAAATAATAGTATTAGAGAAATTTCAGAAAACTAATAAAGAAAGAAAATCACTGGTGACCCCACTATCTTAACACAGTCATAATTTAAATATATCTTTCTAGTTGTTATTTTACATGTTTTTACAGTTGAAATTAAATTCTACATGGCACTTTACATCCTTTTCATTTAACTTCCTATTGTATTAAGTGCATTTTCTATTACCATTCATTTTTAGTATTAACCAACTTTTATGCTGCATAACCTCCATCACATGCTAGCCCATGGAGCCCAGTGGCCAGCTGTACACCAAGAGTGGGGAAGGTGTTCCTGGTGCCTTTGTACAAGCCATTGCTTATGGGTTTGCCTTTGGTCAATTTTTTGGTCAGACACTCACTTGGGTTTAACTTTTCGAGATTCTCTTCGCTTCTCCTGTTGAAGCTGTTCAATTTTCTGTTGCATTTCTTCTTGTTTGGAAGTGATGGCCTGGATCATTGACATGGCATTGCTCAGCTCTTCCTAAAAAATAAGAATTGATATGTATTTAACCTGGTGTATGAAGTAGAAGTATATAACATGATATCTAGTACACAGTAAACTTTTAATACATACTTGTTGAATCAATGAATGAGCGATAACAATTTTACTTCTATTGAAGTAAAGAAGAGAGATCCAAGAAAGTAAAAACATGATATAGATATAGATATTTTTCCATGAAAATCAGTGGATGGGTCAGAGGAATACTCTTGTATTTGGTTGCTAGGCAAAAAGGCAAGTTTTCTATTTCTGTTACTAAAACCAGGAATCTCTCTTCAGCAGGGAAATAGAAGAGGGGCCCACCTTAAAATAGTTCAGTGAATTCTTCATCTCAGTAACTTTTTCTTCCATGGAACATCTGCAGCTCTTAACCTTCTCTTCCAAAGCATATTCTCCATGTTGAATTCTTGACAGTTCTTGCATTGCTTCTGTGAAGCCAGTTTTGAGTTCAGAGGCTAGAGCCTGCAACTAAATAATACACAAAGAGTGAATTCAGTTTGCTATAAATTATTATAAATGGTATCACTGACACCTCGGACGTTTCTCTTGTTTGAGAAATCAGGCTCTTGAACATGTGCAGAACTCATTTACTAGAAGACTAAAGTTTGGACAACTTAAGGAAACCTTGGCCCCATTCATCTAGGAAGAAGAGGATCTTCTTTATATCACACATGCTGAAGTTTGATAGTGACAAGAAAGCAAGCAATTTTAATTAAGTTGGCAAGTGCTTCTGCAAGCTACTATTTATTCTCACACTTTTGATTAAAAAGAGATTTACTTGAAAAGCAACATATGCGTGTGAAAGACAGTGTTGATCTGTAACTCTTCAAATTCCATGAAAGAAGGGATGTTGAAGAAATTCAGATATTTTTTCCTTAAACAGTGAAACGATAAAAAGAGTAATAATTAAGCATATCTGAATATTTCTTTGAAAGGGAATAAGTTTTTTTTTTAATATTCTTGGATGATATCACGGAAAAGGAGATAATGGTATTTCCAGTGGCAGGAAATAGCTACAACAGTAGAAGTTCAGCACATTGATAGTGATGCGAATTATCTTCAGCCATCAAGCCCAGTTGTGTAGGAATGCACACTGGATTTTTATTGTCAACTTCCAACCATGAAAAGGGTGTCAATTTTGGAGTCAGATAGGATATAAATCCTAGCACTCTCCTACAAGTACTAAAACCTCAGGCAAGTTGGTTAACCTCTTTGTAGCAGTTTCCTCATTCATAAAATAGCTGTGATAACATTTCACTAGGCTATCTTGAGAATTAAATGAGTAAATGTAGGTAAGGTGCCTGCCACAGCATATGCTTGATACATAAAATGTGTTCAAGAAATTTTAATTCTTTTCCCCCTTTAAGTAGCAAACCAGAAAGTTAAGCACAAACAAATGTAGAGAAAATGGAGCACTTCTAAAGTTCAGTTTTATTTATTGAATAAATGAAAAAAGCATTTTCAACAGACAGAAAGTTAAGATAATAATAACAATAAGATAATGATAACATTACTTTCATGATATTTATGATCTTACACTCTGCTAAGCAGAGGAATGCTTAGCTCCAGATTGCTTTTTACAACAGAACTTTTTAGAAGGTTTATTCTACAATTAAAAGTATCCACCAAGTATGCATGTTTTAAAGGGATGGAAATTAAAGTCCAGGTACCTTAACAAAATTTCTTCAAATGTGTATTTCTAAACACTTTTAGAATCTGATTATCCAAATGGTTCCAAATTGCAGTGGCATCTCCAATTATAAAATGACTTACTCTCCTACACCGTATTTGCAAAATATAGGGTTTTGTGGTTCACTGTGCTTCACAAATTTTTCTTTCGAGGGCTAGGAGGAGGGGGAAATAAGAGAAACCAAAGGGGTCATTCTGAGGGAAAAAGCATGCCCTGTCAAGTGTTTGGAGCTGAAAGATTGGGAAACAACATGAACAATCTGTTTTTCATTCCAGTCATTTTTAATTTTAATTAATCTCTGTGATGGATTTCGGCACATGTCCTAATTCAGTTGTCATGATTGATTAAATCACCAGATCAACTACATTTGATCTGGTAATTTTCATTATATAAATTCATCTTCTGTGAGCAAAATGAAATCGATGGCCGTATAAAATCAAAGCAAAACCTAGGCAAGTTTTAAAATTGAAGGAAGGAAGCCTGACATTCACTCACATTTCCTGCTTGAAAAAAAAAAAAAAGGAACCACTTTCCAACAGAAATAGGTTTCATTTTCACTGCTCCCTTAGGTGGATGTGTGGAGTTTTCCCCAGAAGGCAAAAGGAAGCAGCAGGGTCCTGGGGAAAGGATTTTCCTCACCTGTTAGAACCCCAGTTCTCAAAAAATTATCAATACATTTCACTAACAGCCAGGTTGTATAGGGACTTTGGGAATTCTGAAACCATTTAGAGCTATGAGCCCATTTCCTTTCCATGTATTACTTTGAGCTCCCTAGATACCTGCCACTGAAGTAACACTACTGCTTTATAAACGGCTTCACAACCACTGATCAGCCAGGGAGCGGATGCCATAGTGAATACAATCACACACCTGAGACAACAGGTCATTTTTAAGGTGCTTGGGGCTCTTAAAATTATAGCTGCTACAGACTGGTTTTCTGGTACCAACTGGCCATTCATTTGTGAATAAAAAAATACTCTGAAGACATGGACTTGTCTTTTTTCTGCTCTCTCTGCAGCTTTCTTATTTGACAGCCCGCAGCCCACCCCCAGGATTAGAAATGGGTGTCTACCTTGTTCTCCAGCGAGTTGAACACGTTCCTCATCTCGTTGATTTTTTCATGAAGCTGCTCTAGAGAGGTTATGATCCCTCCATCCTGCCGCTGGAGGCGGGCTCCCACTGGAGGCAGGTGCAGGGAAGACTTGTACTTCGAAGCCTACGGTCCACAGAGGGCATCTTAGGCTCAAAGAAATAGGGGAGGGGAGTCCGAATTCTTCCTATTTCATGCTCTTAATTTCTGTTTCTCAATTTCTTTTACTTTTTTGGCTTCTTAACTCTTCTCAGGATGAATTTTAGTCAATGTCTTCCCTTTTTGTTTTTCCACCAAAGATCCCTCAAACTAAATTTTCATAAATTATGTAAGTTGTTCCAACTTGTTTTTTACACAGACTTCTCTCTCTTTCCTTTCTGTCCCATTATTAAGGTCAGAACGCTGCTATGAAGCAAATTCAGGGACTGGGCCTGTGCCTTGAGAACTCTGCAAAGTCATAAATGTCAAGATTTGAGAAATCTCCACAAGGTATGCCAAATTCCTGCAACACCTGACTAAAGGCTCTACAGGAGCAAAAGCCCAGGTATTTTGAAGCAGCACATGATGGCAAGGATGGCAAGGTAACTGCTTTGGCTTCCCCCTAAATTGCGGCTGCTACAGAAGGAACAGGTTCTTTCTGCCAGCTGCCGCTTCCTAATTGTAGGCCTCTGTTAATCCAATGCAACAAATTAATCCATTGCAATTAATTTAACGCAGTGATTTAAAACACAAAGTAGGTGAGTCATTTGAACAGTCAAGAGTAAATTTCCCAAATCTACTCGTCTACACTCCCTGCAGAGGTTGATCCTTAAAGTCATTCTTATAGGGCACTATTGAGGCTGCTGTGAAGCCCATTGGGCTGGAAATTTATCTTATCCATCCTTGGATGCACCACAGGTCTAGCAGAGTTAACGTCTCTGGAGTTAGAAGAACATTCCTCAATGGTAAAAAGAGACCGAGGCTCAAACAGGGCTTACAAATCCTAGAAAATGTTCAATGGCAGTTTTGATGATGAAACCTATTACTGCAGGACTGGTTCCCATAGTTTTTCAGTTAGAGTTTCTTTGGGTACATAACTCATTTTCTTAAATTATTTTCATTACAGAGAAAAATAAAGAAGAAAAAAGAGAGTCACCTCAAATCTCATTAATATAACGATTAACATTTTGGCATCTTTCCTTGTAATTTGTTCTATGAATATAAATGCAGATATTTATATTGTTGAAATCACACTAAAGATATATTTTGATTCTGCCCTCCCTTTTTTTTTTCTTTTGGCTAACATGCTTGTAAGCCCTTTCCCTTAGCCTTCAAATTTTTTTCTAAGTAGGTATTTTTAATGGCTATATAATATTCCATCCTATAGATGTGCCAGAGTTTACCTACCCATTTACCCTTGTTGGAAATTTTTGTTGTTTGTAATTTTTCAATATAAAATAATGCATTGGAATAGAATGCTTTTTATTTAAAGATTTGTATGTATTTCAGGTTATTTCCTTAGGATAAATTCCTAAATATGAAATTACTGTGAGTCAAAGGATGTTAGGTTGTATTGACCCAAAGGACAATCTACCGTATTAGAAGGAGACAACATATTTAATTAATTAATAATTATACAAAATATATTTGACCAGAGGGTTTGAAAAGTTATAACAGTATGGTTGTATATTCTTAGAAACATTCTGTATGATGTGCAATGTCCTAAATTAGTGTACTTGGAGAAACATGTCTCAGACAAGATGTATGAAACATAGGTAGTATAATTGGTGGAAGCTGAAGAGTCTACATTGCTAAGGCTACAAGTGAGGCAAAAACACAGCTGGAATTCAAATCATTAGTGTGAGGGTTGAGCTAGAAATAAATTGCGCAGTTGCCACATCTGTTGCCTTAATTGGGGACCCCCGACCCCCACTTCTCATGTTAATGGAATCATAATTTTAGAATACATATTCAAAATGAAGTAATCAAGGCTGAAGCAACACAGTGTGACTCTCGAGAAGATATTGGGGTGGACTTGGAGAGGGCCATGTGCAGTGGACCAAGGACAGGAAGGAAAGGGGACAGACTTGGATTCAAAGAAAAGGAAGTATACTAAGCTAAGGAGCAGTCGGCGTGTCCACACTGATTCACCTGGTCCACAGTAATGCTGCCTGGAATGAACCGGGAGATAGTAGTGCTCATTCTCCTGTTGCCTTCTGTGACCTGATTTAGGTCATGGTACCTTACTGTTACCGAGGAGGTCACGTCCATCGAAAGAACAGGGAACCAATTCGGGGTACAAACATTTTAACACTTTTACTGCATTTTAACTATTAATTTTCATAAAAGGTTCCACCAATTTACACAAACACTCATCAGATCTAAATACTATTACTTATTGTATTTTTTTTATTTGCTAATTAGGTAGTCAAAAAGTAACACTCCTTTTTTTTTTTTTTTTTTTTTTTTTGCGGTACGCAGGCCTCTCACTGTTGTGGCCTCTCCCGTTGCGGAGCACAGGCTCCGGACACGCAGGCCCAGCGGCCATGGTTCACGAACCCAGCCGCTCCGCGGCATGTGGGATCTTCCTAGACCGGGGCACGAACCCGTGTCCCCTGCATCGGCAGGCAGACTCTCAACCAGTGCGCCACCAGGGAAGCCCAATACTCCTTGTTTTAATCATTGTTTCTTTGAGTTTCAACCTTTTCTTCCATTTATTAGCCATCTGTAATCTTACTTTGGAAAATTACGTTCTTTGCCCATATTCTACTGGGGTTTCAGAAGTTTTCTTTTTATTAATTCTATGAACTATTTATACATCATTAAACCTCTGTAATATTTTGGTAGGAATTTTTCCAATTCTATTATTTGTCTCTGAATTTATTGAAAATATTTTTACATTGGGAAAATTTTTAATTGTGATGTGATGAACTCTCTAACCTTTCCCTTGTAATTTCTTTTCTTTTTTCTTTTTTTTTTTTTTGCGATACTAGGGCCTCTCACTATTGTGGCCTCTCCCGTTGCGGAGCACAGGCTCCGGACGCGCAGGCTCAGCAGCCATGGCTCACGGGCCCAGCCGCTCCGCGGCTTGTGGGATCCTCCCAGACCGGGGCACGAACCCGTGTCCCCTGCATTGGCAGGCAGACTCTCAACCACTGCGCCACCAGGGAAGCCCCTCCCTTGTGATTTCTTCCAGTGCTTTTTTACTTAAAAAGACATTTCACATCCAGAGACAAAATAAATATTCACTAATTCTAAACTTTCATGGTTTTTAAAAATATTTAATCTTTCATCCACTTTTGAGTTTATTTTGATTAGAGTATGAATTGAGAATCACTTTTTTCTTTTGCAAAGAACCAGACAATTTTCCAAATACCATTTGGCACCAGCCTAAATGACTGCATCAGACCTCTTGGCTCAGAGCGATATATACATCTCACGATATTCATTCTTTCATTCAACTAATATTTATTGAATATGTGTTGTATTCCAGGCACTATACTTTATTCTGAGAGTTCCACAGAGAGAAAAATGTACTAATCCCTGCCCTTGGAGCTTACATTCTAGAGAAGGAGACAGACAGTTAAAAAATAAATCAACAAGTTAATATTTACTATAATGTCAGGTAGGGATGGGGGAGTCTATTGAGAAAATAAAATAAGGAGATAGAAAATGGCTGAAATGTCATATGTTGCCTCAACTTTCGATGTCACAGGATTTTTTTGTTTTTTAATATTTATTTATTTTGGCTGCGCTGGGTCTTAGTTGCGGCATGCTGACTTCTTCGTTGCAGCATGCATGTGGAATCTAGTTCCCTGATCAGGGATCGAACCCAGGCCTCCCGCATTGGGAGCGCAGTCTTACCCACTGGACCACCAGGAATTCCCGACACTTCAACTTTCATATTTTGCTCTCCCTTTTTAGTATAGATTGTACCTATTATAGTTAATTTCTCCCTGCATCCCTCCTTCCTCTTCCTCTTCTTCTTTCTTTACTTCTCCTCCTTTATCTTCTTTTGGTTAAATGTTGCTTGGAGTAAACAGACTGGGGCTTAGGAGACATTCTTTTAAAACAAGGATGGGGTTATAATCACAGGATCACAGAGGTCATATAGGCCAACTTCACTTCTACTGCTTCATTTGTTCCTCTGTGAACAGATGTACTTGGATTTGTGATACAATAAGAGAATGAGGCCACCCCCACTGCAGCTATATTTAGCCAACATTCAGGGAGTGACCTACATAAAATCTATAATAGACTTTAAATCATACCTGAGTTTAAAGAGATAGTCACACTCATTCAAATGCCATACAAAGGTCAGATGTTAACAGAGGGGAGGTGGGCAGGGAAGGCTTTTGGAGGTCTTGGACAAGTAAAGCATCAAATCAGCACTTAGTGAAGACTCACTCTGGTTTCCAGACCTTTGTTCAGGCTAGTCCCTCTGCCTGAAATACCCTCCCACATATCCACTTACCAATGATCAACTCGTCCTTAAATGCCTGCTCCAAATCCTTCAGTCAATATTAATTCATCCCTTGTCCATATTCCATAGAATTTTTTTGTTTTGTTTTTTTGCAGTACGGGGGCCTCTCACTGTTGTGGCCTCTCACATTGCGGAGCACAGGCTCCGGACGCGCAGGCTCAGCGGCCATGGCTCATGGGCCCAGCTGCTCCGCGGCATGTGGGATCTTCCCAGACCGGGGCACGAACCCGTGTCCCCTGCATTGGCAGGCAGACTCTCAACCACTGCGCCACCAGGGAAGCCCCAATATTCCATAGAATTTTATCAATACCTCTGTTGTAATTCTTCCAACAGCCTACCTTGTATGAGCTACTTATTGTATGGACACTTAAAAATCAATGAGAATGTCTGTTTCATCTGTTTCATCTCCCGTTAGGCCAAGCAGAAGACTTTGCACATAGTAACTGCTCAATAAATATGCATTTAGTTGAAATGAGGCTGTTTCCTTCGCCCCTTCTGATTGCTGGTCTGGTTCTAGGAGCAACATGATTAAAATGTTTTCATAATCTTGTGCTGGCTTGCCCTAGTTGGGTCCACAGCAATGATCTCTTGCATGATATTTTTGGGAACAAGTTGTTATTTTCACTTTACTGTTACTTAAACTCAACAAATCTAAATTACATTTCCCCCAAACTACCTGCTCCTCTGGATTCCTATATCTCTATTTGGGAGACCACTCTTTTTCCTGGTTACCAGGGCTTAAAACCTTAGAGCCAACTTTGAAATCAGCTTTTCTCCCAA
Organism: Mesoplodon mirus; assembly: GCF_964341445.2. NCBI lineage: Eukaryota > Metazoa > Chordata > Mammalia > Artiodactyla > Ziphiidae > Mesoplodon > Mesoplodon mirus. The sequence continues at coordinate 55,766,597 of NC_138990.1, read as the reverse complement.
CCCCCATCAAACCCTGCCAGTTCTTTCTTCCTTCTCATGTATTCCAGATAACAATGTCTTAAGTCTAGAGAGAAGCATGGGTTTCCCTAACCCAAGCTACTTTTACATTACAAATTAGGTCAGAATAATCTCTATGATTTTTAAGGACAGAAATTTACTTTAAATCACATGCGGAAGATAGAAGCCCAAGAAATGCTATGTAGAGAGCCAAAGCAGCCCAGTGTGACTCCCGTTGCAAACATATTACATAAAATTTTGCAGAACATTTATCTCCCTTGTAAATCAGATTATTCCCATTGTTTAAAAAGAGATTAATTTTTTTTCTGTTATCGTATTTGAACACTTGCAACATTAACCCCCTTTTATTCTCAGTTCTCCCTGCTAAAATAAGAAACTAAGAAAAATAGATCTCTCGCTCCTTCTGACTGAAATGTTATCGCACAGTGTAATGGCCAGGTTGGTGGAGGCAACAGGAAGAAAAGCAGTGTTGATGTGGGAGCAGTGGTGCTGTAATTTATAAACTGGAGAAGTTGTCCTTTAGTCATCAGTTTTCTCAGAAGTACAATGTGAATGGTTCTCTCGTCCCTGCCTATCCCACAGCCTTAAGTGAACAAATACAATGATATATGTAGAAGCTTTTATGAGTGCTAAAAACATTTATATGTAAAGGACAGTCATCACTGTGACACATAGGAGAGCTCAAAACAATCCGTGTCTTTACCTGGTAAATCTGTGTGGAAGGATTATTCATCGGCTTATGTTCATTCTCTCCTGTAGGGAGAAAGAGCTTTGTTTAATCAACACAATTCATTCTATCCCTATTCTCTTCAGACACATGCAGGGAATAAGGGGACTTATAGGATCCTAAATCTGTGCCTACATGACAGGAAGCCAATGATTCAACCAGAACAAAAGATAAATTGGTGTAGGTGATTTTATATTACATCCTAATGACCAAACCATATCTACCTGATGTAACTCTTACAGTAGAAAACCATGCTCTACCGTGGTGGGGAAGTTTCTCAATCAAACTGAATGACGAGTAATCATTAAATAGTCAGAAGGGAATGCCCATGAAGGGTCTCTCTCTTATTTTGGGGGCTGACTGAGGTTTACTTGAGGGGATAGTTCCACAGTCAGGAAGGCATCTATTCAGTTGTCACTTTATTGTTCTCAGGAGGCCTCTGTAAAATATCCCTTACTTCTCCTGCCTCTGATCCTTGCTAAACCTCTGAACTTTGCCCTTCTGTCACTGCCCCGATCAGCTAAGGGAACCTTGCCATCCTCCTGGACAAGAGGGTTGAAAGAAGGGAACTGTCAATGCAAAGGGTCTGGGAATGATGCAGGCAGAAAGAAAACAATACTGTCTACACCAGAGACTGTGAAACACAGGTCAAACACAAAGGAAGTAGTAGGTTATAAAAACCATTTATACCTAGGGAGGAAAAAAGGTTGACCTAGAATGTACCTTTTGGAATCACATTGGTTGGCTCTAAAGATGAGGCAATCCATGTAAAACATGCGGCCCACACGAAGCCTTTTACTCATCCACTTAGCTACATCTCCTTTGTATGAATTGTATGAATTGAATCACATTGTATGAATCAAGCAGTTTATAGATGAAACCCCTGGTTGCAAATATTTGGTTGTATGAATGTGTATATTGTTCTCCTAAGACACGCGGGTATAGGGAACCCTTCCTTAGAGGAACCAGCCTCGGTATGTTAAGTTCATAAATAATATGTAACCTCAGCCCAGAATTTATACACACTGAGGGCTGTCCCTATAAAATCCAGATGGTTTGAGGTTACCAAAATTCCCCACACAAGCTTGAGTAAAGATTACTTAGCCCATTTTATGCTATGTCCCAACAGCCTGGTATAATGTCAAGAACCAGAACCTGGGAACAGAGACCAGGCTCCCGAATCAAACGTTGATACGTTGTGGTTTGTAGCCTGACTTCTCTATGACTGTTTCTTCACCTATTGGAGATGATAATAGAACCTACTTTTATCTGGTTGATTCTATATGGTAAAGATTAAAAGAGAAAGCCCTATGTTTCTAGGCCAGCCTAGGAGGTGTTGGATGTCTGTTAGTTGAATATATATCTTGGCCTTATTCAGCAGGTCGTTCTGAGGCAGTCCTAAAGTTATTGCTAAGAAAAGTAACATAACTACTCAAATTGTATGTATACATGTCGCATTTCCTGTTTCCCCAGCACCAAGTCTATGCTCTTCGTGGTCATTCTACTATGATAAGGAAATGAGAATAGTCAAGTTAACATATTACCATGTTTTGAGACAAGGGCAAGACAAGCCCACAACCTACATTTCTTAAATCCTGAACCTTAAAGCAAGACATAGAAGAAATCTAACCTTGCTTTGTTTTGGTTTTTTCCATGGTGCCTGTTGCTTCTCTCCTCCAGCTTATTCTTCAACATTGCATCTTCATTGTCCCTGGATCAGGCCATCCCCTCTTCCTCGGACCTGTCAATTGAAATCAAGAGTAAGGGAACAGGTGAAGTGACTGGATTTACTTTATGTGTTAACTTTAAAAAACTGAAATGAACACAGCTATTAGAAGCAACAGGCGTTATGTGCAATTTCAGAAGAGTGAAAACATTGTTGAGTAAATATTTGGCTTAAAACTCAAAGGTAGGGCTTCCCTGGTGGTGCAGTGGTTAAGAATCCACCTGCCAATGCAGGGGACATGGGTTCGAGCCCTGGTCTGGGAAGATCCCACATACCGCAGAGCAACTAAGCCCATGCGCCACAACTGCTAAGCCTGTGCTCTAGAGCCCGCGAGCCACAACTGCTGAGCCCACGTGCCACAATTACTAGAGCCTCTGCGCCGCAACAAAAGAAGCCACCACAATGAGAAGCCCGAGCGCAGCAACGAAGACCCAACGCAGCCAAAAATAAACAAACAAAACAAATAAATAAATAAACTTATATTAAAAAAACTCAAAGGTAAATATCTTGTCAACAAGTATGAAATTCATTACTTAAAATTATGGTAGTTTTTAAGATACTATTTTGGGGATCAAATAAATTAATTTAAACACATTGATTTTATTAGCAGGGTATAGTTTAAGGAAATTAACTTGAGCAGGCATAAAGGCTAATATATCTGTTTCTATTTAATTAAATAGTAAGTTCCTTGATGGCCTTATCCCCACTTTCTGCATCTGGTAGACTTTTTTACACCAGGAGATGCTTGTCAAATGTAGCCTGGCTGCTGTGACCATTAGACATGAAACTGCCAGTTCAGAATGAAATCTAACAAGCAAAAATGGTATCGTGGACATTGGCCCTCTTTTTTTTTTTTTTTTTGCGGTACGTGGGCCTCTCACTCTTGTGGCCTCTCCCGTTGCAGAGCACAGGCTCCGGACGCACAGGCTCAGCGGACATGGCTCACGGGCCCAGCCGCTCCGCGGCATGCGGGATCTTCCCGGACCGGGGCATGAACCCGTGTCCCCTGCATCGGCAGGCGGACTCTCAACCAATGCGCCACCAGGGAAGCCCGGCCCTCTTTTTATCCATCTAGAATTTCCAATGGTTGGGGAGTTCCCCAACCTTATGAGGCTTGATCAGAGGCCTCCCATTATATAGAGGCTGAAAGTGCCAGGTTCTCCTAGCCTCCCTTGCAGCTAAGGTATGATGGGCACATGGTACTGCTTTGATACACCCACCCCAATTGGCAGTTGCAGAAGAATTTCCTAAGGCAGATATACTTGATATACTTTCTACTTTCTTAGAAATAGAAAGAATTCTTAAGACAGCAGCAGCAGCAGCAAAGGGGGTGGTGGTGACCATGATCTGGTACAGACAGTTTAGGTAACTCAAGCTGCTGCTGTTCTTGGTCCTTTCCTCACCAGAACAGCTGTACTACATGATTTGGGGCGTTGCTGTTGGCCGCATATCCCAAACTTGGTTCTCCAGTCTCCTAGCAATTCTATGAGCTGCCCATATCCTTTCAACAAATTCCTTGGCTGCATAAATTAGCCAGAGCTATTTTTTTTACTGCTTTGCAACTAAGAAACCTAATTGAAACAATAAAAATATATTAACACTATCCAAGATTGAGAAGACACAAGTTAAGACTTTGTTCATTGCTCTAGGAAAGACATATCTAATCCATAGTGATAAAATGCAGATCAGTATTTGCCTAGGGCAGGAGGTGGGAGTTTAACTGGGAAAAGGCACAGTGAACTTTTTAGAGTGATAAAAATATTCTGTTGCTTAATTGTGGTGGTGGTTATACAGATGCATAAATTTGTCAAAATTCATCAAAATGTATATTTTGACTGGGTGCATTTTATCCTGTATAATTTATACCTCAAAGTAGAATTGGTGTTTCAGTCATATATTGAGGTCTGTGAAGCAAAATGATAAATTGACAGTCTGGAAGGTTCACATGGATGAAAACCTGGTCAATAGCTACACAGTTATAAATGAGGGATCTAAAGGAAGGCCCAAAGTGAAGGCCATATGCCATTTGGAATCTTGTACATTTTTCATGTGAGCATGGAAGTTACGTCAAGGTAAGGCATCTTCCCTAGCTATCTGAATCTCTTTCATAGCTTATATAAGCATAACTAAGATGAAATGTTTCTGCTCCTTAGCAATTGATTTGATATTTAATGAATTCCATGATGAATATAATTAAATCACAGAATGTTAGAGCCAAAAAGGCACTGAGAAAATTATTTGATCCGTCTTCTTCATTTATAGGAGAAGCAACTGAGGCCTGGAGAGGAGAAGAGAAGTGACCTGCTCAAAGCCACACAGCTTTGAAAATAATTGTTAGAAGTAATTTCTGTTACTATTAGGGGGAAAAAATCTTGAAATATGTGAAGCCATATTTTAATGGGATTTTATGGATAATTAATTCCAGCAGATTTATTGATCTAATCTACAACTAATTAAAAACAAACCCCAAAACCTCCATCTATCTGAGATAAAATGTAAATTTATGCATTTTCAGAGGTAAGACATCATCAGGCTCACAAGTGTACAAATAGTTGCTGATTTCAAGAAGTAATAAAAGGTATGTGGTTACTAGAAAATAAATTAGAAATTTTATTTTATTTATTTAATTACAAAAGCAACCAAACCACGTTGTAAAAAATTTTTTAAATATAGAGGGAAAAAACCAACTATAACCTCTACTTAATGATCACAGTCATTTGATTGTATTGCCAGTCAATCATTTTTCTCTTGAAGTTTTACCTGATTGTTAATGGAGCCTACCTATAATTTTTTATCTACTTTTCCACCTACATTATAACATAAGCACGTTACTTTCTTTTACAAATTGGACCATTATTATTCATGTTGTTTTTATTGTGGTCATTTGGGTAGAGGGTACGAGCGTTCCTCCTTAGTCCCAGTCAGTGTTAACAATCTGCTGGAATTCTTCCATTCCTTTCTCCATCCTCATAGAACCACATTCAAACATATATACAGAATATACATATATGGGGTGGAGCTGTCATTGTAGTTCATACTGTACCTCTCTGCATCATCTCTCTCACTTAATACATCGTAGCAGTCCTTCCAAGTTAATTGGTATAGATCTAAAAATCACTTTTTTTTTTTTTTTGGTGGTACGCGGGCCTCTCACTGTTGTGGCCTCTCCCGTTGCAGAGCACAGGCTCCGGACGCCCAGGCTCAGCAGCCATGGCTCACGGGCCCAGCCGCTCCGCAGCATGTGGGATCTTCCCGGACCGGGGCACGAACCCATGTCCCCTGCATCGGCAGGCGGACTCTCAACCACTGCGCCACCAGGGAAGCCCTAAAAATCACTTTTAATGGCTGCATAATATCCATGGTAGGAATGACCTGTGTTAATCATTCCTGTATCGATGGGCATTCCTCTTATTTCCATTTTGTCACTGAAACAATGCTGCAACAAACATCTTGGTACATAGAGCCATATATATTGGTGCTTTTATGTATGTAGGGGTTTAATAGATATGACTAGGTTGCTTTCCAAAAAGACTATATTCTTATTTCCTCCAAGAACACTGCATGAGTACCTTTTCTCCTGCATCCCAGCCAATAGTGGACGTTAACGCTTTTTAGTTCTTGCTAGTCAGATGGGTGACAAGTGATATTTCATCTTACTTTTACTAATTTCTAGTGCTATTAAGCTTATCTACATATACTTACTGGACATTTAGATTTACTCTTTTGTGATTATTCCTCTGCTTTGCATATTTTTCTATAGGGTCATCTGCCTTTTCCTTATCAATTAATGAGGGCTTTTATGTAATATAGATTAAATATTTATTTGTCACATGATTTATGAATATTTATCCCATCTATCTTTTTGTCTTTTGACTTTGTAGACACTTTTGCTATTGACACTTTTTTTTTTTTTTTCTGGTACGCGGGCCTCTCACTGTTGTGGTCTCTCCCGTTGCGGAGCACAGGCTCCGGACGCGCAGGCTCAGCAGCCGTGGCTCACGGGCGCAGCCGCTCCGCGGCATGTGGGATCTTCCCAGACCGGGGCACGAACCCGTGTCCCCTGCATCAGCAGGCGGGCTCTCAACCACTGCGCCATCAGGGAAGCCCTATTGACACATTTTTTTAATTTATGAAGTCAAATACATTTTTTCCTTAATTGCTTCTTGGTTTCTTGAGTTGGTTTTAAAAGCTCTCCTCAGCCCCCGAGTTTTTGTTTGTTTGTTTGTTTGTTTGTTGCGGTACGCGGGCCTCTCACTGCTGTGGCCTCTCCCATTGCGGAGCACAGGCCCCGGACGCGCAGGCTCAACAGCCATGGCTCACGAGCCCAGCCGCTCCGCAGCATGTGGGATCCTCCCGGACCAGGGCATGAACCCGTGTCCCCTGCATCAGCAGGCGGACTCCCAACCACTGCGCCACCAGGGAAGCCCCCCCAGAGTTTTATGTATATATTTTTTCCTAAATTTTCTTCTAAGGTTTTTATTATTGTTAAGTATTTAATTCATCTAGAATTTGTTTTTATATATGGAGTGAGAGAGTGTTCACTTTCCTTATTTTCCAGATAGCTAGCCACTTGTAGCTACACCAGTTATTACATAAATCATCATTTTGCTCCATGGAATTCAAATACCATTTCTCATATACAGTGAGATCTATTATTTTTCTGTGGACTCTCTATTCCATCCTGATCTATCTAACTATTCCTATTCCAAAATCACAAATTATATGGCTCTTCAGTGTTTGAAAAATATTTGATGAGGCAAGTCAACTATTATTCTTTTTATAATTTGCTTTTCCTGACATTTATTTTTCCATATGAATAAATGTACTACATGATGATTTTACCCATTACAAAAAAATGTTGAAATTTTCATTGGAATTGCATAGATTTATATATTAATGTGGGAGAATTGGTATTTTTCTTACATCAAATCTTGTCATCCAAGAGCAATATAGTTCTTCCCATTTGTCTGAATCTTGTTTTACGTTTTTCAATCAGATTTTTTAGTTTTCTCTTAAAGTTCCTGTACTTTTATTGTTAAGTTTATTCTTAAATAATTTATACTTTTTATTGCTACTGTGAATGGCATTTTTCCATTTCCAATTCTCTCTTGCTGGTTTTCGTATTCTATCCCTCTCTCTCTTTTTTTTTTTTTTTTTTTTTTTTTTTTTTTCTTTTTGCGGTATGCGGGCCTCTCACTGTTGTGGCCTCCCCCGTTGCGGAGCACAGGCTCCGGATGCGCAGGCCCAGCGGCCATGGCTCACGGGCCCAGCCGCTCCGCGGCATATGGGATCCTCCCAGACCGGGGCACGAACCCGTATCCCCTGCATCGGCAGGCGGACTCTCAACCACTTGCGCCACCAGGGAGGCCCTCTTTTTTTTTTAATATTTATTTTATACATAGCCACATTACTAAATTGTTTTATTAATTATGGAAGATTTTTAAAATAAGTATTTCTAGGTGACTTTTATCCTTATTTTCAAATTTTATACTGGTTACTTCATTGTTGTATTTTATTTGCTAGGGCTTCTAGAATAATGTTTACTAATAATAGTGACAGTGGATATCATTATCCATCTTCTTATTTTAATGTAAATGGCTTTAAAGTCACTTAGAATCATATTTATTTTCTACCTTTGGTAAATAATCTATATCATATTTAAGTAATTTCTCTTTAGTCTTATTTTACTAAAATTCCTTATTAGGAATTTATCAGTCCTTTCAGCAGCTGATAGAATTGCCTTTTTCTCCTTTAATTTATTATTATAATGAATTATACTGATTCCCTGATGTTGAATCATCCTTACATTCCTGGGATATTTGCTTGGTCATAGGATATAGTTTTGTTGATACTCTGCTGGGTTCTATTTGTTAATATTTAGACATTTTTGCATCTATATTCATGAGTGATTTTGATCTGTGGAGGATTTATTGCTTTTTTGTTTTTTATTCTATGGGGGGGAATTAACCTTATCCTAGCTTCTTAAAGTGAATCAAAGAGTTTTAATCTTTTTCTATAATCTAGAAATTTTTTAATTAAATTGCAATTATCTGTTCATTGAAAGAGAGTAGAATGTAGCTATGAAAACATTTGGTCTTAGTGCCTTTTTAAAAAAGTAGATCCTCTAGAAACTGTCCTACAGAGTGAAGTAAGTCAGAAAGAGAAAAACAAATGTCGTATATTAACACATATATGTGGAACCTAGAAAAATGGTACAGATGAACCAGTTTGCAGGGCAGAAATTGAGACACAGATGTAGAGAACAAACATACAGACAGCAAGGGGGGAAAGTGGCGGGGGATGGGGGTGGGGGTAGGATGAATTGGGAGATTGGGATTGACATGTATACACTGATGTGTATAAAATGGATGACTAATAAGAACCTGCTGTATAAAAAATAAGTAAAATAAAATTCAAAAAAAGATCCTTAAACCTTATTCAATTTCTTCAAAAGTAATTGGTCTTTTCGACTTTTTAACTTAATTTTATAATTTATATTTTCCTAGGAAATAATTTCCTTAAGTTTGTCAACAAATCTGTTGATAGAGAATAAGCATCTAACTTTTATTGAACAGCTGCTATGTGCCAAGCACTATGCTTCATGTTTTATTTATATTGTCACCTCTAACTGAATCCTCATATTGGTCCTGTTTAGTTTGGATCATTATCTTCATTTTTTAGATGAGCATATTAAGGCTTGGGAAAATGAGGTAATGAAGTACCCAGGATCACAGATAAGAAGTGGCAGAGGGAGACAGAATTGGAACTCAGATCTCTGTGCTTTCAGAGCTGGTGGATTCAACTCCTAAATTTCTCCAAATAGTTTCACAATCATTATATTTAATTACTGAGAAATAGTCGTTTGAGGAATTATATCATTGTTTTCTTTCCCTCTCCCCATTATTGAATATTAGGCTCATTCTCTATTTTTCATTATAATTAATGAATATAAAAAAGAATAGAGCTTTTTTCCCCCTTATTTAAGACCTTTTTTAGGCTAAGTTTACAGAAGAGAATTACTAGTTTGAAGAGGATGATCATATTATTGAGTAATATATTTTGAAAAGTACATCTTAAAAGGGAAAATAACAGGATTACATGGACAAGTACTATGACTTTTTCTGGAAAGAGCTATAGTACATTATGAAATTCCCTTTGAGATCTTACTTGTAGTCTGCCTCATTGCCTATGGGCATCCCTCACTCTCTGGGCCCAGTAATTCTTTACTCTGCCCTTCATAGTCCTTGAATCACTGCCTACCTTTGAATAAATCAGATACTGCCACGTTCTTCTCACCAAGTTAGCATGCTTCTACTCCTCCCCAGCCTTCCTCCTTTCTTTCCATCTCTACAGTAGCAATTCTAGCCTCTAATAACATCCATCTGGGCCTTGGCAGGCGCTTGAAAAAATACTGGTTTTTAGAAAAAGCCTGTTTGTCTCTAAACCATGTCTGATCATTATATAGAGCAATGGTTTTTAGTCTGTTCTTTGAAGCCCTCAGGTTTTTTTGAGCCTGGCTTGGGAAGAGAGAGAGAAAGCCACCAAGCTGGTGGAGTCTCGGGCCCCCCTTCCCACCCCCTTCAACCAGAGTCTCTCCGTTCTCATCTAATTCACGTACTATAGCTTTGGGGAAGAATTTTCTTTTAAAATGGGTTCCTCCTGTTTTAAAAAGGTTCTAAAATGATCACGATAGAGAAATAAGAATGTTGAAACATTAACCTAAAAAGTTATAGCCAGATTTTTATGAAATTAATTCAAGTAGTAAAATTAGTAATATTAATAAAGTTAATAGAAGCCTAAAGAATATTGAAAAATCTCCTGACCCTCCCCCAGACTGACCTAGAATGTATACTCCACACACAAATGCAGGCATAAGACCACAAAAACTTAGGATTGTCTATTACTTTCCAATTACTGCTGTGACAGAAAAGGAAAGTTTGGCACTTTGGGGAATTGAAATTAATTGAAAACAGGCTTCAGTTAATTTCCATTCCAGTGTCCTTTATTGAATGGGTCTTTAGTGCACATTTCTAATTTAGTAGAATGAGAACTTTTTATGTTAGGGGGAGGGTGATGAGGAAATATTTTCCCCTGAAACTAAAATAATTCATCAGGACAAATCTTGCAAATGGTTTCAAAGAGGAAAGTCTACATGATCTTTGTGATATAGAGAAGTACTTTCAAAAAATTATGAAAGGGGTTGTTTGTTTTTTCCATACAGCCTAAAAGAAAAATATGTTTCATGAAATGATATATTTCATGACCTTGCTTGTACCTGCGTCATAGTTTCCAAAGCACTCTCCCATACATTATCTCACCTGATGATTGTAGCAATGCTGTGCAGTGGGCAGCACACTTTACCATCCATTTTATAAAAAGGGAAACAGTAGCTCTGAACAATTAAGGAAGTAGCTCCAAGTAGAACCATTATTCTTTCTAGTAGTTTCTATCTTTAAATAAACCTCTTCATGTCACAGGATTCCAAAGCACTGTAGTATCAAAAGCCACTTTTACTGTCATTAAAAACGTATCAGTTCCTATGTGGGGTCTGATAGCTATTTGAAAAAACAGATTGAATAAATTATAAAATGAGGAAAGTTTTGATAAGTCTCATGACATATAAGGAGATTGAGAGAAAGAGAAAGAATACAAAGTAGAACAAAAAAATAGGATGTAACCACAGATTCAGAGGCTATGAAATATTGTTATTAAAATTCTATGTGCATTTTATTGCCAATAACTTTTAAAGTGAAATGAAATGGACCATTTTTTAGGAAAACATAGGTTGTTGAACTTTGTTTTAAAAACTATAAAGTCAATTACAACTCTCTATAGAAGATATTGAAAGAGGGAAGTCAAATATCTACCACCAAATAAGAAATAACCCAGGATAATATAACAGGAAATTTCTATAAATAACAATGACTGTGTTATTTAATCCATACCCGAAAATAAGATATATATGTCACTAAATCCATTCTATGAGGTTCTGATACCAAATCTACTCTAGGATAGCCTAAATAAATATACAAATATTCTAAATAAAATATCAGAAAACAAAAATACAACACTATGATCAGTGGTTTGTTCTAGGTTATAGAAAGGTCTTGATGCTTAGAAATCTATTAATATAATTCATTAATCAATATAATGCAAAAAACAAAACAAAAACAAAAGCAAAGAGCACAGTGTGACCCTGAGAAGCAAAATGATGAGATAAGACAAATTTCACAATACGTAAGTACATATGCAGGTGTTTAAAATGAGGATGCCTCAGTGATAATGTAACTTTTTATACCCAATTCCCCCAAATATATATAATAAAATCATCCTTGAATACATAGCAATTTATGATGGCAAAGGCAATAAATTAAAGAAGTAAAATAGGGATCTCACCAGATGACTCAAACAATAAATAGTCTTATTTTGAAAATAGTTCTTGGTCCTCAAGTCAGCCTCTTACTTGACCTTTTCTCAAATATGAGTGTTGCTAGAAACAGGATGGCCCCTGCCACTGAATCAGGTCACAAGGCCATTGTCACATCCTTGGTTAACTGCCTGAATGCTAGTTCCCTCACCAGACTGTAAGCAGAGGGTGTGTTTTATTCATCTTTGTATCCCCTGCTCCTTGCCCCATTCTGAGCTTGTGCTCAACAAATGTTTATGGAAGTGAGTTGAATTCTCATCTAATAGCCTACAGAGAAACATGATTTTTACCATGCATGCTTCACATAAGCAAAAAATAATCAGTGGTAAATACAGAAAGAGTTTAGCCTAGAGGTGATTTTTGTTAGAAAAAAAAATTGTTTTATTTTATCAAGCAAAGTTTCACTAGCAGAAATATATCCCCCGCGTCCACCATTGAGCTTGACAAACCAAGAGAGAGTAAATAGGATTTCCTAACAAATGGTCCAGCACCAAAACTGTAACTGATACTCCATGGTTGCCAGCAACCTCAAAGTGCCCAGAGCCAATGAGAAGAGGGGCAAAGCACAGAGAGTGGGCAATTCTGTAGCTCATAAAGCACATAGAGGTTCTTTACATCTGAATATGGAATAGCAGAGGTCCTCTCACCTCCACTCCACAGGCACGTGAATTTTTTTGTTTTGTCTACCAAATATCAGTCAAGATATTTGCTTGAGTTGCTATGTGTCAACTCAATCAGAAAAAAAAAAAACAAAAACGAATGCCAGCATGCTATTAACACATACAAAAAAGTCCAATGGCCAGAGATAATTATTTTAAGTTTAAGAGTGCCTCATTTAAGACATCAAAACTTATCAAAAGTTTCAGACCGTATTACTTCCAGAAGCTCTTCTGACTCATTAAGTGGCATACATAAAGGTGTTAGAACCTGATTTTGCAAGCCTGGACACTTCAGGGGCTACAGGTCTGGTGAGGATGATGTGCACTATCTCTTTTCTTATCCTGGTTTGACTCACTTTAATTTCAACCTTTTAAACAGGTTCTCTCCCTGGATTATCTGACTAGAAGTTAAGAGCGTCCCGGCGCTCTGTGCAAGAGGCAGAGGGCACAGTGTTACCTGAATAGAAGGTAAATACCTACTTCAAAAGAAAATTGACTGTTGCTATATTTTCACTAGGTCAGTCCTGCTTGGAAGAGAGGGAAGATGGTGAAGGGCAAGAGAGGCTCTTGGGAGAATTTTGCAGGGAAGGAGCCCTGAGCCCCAGAGAAAGCTCCCTCCAGCCCTAGGCGTGACCCTAATTTGCAGAGGGTAAACCCTTAACTAGTCCCCAGGAAATATTCTTGCGGCTGAAGCACAGGCAGTGGCAGGGCTCACAAGATCTGAATCACGTAGCTGAGTTAGTAGTACTTTGTGAAATAGAGCATCAGTTACCACTACCAGCCTACTTTAGGTGAGGGGGAAACAAGGTTACTGCTGACACTCCTGGGAGCGTATTTTTCATAGTTCAGATGAAATGACATCCAGTTTGGATCTGCCTTCAGCACTTTTAGATCTGCTAAAAAGGAAACTAGAGTAAAATACAATCTTCATAATGGCTAATTTCTCACCACCTCCCAGTGAACTCCAGGACTTGGAAATCATAGACAAATCCTGCAAATCTATGACCTCAGTTGGAATAGCCCACAGCCTGTGCACCGTTTACAGGGGTCAGCAATGTTCTCTTGAAACGACAGCATTCTCCCTGCAGAACTAGTTCCCCCACAGGCCTTACGTATTCCTACCTGAGGATCTCAGTCCCCACAGTTCGCCTGCCTAAAACCCTCTGCCCTCTGCCAACCCAAGTCCTGCTCACCCTTCAAAGGGCATATCATGACTCATACCCTTCATAAGCCTTGACTTGGCTATTCTCCTCAACTGTCATCTGTCTTCACTAGGGCAAGGATCATCTAATAACCCATTATTATTAGAGTCAAACAGCATAGTAACCTAGATCTAAGAAATATTCAACATTTTTACTGATTGATAACAAGTGTAAATTCATCATTAGTTTGATCATTTCTTTTTTAATTTATCCTATTTCATACATGTTCTCCTTAGAGCTAAGGTATACTGGACCCAATCAGTGGGTAATTTTGTACCACATCTCGTAAGTTTGGAACGAGGATAAAAGGCCTAGGGAATTCCCTGGTGGGCCAGTGGTTAGGACTCTGTGCTTTCACTGCTGAGGGTGCGGGTTCAATCCCTGGTCAGGGAACTAAGATTCTGCAAGCCGCTCAGCAGCACGGCCAAAAAAGAAAAGAAAAGGCCTAAAAACATTCCATAAAGAGACCAGAACACATTGGGCACACTGGGTCTGGTTTTGCTAAGAAGCTATATTCTGATTCCTAAATCTCATATTGCACTATTTCAATTTCCTTTTTGGAAAAAGTTGGGACAGGAATAAGGAAATAAAATATAAAATAGAAGTACTCCATCCTCCTGCCTCCAAACTGAATTACATACTTCTCCCATCCCAGATAGTTGGATAGCAATCCTATCCTTCAGAACCTTTAAAAATATGTATGGAAAGACACTGAACAACCTCACTTGAAATCTATCTAGGGCTACTTAAACGTACTATAGCAAATCATTCCCTGTGTAGATCATGCCCATTTCATCTTGTTCTGATGTCATTTGAAAATGGCTCCCTTAACTGAAGGCAAGCTGATCTAACAGGGCACACACATGCTGCCCCACATCATTTCTTGCCCTCGTTGCTATGTACTTAGCGCTCTTGTTAGGCCATCCATTTTGCTTTCTGATGACGCAATCTGTGAACATTTTCCTCAGGCTTCCTACCATAGAACTATGTAAAAATGTTCCCTAAAGAGTCAGGAAGGTAGTGCACCTCATGACCAGCAGTATTGGGGAAAGGAAGGAATACTCGACTGAGATCCAACCCTGACTTCTCACTCACTGTGGGGCTGTGGGAAAGCCAGGCACCCTCTCCAGGCTTCCATTTCCTCATATCTACTATGCGGAGTCTCTCAAAGTCCTTGCAGCTCTGAAATGCTGAGGCTAAAACCCTAGCAGGGCATCTCCAAATATTACTCAGCAATATGGTGATACGGCAACCAATGGCTTTCCTTCCCAGCCCTCAGTCCAGAGCCTTCCATAACTGTCCCTTTGTTCAATTTAAAAAACAAAAACCAGGGACTTTCCTGGTGGTCCAGTGGCTAAGACTCTGAGCTCCCAATGCAGGGGACCTGGGTTCGATCCCTGGTCAGGGAACTAGATCCCACATGCCGCAGCTAAGAGTTCTCATGCCGCAACTAAAGATCCCGCGTGTCACAACTAAGACCTGGCACAGCCAAAATAAATAAATAAATGTTAAAAAAAAAAAAAGACCCACTGTACCCCAAACCAAAAGGATGCTAAACAGTTCACAATTTCCTAATCCCTATTTCTTCTGCTATGTCATTTTAGCTATCTTTTTAGTATCTAGGTCTTTATTTTGAGAGAAGGAAACAAAACTGTCTGTTTTCCTGATCTTTTTCTTCTGCTAAATGAATATCCCTTGTTGGACTTATATTTCTTTCCAATGAAGACTTTCTTTTTTTTTTTTAACATCTTTATTTTAGTATGATTGCTTTACAATGGTATGTTAGTTCCTGCTTTATAACAAAGTGAATCAGCTATACATATACATATATCCCCATATCTCCTCCCTCTTGCATCTCCCTCCCACCCTCCCTATCCCACCGCTCTAGGTGGTCACAAAGCACCGAGCTGATCTCGCTGTGCTATGCGGCTACTTCCCACTAGCTATCGATTTTACATTTGGTAGTGTATGTATGTCCATGCCACTCTCTCACTCCAATGAAGATTTTCACTTGGCTGTTCCATGGTCACCTCAAATTCAACCTGTTTAAATCATATCAGTCACCTTCACCCTATCCAGGTACTCCCTTCAGATTTTATTTCTCAGGCTCTGTCACTAACACCACTATTGACCCAGACTTAAGACCTTAGAATGATTTTCCTCTCATACTATGAGCCACCATTAGTGAAATCCTTCTGAGTCTTCCTTTATATGGTTTCTTACATTTTCTCCTTCCTTTTTTTTAAAAAATTTGTTTATTAAAAAAAATTTTTTTTGGCTGCATTGGGTCTTCATTGCTGCGCACAGGCTCTCTAGTTGCATCAAGCAGGGGCTACTCTTCGTTGTGGTGTGCAGGCTTCTCATTGTGGTGGCTTCTCTTGTTGCAGAGCACAGGCTCTAGAGCGCAGGCTCAGTAGGTGTGGCACACAGGCTTAGTTGCTCTGCGGCATGTGGGATCTTCCTGGACCAGGGATCAAACCCATGTCCCCTACATTGGCAGGTGGATTCTTAACCACTGCGCCACCAGGGGAGTCCCTCTCCTTCCTTTTCATTGTCACTTCTTTGGTTCAACCTGACTGCTTTGTTCCTAAACATCTATAGGAACATCCTAATTAGTTTATCAACAATCTATGCTGCTACAGAACTAGATTATTTTCCTTTAAATATCACTTTTATCATCTTTTGCCCTTGTTCATGCTCTTGAATAGCTCTCTCCTTATTAAAATATACAACAAACCTCAAGGTCCTCCACAATGTCCCTGACCTTCCTCTCCAACCTTGTTTCTGTTATTTAGGAGGTATTCCAGCCCCCTAACTCTTATTCGCCACTTGCATTCCTACCTTGTCTCTCCCCTTCCCTGCAGCCTAGTCTGCCCTCCTCATCCTACTCCAATTGTCAAATCCTTACTCATTCCCCAAAGTCTAACTCAGGTTCCTTCCCTCTCTGGGACTTTCACCTTCAGTCCAATAGGAAATTATCCC
Source organism: Mesoplodon mirus (assembly GCF_964341445.2). Taxonomy (NCBI): domain Eukaryota; kingdom Metazoa; phylum Chordata; class Mammalia; order Artiodactyla; family Ziphiidae; genus Mesoplodon; species Mesoplodon mirus. The sequence goes on along the minus strand of NC_138990.1, from coordinate 55,749,856 downwards.
TGTCGTGGAATATCTGTAGAACTCAGTTGGAACCAAAACCATGATTTTCTGCTGTATGTATCTTATGTTATAGTCTCATTTTCTAAATAGACTTCTTGAGAAAAGAGGCTATTTTTTCCAACTCCCTGTATTCTTGGTGCCTGTTTTATATTCTTACATAGAATAGAAGCTCAGTAAAAATTTGTTGACTGAGATGGTAAGCCTGCTAAACATTGTCAATAATAACTATTTAGCACATAATCCTCCCCTAATTAATTAGGTGTTAATTACTTACTAATAATCACTTGTTAAGTGTTCTCTTACCTAACAATCTGGCAATCAACAGTCGTGGACATAGAGACAAAGGGAGAAAGAATTTGGCTGCAGGAACTCCCGGCTGGGAGAGTAGAACAAAGGGGTTTAATGCTGTATCTCAGTCCTAAAGGGCATTTTCAGAGTGACAGGGTCTAAAATAAGATGATCTGTGATGGCTTAGCCTTTGTTATATATATTAGATTCTAACGTTTTGGATTTAGAGACAAAGTCAATCCTTTTCTTCTCCACCCATTTTGGAACGGACCTTAGAAACCTCACTGCCTGGGGCTTGCCCACTTCTTTTCTCTTAACATTCAGGGACTGCCTTTGGCCTGTAATATCTACCACTCGTCTTCTTGGGGATCCATGCTCCTAGTCTCCAAAACAAATATGAGATAGGGAGTAAATGAGCCTGTAGACGCAAGATCTAGGAATCCAGGAAAAACAAAAACAAAAACGAAACCACACCCACCCCTTTGAAAGCAATATTTTCAGCCTGCTCCTTGAATCTTTAACTCCTTCCCACACATTCCTAAGCTGAGGTCCTTCCTCTAGCCTGTGGCTTGTGAAGCTGAGAGAAATACTGTAAATCTGGATGCAAAGTTCACATGCAAATCAAAACCCTGCTTCTTAAAATCCTGTAAATTCAGTTTTCATAGTCTTTTGAATTTACTGTTAATAGCCATAATCCCCATTGGCAAAAATTATATAAATAAGTAGATTCAGTACATTTGAAAAGTCATTAAAATGTTAATATAGAATATTTAGAATCACGGAAGCAAGAAAAGCTCATTTGTGAAAATCCTGGGACCCACAGGATGTGAGGGGAAAAAGCGAGGTTGAAACTCAGACTCTTACGCACCTTCACCAGGGCCCATTTTGCTCCTATCTCTTGACAACTTCAAAGTCTTGTCAAATTTACAATATCCCACAATCATACATTAAGGATAAAAAAAGTTCTAAGGCTCCTGGTCTCTTTAAATGTCACCTCATTAAAAGGGCCTTCCCTGACCACGCACGTAAGAGCAGGACTCAGCTTTCACTGCCTGTCTCCTTTCCATTGCTTCAGTTTTCCCTACAGCATTTTCTACCAAATGACAATGCTCTGTTTATTTGTTTATTGATCATCTTGGCCCATCATCTCCACTTCATGAGGGCTTGGATGTTTTTATTCACTCTGCATTCCCCGAGGTCTGAAAGAGGGTCTCGCACAGAATAGACCCCAAATCAATAGGTATGAAGTAAATGAATGAAACAGTATCAGTATCATGGTTTAGAAAGACCAAACCAAACCACACCTAACCAGAACGACTTGCAATATAAACCAAGGATTCAGCATATGTAGTAAAAAGGATCAGAGCTGAAAGATGACACAGAGATCAGCCAGCCAGACCGTGTCACTTCAAAATAGAGAAAATGAGGTCCATGGTTAAGTGACTTGACTTAAGTCATAAGCTCTTGTTTTGCCAGAAATAATAAAATGGGTCACTACAGAGTTCCAATTTCTTGTACAAATATGGTAATTATGGAATTTGATAATACCGTTTTAATCTCAGTGAGGTGGGCCTCATAAATAAGTGGAATAAAAAAGCTTTCAGGTCAGGCCCTTTGCCCAAATAAACCAACCTCACTGTCACCAACACTATGACTTTATTCCTTTGGATCTTGAGAGATTTTTTAAAAACATACTTTACTTACTCTGCTGTCAGCTAACACTTTAACTAGTTGAGAGCAACACTGAGAGACAAGCTAGGTAGGGGATGGGAATGGGGAATCTGAGCTTTGAAGTATGGAGCGTCTAGACTCCAGTCCTAGCTGTATGATTTAAATAGTTGATTGACCCTGGGAAAATTACTTAATCTCTCTGCGAGTCTGATTAGCTCAGTCTGTGGTATGATTATATGTCTCTGGTAGTGATTATTACTATCCTTTGCAGTTTTGCCTAGCACACAGCTGGAAGCTCTAGCCTAAGATCGATAGAGGTGAAAGAAAAAGCAAACTTTGGATCCTCCCAAAGAGTCTAGATTCAACGGTCTTTAAAGGTAGGAACCATATGTTAAGCTTCGTCTGTGGTCTCGAGCACCTAGCTCACAGGTAAGCACTGTGCAGGCGCTGGTTACCGCTTCAGGAGCCAGAATCGAGAGCTTGCATCCAAGGCGGCAGCCTCAGCCCAGCTGTGGAGAGGGAGGGAGCCCCCCCAGCAATCAATTGCTTGGCAATCTCAGGCCTGAAAATGGGGCTAGAGATAGATGAAGGAGCTGTGCATGCTCCTATCTTTCAGAGGTGCTGAAAGGGCCTGGAAGTGTGAGAGGGAGAAAACCATACTTATCAGGAATTCTCTCAAGGAAAGTATCTTGTGTGATCATCGAAAGGAATGCTTCGATAAGCATCTTGAGGGTGTGTATGTATGTGTGTGTGTTTGGGGTGGGTGATGGGATATCCTAGATGCAGGCTTGAATAGAAACAGATGGTTGCCAGAAAGCCTTCTTAGAAGGGTGAGTCTGGTTTGCTTGTAGGATTTTTGTTTTGCTGAGTGGTGTAGCCAGTGTGAGGCCAGAGTTGAACCGCTCTTGATCCTGAACAGGAGACTGAGTACTGCCCTTGGGAGTCCTCCTTTTCCACTCTACCTCCGTGGAGGAATCCGCCTCTTTTCTATTCAAATGTTGAATAATGAAAGAAAATCTGTTTGAATGAGTGTCAGATTTTAAGCCTGCCTCATGTCTCTTGATCAAGCTCTGCCTATGGGACCTTAATGTTATGCCTGAGTGTGGCTCCCGATATATCCCTGTAGCCAGTTAGACATTAGTTGATATGATTTTGCTACTTGTAACAGCTAATGACTGGACTGGCTGAACTTACTTGATTTGTTTCTCTGTTTCATAGTATTTCAAATAAAACTTCATAGCAGTTAGTATATATGATACAGATGTGTAGATGGTCACAGTTCATGCATTTCCTCAAATCCTTGCCTGTGTACCTTTGTTCCTTCCATCCTCTGTGCCTCAAATATCTTTCCCTATCTAATGAATATTTCTCATCCGTCAAGGCTCAATTTAAGCCCCTCCTTCTCTATGAAGCCTGCCCTGGTCCTCCAAGTCATCATTAGTTGATCCCTCTTCTACTACATTCTCATATCATATTATTAGTGTCTCTCTCTGTTGGGATGTATAGGCAACAGGCCCTGTCTGTGTCCCACACAACACTATAAGCTGCACCAGGACAGGGACTATTCATATTCATATCCATTGCACCTGGTGAGCATCTGGTTCTTATCAAACTAGACTGCTAGACTTTAAGCCTCAGGATAAACATAGATTATCTCTTTATAATAGCAATTTTACTCAATGGTAAGCAATTTTAAAAAGTATTATATATTTTATTTTTTTTAATTAATTTATTTTATTTGTTTATTTTTAGCTGTGTTGGGTCTTCGTTGCTGCACACGGGCTTTCTCTAGTTGCGGCGAGTGGGGGCTACTCTTTGTTGCGGTCCACAGGCTTCTCATTGCGGTGGCCTCTCTTGTTGCGGAGCACGGGCTCTAGGCACGCGGGCTTCAGTAGTTGTGGCTCGCAGGCTCTAGAGCGCAGGCTCAGTAGTTGCGGCGCATGGGCTTAGTTGCTCCGCGGCATGTGGGATCTTCCCGGACTAGGGCTCGAACCCGTGTCCCCTGCGTTGGCAGGTGGATTCCTAACCACTGCGCCACCAGGGAAGCCCAGTATTATATATATATATATATATATATATATATATATATATTTTTTTTTTTTTTTTTTTTTTTTTTTTTTTTTTTGCGGTACACGGGCCTCTCACTGTTGTGGCCTCTCCCGTTGTGGAGCACAGGCTCAGGACGCGCAGGCTCAGCGGCCATGGCTCACAGGCCCAGCCACTCCACGGCACGTGGGATCTTCCCGGACCGGGGCACGAATCCGTGTCCCCTGCATCGACAGGCGGACTCTCAACCACTGCGCCACCTGGGAAGCCCAGTATTATATATTTTATATATTTTAAATGTTCAGATAGTTCATAGAGAGGCATGCAAAATTAGCTTGAGTTTTAAAGGTAAATACATTTATATCATTTGTTCACATTCCTCTGTTATGAAAAGTTTGAGAACTTTCTGTGGTGGGCACTCAACACAAATTTGAGTTGAATTTACTTAAATTCCAGAGGATGTTTATAGTTAATGATTTCTTTCCCTAAAGAAAACAATAGGGAGAGGCTGGTAAAAGGGTACAAACTCTCAGTTATAAGAAGAATAAGGGGGCTTCCCTGGTGGCGCAGTGGTTGAGAGTCCACCTGCCGATGCAGGGGACACGGGTTCGTGCCCCGGTCCGGGAAGATCCCACATGTCGTGGAGCGGCTGGGCCCGTGAGTCGTGGCCACTGAGCCTGTGCGTCCAGAGCCTGTGCTCTGCAACGGGAGAGGCCACAACGGTGAGAGGCCCGTGTACCGCCAAAAAAAAAAAAAGAAGAATAAGGTCTGAGGATCTAATGTGTAACATGGTGACTATAGTTGTTAAGATTGAATTGTAAATATAATTGAAATTTTCTATAAGAGTAGAACTTAAATGTCCCCACCAAAAAAGGGGGGGGAATCCTTTCACAATGAATACATATATCAAATCATCACATTGCATACTTTAAATATCTTATAATTTTATTTTTCAATTATACCTCAATAAATCTGGGGAAAAAAGAAAACAACATGGAATCTTATTTATTTTTATTAATAGCAAGGAGAAGCATTTTTTAAAAATAATGAGCTAGAAAGGCAAGCTGGAAAAATCAATGCTATATCACCTAAACTGTAAATTTTTTGTTAACAAAAGTTCACTATCTATACATGTAGACTGAGAAATCTTTCAGAGCACTACCCTTCGGCAAAGACCAAATGCTTCTTGTATTTTAAAAAGTTCTTATGATACATCATACACACAAAATATCATATATAATATATGTACAAGTTTAGTCTTCAAAGCCTTTATAGCATCTGGTAAGTAAAATTTTTATTGAACAATAAATATTTATCAAGGGAAATATCTTTGAGACTTTATAGTCTTACCTCATTTATGAAGTCACTTCCAAGAAGTAGGAGGTGAGACTAACATTGCATTTTTAGGTAGGTATATCAGGTGAAGTACAGGCAAATAGAAATGAACTAGCTATGACATTATTTGTAAGCCTGGCTTTAAATCACATTACTTTAAAACAAAATTAGAAAAATAACTATAAAAGCAATACATGCTCAGTGTAAACAAGTTGATAACCTTACCCATTTTACTCTCTTTCTCTTTTCCTACTCTGCAAAGTCAATAGGAAACCAAATGGTCCATCAGGAGTTACTGTAGGACAGTGGAAGGCAAGATGGTGTGGCAGACCAGGAGTGATACAGACACCCCGAGGGACTGACACTAGCTTGACTGTGCATGTCACTGCAGTGAGGGGGCAGATGTACTGCCCAAATTTTGAGTTTTATCTTACAGATACAGTCTCAGAGCTTCAGCCTCCCAATCTCCTTTGTGGAAGCAGTGACCTTCCACACAATTCCATTTGAGTTTAAAAACGTATCTTTTTTTTTTTTTTTTTTTTTGCAGTACTCGGGCCTCTCACTGTTGTGGCCTCTCCTGTTGCGGAGCACAGGCTCCGGCCGCGCAGGCTCAGTGGCCATGGCTCACGGGCCCAGCCGCTCCACGGCACGTGGGGTCTTCCCGGACCGGGGCACGAACCCACGTCCCCTGCATCAGTAGGCGGACTCTCAACCACTGCGCCACCAGGGAAGCCCCCATATCTTTTTAATAGCATATTATTTCATCAATGATCCCCCAACAAATCTGAATCAAATGGTCTTATCTCCTTTTTTATATCTGATTCTATCATCCACGTTAGTATTCCCATGATCATTTATTTAGTCATGCATTAATTGTAGACTTCTTACCTACCAATGAAAATCTTGATCAAAATCCTTCAGTGACTCCTAAAGTTCAAACATCCTGACACAATGGACAAAACCCTTCATGATCTGGCCTCTACCTAGCTCTGCAAACTCTTTAGTCACTTTCATATACATACTGGGCTCCTAACACAAAGACAGTCTTGTGGTTCCCTGTCCTTTCTAGCCTCTAGGACTTATAAATGTTGTTTCCTCAGTGTACATCCTTCCCCTACCCTGGGCTAGCTGTCAAACTCCTTGTGTTCTTCAAGATTTCTGTGCAAGTATCACTCTTCCCTTTCTTGACATGTCTCAGTAAAGTCCTTGCTTTTCTGTGCTGCCATAGCATCTTGTCCACACTTCTATTATAGTATTTATGTTAAATTACTAATTTAAAAATCTTACTTCTACAAAATCAGGGGTCCATATACTCTCAGAGTATCCATGAATCCCCTGAATTATAGGCAGAATTTTATACAGATTTATTTCCTTCTGGGGAGAAGGTTCAGAGCTCACATCAGAGTCTCAAAGGAGTCCATATTTACTCTCTCAAAACCAAATTAAGAACCACTGCACTAGATTATGAGTCCTTAGGAAAGAAAGAGTGAATTCTATTCTTTGAGTCTCGATAGTTAGATGCCTAATGTTAGCTGAATGAGCTTTTCAGTTATTATTTAAAGATAGATATTTATACTAGTACAGATATATGGTAAATTCGACCTCCTCTATTCATTGATGTTTTTAAGTAGACAGGAAGTGTGATGCAATGAAAAGCATATTGGACAAAAGGAAAGATATGGAGGGGTTTATACCAAACTACTAACAGTGGTTATGCTTGAAAAGAGGGATGGGGTAGGGGTGGGATGGGCTTAAACATTTTACTTACACTCTTCTGTCTTGAACGAACAAGTGTTTGTTTTATAATGTGCACTTTTTAGATTTTAAATTTAAAAATATTGCTTTGAACTATGGGACTTTTCTCTTAAGTGCATTAAACATCTAGCTTCAAATTCCAGCTCTGTGACTTATTTAGTTTTGTGAGCCTGGAACCTCACTTAATCTTCATAAACCTACTTCAACTGTAAAACGAGGGTAAGACTTATCAATTGCACATAGTTATTATGTCGCAAAGCCTAGTATAAGTAGGAACTCAGTAAATATTAGTTGAATGTAAAGTAAATGTTGTCATTCTTAAGGTTTTTTTGCAATCCCCAAAGACATCTAAAATAGAACTCAAAACATGGTCATTATTGTCTCAATACTGTGAGTAAACATAACTGCAGTAAAAGTTTGATGTAACATGGCTGGTTTATTAGGTGGCTATTAGCTCTGACTACTAACTAATAAAGGAATCCCACAGTATGTCCATTTGTTTTTGTTTTTAAACAAAGAAGGGTTACAAAATTCTTCAAAACAATTTGTAATATTTGTACTTCAAGAATGAAGTACAGTTATAAAGCAGAAACTAACACACCATTGTAAAGCAATTATACTCCAATAAAGATGTTTAAAAAAAAAAGAATGAAGTACAAGTACAAGTACTGGTTTAAACTAAGTAAAGTACAAGTACATTGTTTTAAAGTGGGCTCTCAGTTTATGTGTTCTTACTAGTAATAAGTTCTTTGCAGTTTTCACTCACCTCATGGCCTGTTTCCACCTGTAGACATCACACCATGTTTTGTGAAGCTTTCCTGATTTCTTTAGAGGTTCTATAAAAAATAAAATGCCATTGATAATGACAGGTACCTTGTAATGTATACCATCCTTTTTTCCTATAATTTCATAACCAAAAGTTTTTATTATATATGCAATTGATTGTTTAAATTTTCTAATAGTTAAAATACATAATGTAAAATGTAAAAGTTCTTGTTTCTCTTAGTCTTTTAGTTTTTAAGTCACTTGGTGCTGAGTAGGCACAATGATTTGTATCTTTGGGGTGACTAATAAAAATAAATTCTTATGTGTTTAGAAGCATAGCTGGAATACTCTAACATGGCTTAGGGGGCTTTGCTGAATCAGAAGAATTCAAAGCAGTTCATCTGACCTGAAAATAATGAAAGCCAAAAATCTAGGGGTTTTCCTAAGTATCCCACATTAAATGAAATCACCTACATCAAGTGACAAGTGAAGTAGGTTTATAAGAGGTTTTTCTGTAGGGGCTAATTGAGGTGATCCACAGTCAAAAGTAAGTACAAATCCTTTTGGAGAACGCTCTATGAATTATATGGTTTTGTGAGCAGTACAGCAGTTTCCAAGCCAGCTGTGTGTTTTATTTATTTTTTCATTATCTGAAGCCTCTTGGGCAGTTTGGCCAAGTCTCTGAATCTCTGGGCTTTCAGTTTCTTGATCTGTATAATAGGCACAGTAGTAATAATAGGCACCTCACAGTGCAGAAGTGAGGATTAAGGGAGATGAAAGCTGAGGGTCAGGGGCCAGGATGCAGGAGTGGGTAGTGGGGGATCAAAGGCTTACTCAGTCACCTTTGTCATTTTGTCTCGTCCCTGTCCTTTATCCTAAGTGAATCTGTGTTTATTCCCAGCTTGGCTTGCTCTTTTTTTCCCCTTAGCTTTACAGAAAATTTTTCTTAAAACATTCTTTTTTGTGCAAATGCTGTTCTTTGTCCTAAAGGAATATGAGAATCAATGGATGGTCTTACTGGCTCTGTCAGTCACTGCCAGGTGCCACCCAATATCCATTTTCCCTGTTTCTTATAGTAACCCAGTTAAAAAACCATATTCCCCCTTCTCCTTCAGAGGTAGGTGTAACCATGGAGATAGATTCTACCCATGAGTTACAAGTAGAAATAGTGTGAGTGACTTTTGGGAAGTTTCCTTAAAAGAGGAAACACATCTTTTTCTTCCCTTTCCTCCTTCCTGCTGGCTGAACACCAGTGAGATAGGTAGAGTCCTAGCAACCTTCTTGGACCAAGAGGTGAGACACCAAGGATGGCAGAAGAGCAAGATAGAAGGAACCTTGGCCTCTCACACCAAGGAACTGCTTGAATAGCTCTAGATTGCCTATGGACTATTTTTTTTTTTAATGTAAGAGAGAAATAACCTTCTAGCTTATGTAAGCCACTATTATTTTGGTTTTTCCAACATATACAAATGAGCCCAGCCTTAATGATATGGTTCAAACCAAGAACCATTTTTAATTCTTAGAAGTGTTCTTACACTTCCTTTGATACTATGTGTCCTTTCTACATATCAACAGTAGATTTTCTACTCTCCAAAAGCCTCTAGTGTAGCCCTCCAGTCCCTGTTTTTACCCTTTCTCTCTTGCATCACCCATATTTTGGATATTATACACTCATTTGAGCTCCTCAGATAGGAACTTGGAAAATGGGGCCACTCTACTGGGGAAGAAAGAGGGAATTTTGGCTAAAATTAAGTTTTTAGTTTTTTTGTGGATTATAGGAAAAGCAGAGTTCATTTCAACTCAGCAAACATTTATTAAGCACATACCATGTAAAAGGCATTGTGCCGGGTCCTGGGAGGAAATATAAAGATGACGTTGTTCTGGCTTCCAGGAGCTTACAGTCTAGTAGGAAAGATGAGACACACAGATAACTACAGCATATGATGGACTGAGAAAAAATGCAATAAGAAAAGTATAAAGTGCCTAAAACTTTCAGAGGAGAAAAGATGAGTTCCAGTTGTGGGGATTAGAGAAAATGTCATGAAGAAGATAGGATTTGAGCTGGGCTTTGAACAGTATGTAGAAATGGTAAAAAAAAAAAAAAAAAAAACGGTGTTGGGGGGGGAGCTCAGCAAAGGATCAGAGGTAGACAGTTACAATGCATCAGTGGATTTAGGGATCCCAGGCAGCATCGAGGATAGTAGAGTAGAAGGTAAGGCTAGACAGGTGGATTAGAGACAGATAAAGGGTGGTGAATATCTTCTTGGGAGCCTGCTCCAAAGTGGAGAGAATAAGGAGTCACTGAAAGATTTTAAGCACGGGAATAACCAGACCACATGTCTTCAGTCAGAAGATGACTCTTGTGACTGTAGAGGAAAGACCAGCTGCAGAGGCGCTGGGAGTGGGCACCTTTAATCATCCGTGTAAAAGGTAATGACGGCCTGAATTAGGGAAGCGACCATTAGAAAGGAAAGGAGGGCACAGATAGAAGCAATATTTCAAAGGTTACTCCATGAGCTAAATGGATGCTTTGCCCAGGAAAAAGAGTCGGACTGTAATTCCCTGATCCAGAAGTGGAAAATCTATCCATAAAAGAATTTTAAAAATTACTCTACAGTTACATAAACTGGAAAACTAAAAGGAGGCTGAATATGCTGTAATAATGAATTTATTGGTTCTACAATTTTCGCAGAGCCTTAACATTTATTTTCCCGAGACATCAGTTGGGGGTACACTGACTGACCCTGCTAGGAGATGGGGAAAGAATATTGAAAAGCATCTCAGGAAAGAAAGGCAACCATCACTTCTATCCCATTGTTCATCCTTTGCTCAGGTGTTATGGTAAATAGCAGGTGGCAGGGTATTTTACAAGGTAAGGTTCTTTCACTTCTCCTTAGTTATCCCTTTACCCACCCTTATGCACCATCTCTACTCACCCTCCCCCCACCACACACACTCCATAAGGAATCCGGTGAAAATTTAAGAGAAGGAGGTGGCTTTCTAAAGAGCATACGAATTTTCTAATATTTGCCTCTTCATCACTCACTAAAACCATGCCAGCATAGCCCCCCGCAAAATGGAAAGGGCTGGCATAGATTCATATAAGGGCATTGTTTTCTCAAATATCTTTCAGATAAATAACACCCTCCTCCCCCAAATCCTAAATAGCTACTTCCTCATTCTCAGGGGATACATTCTAGAGATTTCCTCCAGTGGACAAATTTGAGCATCTAATCAGCTGCCACTTTGTCTTTTTATTTTTCTGATTATTGAGGAAGATTTAAATAGGTGTTAATACCTAATAATCTCTCTTTTCTCAATAAGGGCAGGAGCTGACAACAAAATAATCATGAACCTACTAATCAGAATAGTGTCCTGTGTAATATTTTGCAAGTTATGGTTTAGTTCATGTTATGTGGGGCACTGAGAGCAATACATGAAATAAAATAATGAGGATTTTTTTCTTCCATGATTCCCAAGGTGATTCCTGGCACTCTTGAAAGCAGAAGTGATTAATCAAGTCACTGGAGACAAACAGCAGAAATGTGATTGTCAAAACTATGGATATCAGTTAAACTGTGTTTCACTCATGTAAGTTGCGTGTGTGTGTGTGTGTGCATGTGTGTTGGGAGCTGGTCAGTGGGAGAATCAGCATCTTTGACATTGTCTCTGAGAGAAGATTAGCAGGAATTATTAATTTAAAAGATTCTTACATTTAATAAAAACTCAAAACCTAAGAAAAATATTGAGCAACTTATACTCCAGTCCTAAAATTCAAAATCAAATTCCTTAACCTGGGGTCCACAGTCAGGCCATCTGTAAATCTCCTGAAATTATATACAAAATTTGGTGTGAATTTACATTTTTTTGCAGAAAGGGTGGGCTTGTTTCTAAAAATTCTTAGAGTGACCCTTGACCCTCAAAAAGGCGAGCTCCAGTCATTAAAGAAAAGCAGAGGGAGGAAGAGGGAGAGAAAGAGAGGAAAGAGAGGAATAAAGAGAATCCAGGAGTCTCATCAACTCTGTCCCAAATCAAATCAATCAAATGTATGTGAAATTTGTACAAGGCACTTATCTATTAATCTTTATATTTGTATTAAAAATTAACAACAGTATGATCATCTTCCTTTCAAAAGCCTCTGAGGTTTCAAGCTGGTTTAGATTGCATTTCAGAGCCCATGATATTAGCAAAAACATAGATATTAATTTAAATTCATGGAAACTAGAAGAAACGTGTGTTTAAAAAGTTATTTCTTTAGTATGAACTTCTGATTGTTTATGCTAAATCCTTCAGAAGTGCCTTTAGTTAAATGGCTATACCATTTGCAACAAATATAATTTTATATTAAAAGGAGCTATAAAAAGGACAAAAGGGTTATACAAAGGCAAATTTCTATATTTTTCAGAATACTATTGTTTCAGCATATAAAATACTAATTATAGTGGATTCCTATTCTCACTTAAGAATAGAAAGCTTTCAAGTGAAACCTAATTCTTCTCATCATGCTCCCAAAACCCCTGCAAAGGATTCAGAATTCTCACTAATGTTCCTATGTAACTAATTAGCACATATTTTTCTGTACATAGAGGAGTAAACTCTGATAGAATCCTCTATCCCTTTTCTGTGTTACAAAAGTCATAAATTAACCTCCCTCCATTCCTAATCTTTTCCATTCTTTATTCTTAATCCCGTAGAGGCATACACATATTGGATTTATCTGCCATATAAAACAAGCATTCAGTCATCCTTTCTTTAAGATTACTCTCAAATTTTAATTCAGCTTCAACTAAATATGTAAATATGCAAAACTCTTCAGTCTAAATGTTTCTTTAGTTAACAACCTGCAAAGACAGATTATGACATCATACAAAAATTAAGCAAGAAAATGAATATTTTACAAATTGTTTTAACTTTGAATAAAAAGTAATTTCTTTAAATGACTTCCTTAAATGAAAGTTAGCATATTTTGAATCTAAATTAGTAAGGATTTATGGGATTTCTTCTCTTATGAAAATATTTGCCCTCTCAATGCCTCTCAAAGTACATAAGAGCACATACTTACCCCATGTTGCTTGCCGTGGTTATATCGTCCTCAGATCAAGGCTTATCTGGATTCTGAATTAACTTAAATGTTATAAAAAGAAGCAGTAGAGGTTTGACTTCCCCGGAAACGAGACTGTCATATGCTAACTAGGCTTTTAAATGAGGAAAACTAGTGTCTCTTCTAATTATATAAGCTCCAGGTCAAATTCTAGCATCAACTAATCAAATAACTGAACTGCATTTAGTTCCAAGGAGTAAAAGAAAGAAAACTATTTAAGAGAAATGACTTTAGTATCTTAGAAAACTGGAGACTTGAGCATTGAAAAGTTACTTATATATCAATAAAATTTAAATAGTTTAAAAGCAAAGTATATATCTTGCTACCTTAAATAATTTGCAGAAAAATATTGGGGAAAATTTAGTTTTCAGTACAGCAGATATTTCTATATTTTCCAGAAGTTTTGAATTTGCATTATATGTCCTGGTCTCTGAAAACATCCTCTCACCTTACCTTAACTTGTCCAGTATTTATCTCCTTATAAATTCCAGTACAATAAAAGTATTTAATTCTAAAGCCATACCAGTTAATGCTAAGCAACATATCCAAAATGTCTAATTTTTAAAATGTATCTTTGAACACTTATAAATAGGGTCTTTTGAAATTAAATACAAAGTTGTTATCATGAGAAGCTATAAAAAATACCATTTTAATTTCAACATTTTAAAAGACATCTCAACCCAAATTTATAGTAGTACAACAAAAAATAAAAAAGGATTTAGCAATGATATATTGAGAAATACAAAATTTCACAAGATTTTGAGGGAAGAAATATTATATAATATGGAAGATATCTATTACATGCACCATCTTGCGGGGGGTCAGTTTTGGAGAAATAGTTTCAGTAAAAACACTAGGGTCTTTATTTTAATTTTTAATATGTAGCTGTCACGTACTGCTTTGGTAATTGCAAAATTATGTTATCTAAAAGGTAAAGAAGCTTTTTAGGCATAGAATATATGAGCACACACTGATCTACTTTTTAAAAATTGAGATATAAATCACCTATGTCAGAGAGAAATTTTCCTCTACCCTTCTAGATTCTTCTGGCTGGTCTAAGAATTACAATGAGTTTGACATGAGACAGATTAACAGGAGAAAATCAAACAAAAGTTTAATAATGTGGGAGGGAATCAAGAAAACTGAACAGCTCACTAAAATGGCCAAAGCCCTCCCTTAAAAACCATATCAGCTAAAGACAAAAGAGGATGTTGAGGGTAGTGGTTTGGGACTTCAGAGGAGGGCAGTTCAAGTGGAGATGGAAACGCAAATGCAAACGCTTGGTAAACAACTGTTTGTTGGGCCCTGCAGAGTGGACTCCGATCTCTATGCCCTGCTCAGCTTCCCCGGCCACACCTAGCCTAAATTGTTTGCCGATACCTCTATTCTGGGAAGAGGTCCTTTATCTACACTCTTTAGGCAGCTCAGGGGGGAGGTAAAAAGAAAGACTTCAGGAGTCTTCTGTTTCTTAAAAATAATCTCCCTAAATTAATCCTCATGCCAGAGAGACACATTTTGGGGTGGCAAATTTTGCTCCCCTACACATAACATACGTAAAATTTGCCCTTTTTATATGAACAATGCAGTGGTTTTTCATGTTCACAAGTTGTGCAACCACTAATTCTAGAACGTTTGCATCACCCCAAAGAGAAGCCCCATGCCTCTGAATTCCTCCTCCCTGGCAACCACTAATCTACTTCCTGTCTCTATGGATTTGCCTATTCTGGACATTTCACATAAAAGGCCGTATAATATGTGGCCTTTTGTGACTGTCTTCTTTCACTTAGTACAATGTTTTCAAGGTTGATTTATGTTAGAGCATGTGTCAATACTTCATTCCTTTTTATGGCTGAATAACATTCCATTGTACAGATATATCACATTTTATTTATCCATTCATCAGTCGATGGACATCTGGGTTTTCAGTATTGGGCTGGTATGAATAGTGCTGTTATAAACATTTGTATACAAGTCAATTTTCTTGGGTGCATGCTTAGGAATTGCTGGGACATATGGTAATTATATGTCAATTTTTTTTCTTTAAAGATTTATTTATTCATTTTGTATTTTATTATTGCTGCATTGGGTCTTTGTTGCTGCACACAGGCCTTCTCTGGTTGCGGTGAGCGGGGGCTACTCTTCGTTGCAGTGTGTGTGCTTCACATCGTGGTGGCTTCTCTTGTTGCAGAGCACGGGCTCTAGGCGCGCAGGCTTCAGTAGTTGTGGCATATGGGCTTCAGTAGTTGTGGCTCGCGGGCTCTAGAGCGCAGGCTCAGTAGTTGTGGTGCCTGGGCTTAGTTGCTCCGCGGCATGTGGGATCTTCCCAGACCAGGACTTGAACCCGTGTCCTCTGCATTGGCAGGCGGATTCTTAACCATTGCGCCACCAGGGAAGTCCTATGTCAACTTTTTGAGAAACTGTTTTCCTCAGCGGCTGTACGATTTTTCATTCCCACCAGAAATATTTGAGGTTTCAATTTCTCCACATCCTTGCCAAGTTATTAAGTCTTTTTAAATATAGTCATCCTAGAGATTGGGAAATGGTATCTTTTTTTAAAATATTTATTTATTTGGTTGTGCCAGGTCTTAGTTGTGGCAGGCAGGCTCCTTAGTTGTGGCACATGGGCTCCTTAGTTGTGGTAGGCAGCCTCCTTAGTTGTGGCATGTGAACTCTTAGTTGCAGCATGCACATGGGATCTCTAGTTCTCTGACCAGGGATCGAACCCAAGCCCCCTGCATTGGGAGCATGGAGTCTTAACCACCACGCCACCAGGGAAGTCCCAGGAAGTGGTATCTTATTGTGGGTTTAATTTGCATTTCCCTAAAGAGTAATGGTGTTGAACATCTTTCATTTGCTTATCAGACATTTGTATATCTTCTCTGAAGAAATGTCTATGCAAATCCTTTGTCCATATTTAAACTGGGTTGTCTTTTTATTTATATATATTTATATATGAGTTCTGTATACTGAAAACTAAACCTTTACCAGATATATGATTTGCAAATGTTTTCTCCCATTCTGTGGATTGTTCTTTCATTTTCTTGATAGTTTCCTTTAACATACAGATATACTTTTTTTTTTTTTTTTTTGCGGTACGCGGGCCTCTCACTGTTGTGGCCTCTCTCGTTGTGGAGCACAGGCTCCGGACGCACAGGCTCAGCGGCCATGGCTCATGGGCCCAGCCGCTCCGTGGCATGTGGGATCTTCCTGGACTGGGTCACGAACCCGTGTCCCCTGCATTGGCAGGTGGACTCTCAACCACTGCGCCACCGGGGAAGCCCTACTTTTTATATATATATAAATTTATTTTATTTTTGGCTGCATTGGGTCTTCATTGCTGCACTCAGGCTTTCTCTAGTTGCGGGAGAGGGGGCTACTCTTCGTTGCAGTGCGCGGGCTTCTCATTGCAGTGGCTTCTCTTGCTGCGGAGCACGGGCTCTAGGTGCGCGGGCTTCAGTAGTTGTGGCTCACGAGCTCTAGAGTGAAGGCTCAGTAGTTGGGGTGCACGAGCTTAGATGCTCCGCGGCATGTGGGATTTTCCCAGACCAGGGCTCAAACCCTTGTCCCCTGCGTTGGCAGGTGGATTCTTAACCACTGCACCACTAGGGAAGCCCAGATATACTTTTTAAAGATGACAAAACTCAGGCACAGGATTGGAAATTGACTTTGTCAAGATCTGCATAGTTTTTCGTAAAATGAGCAAACTCTCAATTGAATCACGTTAATTTCTTTTCTTTCTCCCCCCTACCCTTTTTTGGCCACACCGTGTGGCATGCAGGATCTTAGTTCCCAGACCAGGTATCGAACCTGTGCTCCCTGTAGTGGAAGCACGGAGTCCTAACCACTGGACCGCCAGGGCAGTCCCTACATAATTTATTTTAAACTAATTATAAGATGATCAAAAGAAAGTTCAAAAAAGCATAAATGAGTGATGGTTTTATTGGCAAAATTACAATATATAGGTAGTGTATGAAGTTACTGCAGATGACATTTAGTTGTTTTCCTTACAACTAAAAGCTGCAATTACCACATTAAAACTTTAATGCAGAATATCTACATGTGGAGCTTTAGCCTCAGGCCTGGAGCAGCTGTGAAATGAAAGTTACCACACCATTCTAGTCCTTGGATATCAGTATATTGTCCTTCACCTTCCACCCTGCAATAGTAAAAAAATAAGTGTGTTCATTAACCAAGACCAAAAATTTACGGTCCAGATATGATTGTCCAGTATATTATATACTATGTCTGAAGAATCATATCTTTCCACTATCAAATTTTGGTCTAAAACCTGACATCCTGCTTTCATATCCTACAAACAAAAAAAGAAATTACTATTCCAAACAAATATTGTCATTATACAAATTTTGGTGCCTAAGATTTTAGGATTACATATGCTTAGTTTAGACCAAAACAGTCAAAAAGTGAAAAGTTTTTATTGGTTATCTGGCTTAATTAGTTCATTCATTTATTCAACAAATGTTTATTGACCTTCAACTATGTTTGAGGTGCTACGCTCTATGCTGGACTCTATGTTTTCTGGACTCTTCGGAGTGGTGAAAATGCACTTCACATAACCAAACAGACCTTTATCCCATGGGTTAGAGTTTTCTCCCTTTATCAACATCAGTGGGAAAAGTTTACATGTTGTCATCACAGACTTGGCATCAGAATAGGTGAACACTTTCTACCCTCCTCAATATGTATCAACCACTTCATAACAATTAGGTTGCAGTTTCAATTCTGGAAATAATAAAGGGGTAGTTATAAATGAACCATGAACCTCTGGATGACACGGCATGGTATTTGGTGTGAGGATTAAGCTTGTGAAGATACATGGTGGAGGGTAGGGGTAGGGATTTGGAGGAAGGTGGTCAAAAGGTACAAACTTCCAGTTACAAGATAAATAAAGTACTAGGGATGTGATGTACAACATGATAAATATAATTAACACTGATGTATGTTATATGTAAAAGTTGTTAAGAGAGAAAATCCTTAGTTCTCATCACAAGGAAAACTATTTTTTTCTTTATTTTGTGTCAATGTGAGATGATGAATGTTCACTAAATTTATTGCGGTAATCACTTCACGATGTATGTAAGTCGAATCATTATGCTGTATACCTTGAATTTATACAGCGGTGTATGTCAATTATATCTCAAACTGGAAGAAAAAATAAAATTTAAAGCTAAAAAAATAGTTTATCAAGATATTTCAAGTGAAAATAATTTTTGGCCTAAATTTTCTCAATAATTGCAACAAGCTTTCCATTTCCAATATGACTGCAAAAAGTTCTATAGGAACAGAAGTCAAGAGGAAATAAATGAAAAGTCTAATAGATTATCACCAAGAATGACATTTTCTTTTGGAGCCTCATGATGGCCTTAGCCTCTCTTATAACATTTTTTTTCCCCAACGTATAACACAAATTTTCCAAAATATATTATAAATACATTTTAACTAAATACATTACAAAAGAAATTTAGCATTAACTAAGTTTTTAAGCGAATGTGCCTGAAAAGACTCTTTTAGAACTACAATGACATTTTATTTTAAACTTACCTATTTTCATTGAAATTTCCAGTGTACTTTGCCCCAGTTGGGAATGTATAAGTCCCCAGTCCATGAAACATATTGTCCTTAAAGTGTCCTTCATATACTGCTCCTGAAAAATGCTCAAGTCTTCCAAAACCATTCATCTGTTTGTAACAAAGGAAATTACCTCAGTAACTAATCTTCAGTTCCCTAGAACATTTCAAAAATGTACACATATGTCTATCATCTACTTTGTTATTATTTAATCTATCATCGTATCATCCTTTATTTTCACAAAAATATGATAACATTTTATCACTGTCCTTTGTATATATCTCTCTGTGAAGCTCACCAAGTCAATGTTTCTGATCTGGGGCACTTGAACATCTTGGGGGTCCATGATGATAATAACAGGAGTCCTCAAGATACCTTGACTATATCCAAAAGCTTAAAGGACAACCAGTTTAGTTAGCCCAGAAATGGCACAAAGAAGTTGTTAAGAACAAAAATTTGTATTCAGGCAGACCCGAGAACACATTTTTGTTTCATCACTTAACTAGCTGGGCAAGAAATCTGAGCCTGATTTCCCTCAATTGTAAAATAGGAACATTAATGGTATCTGACTCATGAGGCTGCTATGAAGATTCAATGAGAAAACTATGTAATGAGTTCACTTTGCTCAATGAATAGGAAATAAGATAGATGATGATAATTAGCTCTCTGCATGAGTTTAATACTATTCTTATGTTCATATATGTTAAATATAATCATTTTTTATTTTTATTGCATGGTCTACTCATATGTGTCTTTTGATTAATGGTGAAATGCCTGGAATCATTTAACCAACAGAGTTACTTATCCACTGTCAATGCTCAAAACAACAATAATACCTTGTCATCTTTCCAGCTTCCTTTGTAGACAATCCCATTAGGAGTGGTATAAATACCTATGCCATTTCTCTCCAAGATTCCAGAAGATGTTCTTGTACAATCCCCATCTAAACAAGAGAGAAATACTGAAGATTATAAAAGGGAACCTTGTTTAACTAAGTAATAATAAAATGTTTATGTTCAGGCTTAATCAGAACTGCATCCCCTATGGGTCTCTTTGGCTTCCTAGCACTGAAATTGATGAGACCAGAGATGAGGAGCTCTGTGGACCTAGGTCTTGTAATCATTGACACTCAAGGGCCCAGAAGGTTGACATATGGCTATGGCCCTCCCATAGCTTTCCAAGGCACACTGTCTATACTTAACATTAGAGTTTAGATTTAAAATCTGTTCCTCCATTAGTATTTCTATGTTATTTTATTTAATGGAGTTAATATCTCAGTAGTAGTTTTATAAAGTGTAACAGTCTCAGTTTTGTACCCTTAAGCTATTTAATTTTAGTCTGCATAGAAAAAAGTAATTGAAATGTTTGCTTACCATACTTGTCTCCATTTGGAAATATAAAGTTTATCTTAAATACTTCTGGAGCTGTTTTAAAAGATTTCAGAAAAGTCGCATAAGCTTAAATATTTTTACATCATAAGACCTATAACATATTTGCTTTAAGAGCTAACCAAATAGACTCACTTCATATGATCACAAGCATATCATGATTACTTGGCATTTCCATAGTCTAGTGTAGGGTCCTGGGGAAATAAATGATTTTGTCTAGATGATCAATTTTTACTTGTTTATTATAACAGCTTTATTAATATATAATTCACATACCACCAAAGTTACCCTTTAAAAGTATACAAAATTCATTTTTTTAGCATACTCAGAGTTGTGCAACTGTCACCACAATCTAATTTTTCAATATTTTAATCACCCCCAAAAGAAATCCTGTACATATTAGCAGTTACTCTCCATTACCCTAAAACTCACCCAACCCCTGGCAACCACTAATCTACTCTCTGTCTCTATGTACTGGTGTATTCTAGATAGTTCGTAGAAATGGAATCATACAATATGTGGTCCTTTGTGATTAGCTTCTTTTACTTAGCTTCAAGGTTCATCCATGTTGTAGCCTGAATCAGTATTTCACCACTTTTTATTGCCGAATAGTCCATGCCTCAAAAATAACGCATTTTGTTTATCTATTCATCAGTTGATGGCCAGTTGGGTTGTTTCCAGTTTGGGCTGTTATGAATAATGCTATGAACATTCATGTATAATTTTCTGTTTGGACATATGTTTTTATTTCTCTTGGGTATATGATCTATTGATTGTCCCACAGAGGCAAGGTAGAGTGAGCAATCTCTGATTTGGCAGTGGAAGGAAATAGAAAAGAAAGATAGTAAGTGAGAAGGGGTGGGGGAGGGAATGGGGTCCAAACAGAATGAGATTGGAATGGAGACCAGGTGAAAAAAGGACAAAGACAACCGCAGGCCTGGGGGTGGGGGAGGGGTGGAATCTATGCCTCAGAGCCCTGGGACATTTAGTGGACTAAAACATTAGAAACTAATTTTTGCCAATACTGAAGAAAACGTATGTGAAGATAAGTAAACTATAACTTCTAGGACAGTAGTCTACTAGAATGTTACTCAAAGTGTGGCCATCCATTAGAATCATCTGGGATGCTTTACAAGTTCCTACGCCCTTCCACACAGCTGAATCAGAATCTCTGTGGGTGGGACAAGAGAACTGATCTTTTTAATTGAAAGATTAATGAGTGCCAGTTGAGAAAGGCTGGAAGCTCATCCCCTCTGAGGAAACAGAGTTAATAACACAATAGGCAGAAGACTTAAACATCGTCAGAGAGAAAGGGAGGGTATAGCAGCCTTGAGACAGGAGCGGATGCTTATGAAAAAATAATTAGCAATCTAGGAAATGAATAATGTAATTGTTGAAATAAACCTCTTTAGAAGGGCTGAATAGCAGAATGAATACCGTTGAAAAGTAAATTAGTGAACTGGAACACAAGGTTGAAAATTTTTCCCAGAAAGAGGTGTAAAGGAAAACAGAGATACCACCTGACAAGGCGTTTCACATCTCCCCTCACCCCCAGACGCCTCCAGGAGCCCCCAGGAGGTCTATCCCTAATGTCGTACTTAGGGCCCTATTAAAATAACGCTTTTGTGCCGGAGTCCCTTCTCACACTCCACTCCTCTGGGTCAGGATCACGGATTAGTTATCTCTTTTCCCACCCTAGTGTCCAGCTCAGTGCTTAGTACTTACTGGTAGGAACTGAAAGTTTAGTGAATGAGTGGCACTTGGGAAGCAATCGTTAAAGGCTTACTAAGCAGAGCACTAAACGTGATCATACAAGAAACCGAACTGTTTCAATGGCCCTTAAATGGTTCCACATCCGAAACTTTGGACTGTTAGAGCTAGAGGGAGGGAACCTAAGAGATCGAGACTGGCAACAGAGAGGAAACTGAAACCAGAGACGTTGGCACTTCCCCAAGGTGTCACAACAGCGAATCGACGGCCGAATGAGAGCTAGAATCCAGGTCTCCAGATTCCCACAGCACGGGTTCTCCGCGTCCCCATCCCACCACGCTCAGGTAATATGTCACACCTGTACCGGAGTTGCCAGGGGCCGAGCTCTGGCTCAGTGCGAGCTCTACATAAAGGGGCGTTGGGAGGATGGGACACTCACTTGACACAGGGGTGCTGGAGAGATTTTCTGGACTCTGCGATTCCCCCTGGGCCGCCAGCTCTGTGACCTGGAGGGAAGGAAGCAGTAGCTCAGCGCAGACTGCGACTTGGTTGCTAGGGCGACCAGGCACCTCTCACCCGGAAGCGAATAGGCAAGGGCCCGAGGTTGAGCCAATCAGAAGGCGCCAGGGCTGGGCCGCTGCAGCTGGGCCGCTGCGGAGCCGCTCCAGGTGAGGTCTCGGTGGGCGCCGCGTCCTAACAGACGCCCCGGGAAGCAGCGCTGTGAGCCCGGGGCGGCCTCCCCTGCCGCGTATGAGGGATGTATTTCAGTGTGCGTGGTTTGCGCGTCGGCCCAGTAGTCAGTGTGCGGACCCTTCTACCGACTCCCTCTCCCGGAGTGGTCAGGGTCTGAGGAGCCTCCCGGCCCGGTGGGATACAGCCTGTCTGGCTGGGGCCGGTGAGTCTGGAGCATTAGGATCCCAGGCCCTGAGACCGGGCCCGGCGGGGGTCGGCAGCTGAGGCTGTCCACGCTCAGGCTGGAGGCGGGGGAGCTGAATTCAGGCTCGGAGCCGGATAAAGGGTGGGATTGGAGGGGCTCAGGTTTCGTTTCCTGTCTCTGTCTCCATCTCCAATGGGTGGCTATTTGGGGAGAGGATTTCCTGCGATGTATGCTGGAAGAAAGGTACCAGGTCTGGGTATCTGCAAGGAGCTGGATATATGGGGTGAGTCAGAGATTTGCCTGGGAGGGGAATGGTTTGTGGTCAGTTTTCAGCGCCCAGCTTGGTGATTCTGTTCCTGGGAGCCAAACTTGGATGTTAAACAAAGGATACTCTTCCAGCCAAACTTAGGTTCCTGTGTCCACGGTGAACAAAGATAGTTGGAATCTTCCCAGACTAAATGGATTTATGATGTTTTGGCTTCTTGTGGGCCTACCTGGCCGGGAAGAAACTGCCATTCCCAGAGCTAGCTAATTAACAATTAACCTGTGAACACGGCTTTCGTATGCAAAACAACCAGTCCTGCACCAACCACCTCCTTTGTCTAACCACCAAGCTAGTAGTTCCCCTGCCCTAAATCAATCTGGGGCCAGGTACCCTATGCCTCAGAGTCTGTGGGAATTACTCAAACTAGCCAATCCTAAACTGATTACCCTGCCCTGCCTTGCTTTTCCCGTGGAAAACCCAAGAAAGGCTACAGCCTATGCCTTACTCTTGTTCCTTTCTGCCTCCTCCTGACACTGGTGCTTCCCCCTGTGGCCCACCGTGGCATGGCATGCCTCTCCTTTCTAGGGGAGTTGTAAGTAACATTAAACTTTTCTTTCAGTGGTATTGATCTCTCTGCGTCAGCACTCAGTCACCTTTACAAATTAAGACCCAGGCACAAATTAAGGGGGGGGGGGCTGGCTTAACAGTAAGTTTTGTTTTTTTGTTTTGTTTCCTTGTTTTATTTATTTATTTATTTAGCTGCGTCGGGTCTTAGTTGTGGCACGCGGGATATTTCGTTGCAGTGCGCGGGGTCAGTAGTTGTGGCACGTGGGCTTAGTTGCCCCGTGGCATGTGGGATCTTAGTTCCCTGATCAGGGATCGAACCCACGTGCCCTGAATTGGAAGGTGGATTCTTAATCACTGGACCACCGGGGAAGTCCCAACACTAAGTTTTGAATTGAAGATACAAAGTACATGTTTGGGGGGTAAGAGGGAAATATGGGGGAAAGAATTTCATCTTTGGAGTTGAATGTATTGTTTCAAACCCTGGCTCCAGACTTTGCTTCTATAGTTGGTGACATTAGGCAAGTCATGTAATTTATCTGTTCTCTAGTTTCCTCCGCTATAAAATATAGAAAATAATATTTAACTTATAGGAGTTTTAGAGAAGTAAATGAAAAATCTTACCTTTCCCCTCAATGCAGACTTGTATTTCCAACTATTAATACCTTCTACATATCTCCATTTGAATATCTAGAAGACATCTCAGATGTAACATTCATTCTGAACTTGTGACACTCCCCGTATCTTTTCGTCCCCACTATTCCCATTTTGATCACATGGCTGAGCACAGGACCCCTGTTCACCTAGTTAATCTAGGCCCTAAAATCTTACAGTAATTCTAGACACTTCTTTCTCATACCTTGCATCTAATTCATTTACTGTTAAAGTACATTGAGAATCTATGGCCACTTTTCAGC
The DNA here is from genome assembly GCF_964341445.2 of Mesoplodon mirus. Classification (NCBI taxonomy): domain Eukaryota; kingdom Metazoa; phylum Chordata; class Mammalia; order Artiodactyla; family Ziphiidae; genus Mesoplodon; species Mesoplodon mirus. Next base: position 55,725,588 of record NC_138990.1, on the reverse strand, counting down.
TCCACTTGCTCCCACCCTAGTCCATCTCACTGTGTTTTTGTTTGTTTGTTTGTTTTGTTTTGTTTTTTATCTGCAGACTGAACAACTGCAGTAGTTTCTAACTGGCCTCCTGGTTCTCCTCACCTCCCTAAAGACTTTTTATTCTTCACAAAACAGAGTAATTTTTTTTTTTACTTTTTTCTAGATAATTTTAATGTAAATCTGAATTTAAAAAAAAATTTTATTTTCTATTGGAGTATATTTGATTGACAATGTTGTGTTAGTTTCAGGTGTACAGCAAAGTGATTCAGATATATATATATATATATTATATATATATATATATATATATATATATATATATATATACACACACACACACGTATCTATTCTTTTTCAAATTCTTTTCCCATTTAGGTTATTACAGAATATTGAGCAGAGTTCCCTGTGCTATACAGTAAGTCCTTGTTGGTTACCTATTTTATCTTATTTTATTTTTTAAAGATTTTATTGATATGGACCATTTTTAAAGTCTTTATTGAATTTGTTACAATATTGCTTCTGTTTTATGTTTTGATTTTTTGGCTGCGAGGCATGTGAGATCTTAGCTCCCCAACCAGGTATTGAACCCACACCCCCTGCATTGGAAGGTGAAGTCTCAACCACTGGACCGCCAGGAAGTCCCTGGTTATCTATTTTAAATACAGCAGTGTGTATATGTCAATCCCAAGCTCCCAGTCTATCCCTCCCCGCCACCCTTCCCTCCTGGTAACCGTAAGTTTGTTCTCTAAATCTGCGATGTTCTCTAAGTCTGTGAGACTGTTTCTGTTTTGTAAATAACTTCATTTGTATCTTTTTTTTTTTAAGATTCCGCATATAAGCCATATCATATATTTGTTTTTCTCTGTCTGACTTCACTTAGTATGATAATCTCCAGGTCCATCCATGTTGCCGCAAATGGCATTATTTCATTCTTTCTTTCTTTCTTTTTTAATATTTATTTATTTGGCTGCGCCGGGTCTTAGTTGTAGCATGTGGGATCTTCATTGCAGCATGTGGGATCTTTAGTTGCGGCATGTGGGGTCTTTAGCTCTGACATGTGGGCTCTTTTAGTTGCAGCACGTGGGCTCTTAGTTGCGGCGTGCAGGATCTAGTTCCCTGACCAGGGATTGAACTTGGGTCCCCTGTGTTAGGAGCACGGAGTCTTAACCACTGGACCACCAGGGGAGTCCCCTACAGTATTTCATTCTTTTTAATGGCTGAGTAATATTCCATTATATATGTGTACCACATCTTCTTTATCCATTCATCTGTCGATCGACACTTAAGTTGCTTTCATGTCTTGGCTATTGCAAACAGTGCTGCAGTGAACATTGGGATGCCTGTATCCTTTCTAACCATGTTTTTCTATGGATATATGCCCAGGAGTGGGATTGCGGGATCATATGGTAGCTCTCTTTTTAGTTTTTTAAGGAACCTCCATGCTGTTCTCCATAGTGGCTCTACCAATTTACATTCCCACCAACAGTGTAGGAGGGTTCCCTTTTTAGAGTAATTGTTTTAAAACCTAAGTCAGTCGTACCAAGCTTTTGCCTCTGCTCTCTAGTGACTTTCTATTATACTTAGAATAAAATTCAAAGTTCTTCCCAGGACCTACATGGCCGTCTACTTTCTGACCTCATCTCGTTTGCTCACTATATTGCAGACCCACCAGACTCCTTACTCTTCATCCAGCCCAGTGCATTGAAGATGTTCTGGACTTGGCCCCTTTTCACCTACTATTGCTTCTGCTTACAATGTACATTTCACAAATATTTCATGACTCATTTTCTGAATGTTCAGGTGTCTGCTCAATATGACCTCAGAAAGATGACCACTCTAACTCGACTGCTCTATCTAAAATAACTCTCAGAGTTTTTCATTTTCTTCATAGCACTTAACTGATATTATGTATTTAGTTATTGTCTGTCTTACTCTCTAGAAGATAAGCTTCATGAGGCAGGAATTTTTGTTGTCTTTGCTGTTATACCCCTAGGACTTGGCACATAATAAGTGCTTAATAAATATTTGTGGAATGAATAAATAAATGAATGAATCTCCATTCTCATATCAGTCATTTATTCAACCTTCAGCCATTCTTCAAATACATATTGAATTTCTTCTATATGCCAGACACTGTGTTAGAGGTACATTGGTAATCAAAATAGACATAATCCTTGCCTTCAGAGAGCTTTTGGGGAGGCGGGAAGATAAACATAAAAGAAACAATAAATATGAATAATTGTGAAGGATTTTGAAGAAAAGACTATCAAGAGACCTAGTTTAATTTCTACATGTTTGTGAGTTTTCCAGATATTTCCCTGCTTTTGATTTCAAATTTCATTCCACTGTGGTTACAAAACATACTTTGTATCATTTCTGTCTTTTAAAATTTATTAGGTTTTTATTATAGCCTAGCATATGGTCTATCCTGGAAAAGTTTCCTTATACACATAAGGAAAATGTATATTTTTATTGGGTAGAGTGTTCTATAGATGTCTCTTAGGTCTAGTTGGTTTATACTGTGTTTCAAGTCTTCTATTTCTTTATTGATCTTCTGTCTACAGTAAGTCCCCTACATACGAAGCTTCAAGTTGTGAAGTTTTAAAGATGTGAACATGTGTTTGCATGTCCAATCACGTAAGTTAGCTCACGTGTCTGGCGAACGTCGTCACATGTGTGCATCCTCTACAAGTAGTTGTGCTTTTGTGTACTTTACAGTACAGTACTGTATATAGTACAGTAGTACAGTATCTTTATTTCAAGCCCAGGATGTCCAGAAGCAAGCATAAAAGCAGCAGTATATAGCCGATTGTGTTAGTTGGGTGCCTAGGCTAACTTTGTTGGACTTATGAACAAATTGGGCTTATGAATGAGCTCTCAGAACAGAACTCGTTCGTATGTAGGGGACTTACAATAGTTGTTCTTTACCATTGTTGAAAGTGGGTATTGAAGTTTCCTACTGTTATGCATTGTCTATTTCTCTGTCCATTTCTTTTTTTTTTTTTGGCTGCACTGGGTCTTCATTGCCGCGCGCAGGCTTTCTCTAGTTGCAGCGAGCAGGGGTTACTCTTCATTGCAGTGCATGGGCTTCTCATTGCAGTGGCTTCTCTTGTTGCGGAGCATAGGCTCTAGGTGCACAGGCTTCAGTAGTTGTAGCATGTAGGCCCTAGAGCTTGCGGGCTTCAGTAGTTGAGGTGCATGGGCTCAGTAGTTGCGCTGCGTGGGCTCTGGGGCACACGGGCTTCAGTAGTTGTGGCATGGAGGCTCAGTAGTTGTGGTGCACAGGCTTAGTTGCTCCGTGGCATGTGGGATCTTCCTGGGCCAGGGCTCAAACCCGTGTCCCCTGCATTGGCAGGTGGATTCTTACCCACTGTGCCACCATGGAAGTCCTCTCTGTTCATTTCTGTCAGTTGCTGCTTTATGTATTCTGGTACTGTGTTATTAGGTGCAGTATATTTGTAATTGTTAATATCTTCCTCATGGATTGACTCTCTATCATTATGAAATGTTCTTCTTTATCTCTAACATTTTTTTTTTTTTTTTTTTGCATTACGCGGGCTTCTCGCTGTTGTGGCCTCTCCTGTTGTGGAGCACAGGCTCCGGACGCATAGGCTCAGCAGCCATGGTTCATTGGCCCAGCCGCTCCGCGGCATGTGGGATCTTCCCGGACCGGGGCAAGAACCCGTGTCCCCTGCATCGGCAGGCGGACTCTCAACCACTGCGCCACCAGGGAAGCTCTCTAACAACATTTTTTGCTTTAAAGTCTATTTCATCTGATATTAGCATAGTCACTCCAGCTTTCTTGTGGTTGCTGTTTGCATGATTTGTCTTTTTCCATCCTTTTACTTTTCATTTATTTGTATCTTTGAATTTAAAGTGATAGCATATAGTTGGTTCTTGTTTTTATACAGTCTGATAATTTGTCTTTTGATTGAATTGTTCAGTCCATTCATATTTAATGTTATTGGTATAGTGGAATTTACATTTACCCTTCTACTTTTTGTTGTCTATATGTCTCTTGTCTATTTTGTTTCTCTGTTCCTACTTTACTGCTTTCTTTTGCATTATCATTAAATGAACATTTTATAATTCAGTATTTTAATTTCTTTAATGATATTTTTCACGATATTTTTTTGAGTTTTTGATTTGTTTTTTAGTGACTGCCCAAGGGTTTATCTTGTACATCTTGACATATCAGAATCAGCTTCACATTTATACTAGCTCAATTTTAGTAGTGTATTGAAATTTTACTCTCATACAGCTGTATTCCTTTCCCCTCCTTTTTGCAGTATTATTGTTATACATATTACATCTATTAATATTACAAATGCAACTGTACATTCTTTTCTATTTTTTTATTGAAATGTAGTTGATTTAAAATGTTGTGTTAGTTTCAGGTGTACAGCAAAGTGATTTAGTTATACGTGTGTGTGTGTGTGTGTGTGTGTTTATATTCTTTTTAAGATTTTTTTCCATTATAGGTTATTAGATACTGAGTATAGTTGCCTGTGCTATACAATAGGTCCTTATTGCTTATCTATTTTATATATAGTAGTGTGTATATTTTAATCCAAAACTCCTAATTTACCCCTCCCCCCTTCCCCCTTTGGTAACCATAAGTTTATTTTTTATGTCTGTGAGTCCATTTCTGTTTTGTAAATAAGTTCATTTGTATCATTTTTTTTAGATTCCTTATAAAGCAATATCGTATGATATTTGTCTTTCTCTGTCTGACTTACTTCACTTAGTATGATAATCTCTAGGTCCATCCATGTTGTTGCTAATAGAATTATTTCATTTTTTTTTATGGCTGAGTAATATTCCATTGTGTATATATTGCCACATCTTCTTTATCCGTTCATCTGTCAATGGACACTTAGGTTGCTTCCCCAGCTGTACATTGTTACACTTATTACTTTATCACCTGTAGTCATTTTCTTAACCCAATACAACTATGCTCCCACTGATCTGCTTTGTTCTGTTATTGGCAAATATATTACATTTCTGTACATCACAGGTCCAATATTACATTATATACATATTATTTTATACAATTGCTTTTTAAATCAGTTATGTGAAGAAAGGAGAAAAATATACATTTACACTGTTTTGTTGGTTTTGAGGGGAGGGGGTTTTTGTATTTTGGGATTTTTGGAATTACACAGTTACCTTTATTGGTGCTCCTTGCTTTTTGTGTGGATTCAAATTATCATCTAGTGTCCCTTGCTTTAGCTTGATGAGCTTCCTTTAGTATTTTTTTGTAAAGCAGGTCTGCTGTCAACAAATTCTCTGCTTTTATCTGAGAAACTTTTAATTTCACCTTCATTCTTGAAAGGTAGCTTTTCTGGATATAGGATTATTGGTTGACAGTTCTTTTCTTTAAGTCCTTTGACTGTATTATGTCACTGTCTTCTGGCCTCCCTCGTTTCTGCCAGAAAGTCAACTGTTAATCTTACTGGGTTTATATCTGTAAGTGTCAAGTTGTTTTTCTCTAAATGCTTTCAAGATTTCTCCTTGTCTTTAACTTTCAGCATTTTTACATACTGTGTCTGTTTAGGGATCTATGGGTGTATCCTACTTGGACTCCTTAAAGCTTCCTGGCTGTGTAGGTTATTGTCTTTCAATACATTTGAGAAGTCTTCTGCTGTTATTTCTTTTAACATTTTTTCTGCTCTTTTCTCTCTCTCTCTCCCCCCTATCCTTCTGGTGCTCCTATTATGCATACTACTAACTTTGGACTTAGTTTGGGTGTGGTTAGTTTGGCTTAGTTTGGGCTTAGTTTGTTCTTTTTTCTGGTTCCTTGAGGTGTAAATTTAGATTGTTTATTTGAAATCTTTTCTTTTTCGTAATGTAGGCATTTATTGCTCTAAACTGTCCTCTTAGAACTCCTTTTGCTGCATCCCATAAGTTTTGGTATGTTGTGTTTCCACTTTCAATTGTTTGAAGATATTTTATTTTACTTTATTTTATTTTATTTTATTATTATTATTTTTTTTGTGGTACGCGGGCCTCTCACTGTTGTGGCCTCTCCCGTTGTGGAGCACAGGCTCCGGATGCGCAGGCTCAGCGGCCATGGCCCACGGGCCCAGCCGCTCCGCGGCATGTGGGATCCTCCCGGACCGGGGCATGAACCCGTGTCCCCTGCATCGGCAGGCGGACTCTCAACCACTGCGCCACCAGGGAAGCCCTGTTTGAAGATATTTTAAAATTTCCCTCTTGATTTTGTCTTTGACCCATTGGTTGTTCAGGAGCATGTTATTTAATGTCCACATATTTATGAGTTTTCCAGTTTTCCTTCTGTTATTGATTTCTAGTTTCATACCATTGTGGTTAGAAAAGATGCTTGATCTGATTTCAGTCTTCTTAAGTTCATCAAGACTTGTTTTATAGCCCAAGATATGATCTATCCTGGAGAATATTCGATGTGCATTTGAGAAGAAAATGTAGTCTCCTGCTTTGAATGGAATGTTCTGTATATGTCATTTAGGTCCACTTGGCTTAAATTATAGTTCAAGTCCAATATTTCTTTACTGATTTTCCTTTCTGGATGATCTGACCATTGTTCAAAGTGTGGTATTAAAGTCCCTTATTATTTTTGTGTTGCTCTCTATTTCTCTCTTCAATTATGTTAATATTTGCTTTATATATTTAGGTGCTCTGATGTTGGGAGCATAAATACTTACAATTGTTAGATTCCCTTGATGAATTGACCCCTTTATTGTTATATGATGATCTTCTTTGTCTCTTTTTACAGTATTTGACTTAAAGTCTATTTTGTCTAAGCATAGCTACCCTTGCTGTCTTTTTTTTGTGTGTGTGTGGTACGCGGGCCTCTCACTGCTGTGGCCCCTCCCACTTCGGAGCACAGGCTCCAGATGCACAGGCTCAGTGGCCATGGCCCACGGGCCCAGCCGCTCCGTGGCACATGGGATCCTCCCGGACTGGGGCACGAACCTGCGTCCCCTGCATCGGTAGGCAGACCCTCAACCACTGTGCCACCAGGGAAGCCCCCCTGCTGTCTTTTGGTTTCCATGTGCATTTACTGTCTTTTACATACCTTCAGTTTCAGTCTATGTGTGTCTTTAAAGCTGAAGTGATTCTGTTGTAGGCAGCATGTAGTTGAGTCTTTTTTTTTTAACTTTTTAAAATTTATTTTTATTTATTTATCCTTGGCTGCATTAGGTCTTTGTTGCTGCATGCAGGCTTCCTCTAGTTGCGGTGAGCAGGGTCTACTCTTCGTTGTGGTGCATGGGCTTCTCATAGCGGTGGCTTCTCTTGTTGCGGAGCACAGGCTCTAGACACGAGGGCTTCAGTAGTTGTAGCATACAGGCTCAGTAGTTGTGGCTTGCGGGCTCTAGAGCACAGGCTCAGTAGTTGTGGCACATGGGCTTAGTTGTTCCACGGCACGTGGAAGCTTCCCAGACCAGGGCTCGAACCTGTGTCCCCTGCATTGGCAGGTGGATTCTTAACCACCGCACCACCAGGGAAGTCCCGAGTTTTGTTTTTTTAATCCATTCGGCTACTCTGTGTATTTCGATAGGAGAATTTAGTCCATTTACATTTAAAGTAATTATTGATAGGTAAGGGCTTACTATTGCCATTTTGATTGCTGTTTCCTGGGTGTTTTATAGATCCTTTGCTTCTTTCTTTCTCTCGTGCTGTCTTCCTTTGTGATTTGATGATTTTCTGTAGTGGTAGGCTTTGATTCCTTCCTCATTATCTTTTATGTATCTACTATAGATTTTTGCTGTGTAATTTGTTTTGTTTTGTATTTTTACCGTGAGACTGACATAAAACATCTTTTAGTTGTAACATTCTATTTTAAGCTGATAACATCTTAACTTTGATCGCATACAAAACTCTACAGTTTTACTTCCCCCAGGCAAAGTCTCTGAGCTAGGGCTGTGTTTCTGCAAGTGTATATGTAAATATAAATTTTACTTATCAAATTATGTATTAAATACATGAAAACATCTCTTCTCAACTAGAGTTTTTTAAACCCTATGCAAGACCTAACCAGATCAGAATGTAGCATTGGACCCTACACACCCTATGTATGATTTGAAACTTCTCCATGTGTTTCTGATGCACATCCTGGTTAAGAAATCTGTGTCAGAGAAGCTCACTAAATATTAATTCTGAGGGGGATATGCTTGTAAATCTTTTGTGAAGCAGTTTATCGATGCTTCTCCTAAACTGGCCCTTTTAAAGTATGCATTTTCCTTTTTTTCTTTAAAATAGGCTATTTCCATAACTTTGACAAACAAAGGATTATTATACTTGTCTGATTTGTATAATGTCTGTATTACTTTTTTCTCTTGCAGGTGAAAATGAGTTCTTCAGTAAGAAGAAAAGGCAAGCCAGGGAAAGGAGGTGGAAAGGGGTCTTCCAGAGGAGGAAGAGGAGGCAGAAGTCATGCTAGTAAATCTCATGGGGGTGGCAGCGGTGGCGGTGGCATTGGTGGCAATAGAAAGGCCTCAAGTAGAATTTGGGATGATGGCGATGACTTTTGTATCTTCAGTGAATCAAGGCATTCATCCAGGTCATTATACTCTTTGAATATTCAAATGTGAAAACAGTATCAATTCCTGATCTATGGACAACAGATGACTAAGACAAAGGGGGAAAATGCCAAGTAATTCTGGCCAAGTTATCTACCTCTTGTTTTAAAGCCCCCTCTTTGTAACCTTTTCTAAAGGCATGTTGGCAAATAACACCTTTTGTTGGGCCGGGGATGGGGGCGGTGCTTTGAAATCTGAAGTTAACTTTAACTTCCACATGACACTGTGAATTGTGTATAATATTGTTATTGTAATCAGTATTACTAGGAAAGTAAATATTAGAAATGGTGAAGGTGATGAAAATTATTTTAAGTATTTCTTAGGCATTGTAGTTTGAAGGTCCCCAAATGAGATCTGGCTATACTCCATCTGTCTAGTTGATGAATTATCTATTTTTCCAACCAGATCAACCAAATATTTACTGGAGCTTCATGTGATAACCAGTGGTAGATATCATGCCCAGGCTTTTCTCATGTTCAACTTTTAATTAGTGAATAAATTCTGATAATTCTAATGCATGTTTAATGAAAGTAAAGATTTTACTACTGCATGTTATGCAGTATAAATATAAAATTCTCATTGTTTCTCAAATTGCACTTAAAGCTGTTTACTTGAATTTTTAGAGATGGAGAGACTTCTTTAGAGCTGTGTATATATACACATACATACACACACTCTTTTGTGGGAATAATTCTCAACTAAATATTACTTAGAGAGGAATATAGGTGAGTGCTGAAGTTCAGCTGCATCATACATGCTTTTAACTTAAATGAATTCAACTGTATGCATTCAGGAAAAAAAGAAAAAGAAGAACAAATAGTATGTAAGTAGTTAAACTTGCCGCAGAATGAATCTGGGCTCTGTAGTGAGCAGGACACAGGAGAGGAATGTGCTCATCCCTCAGACAGTCTCAGTTTCCAAGTGCTTTTTGTAGCTTAAGCCTCTTGATGTACTGAGTATGTGATATTAATGTTTAAATATATATTTCTTATACATGGTCTCTACCATAATCAAATATTTCACCTGGTATGCAACCAGAGAATCTACATTTTTTTTTCCATTCTAAATGAAAAATGGTCATTTTGGACATACTGAGAGATAATGTATCAGTCTCAAACTTGACACTTTTTTAAGGAATCTTCCAGAATAATCTTATTCTAAAGTATAGTAAAATATAGTAAAATTAAAGTATAGTAAATATACTTTACTATTCTAAAGTATAGTAAAACTGTACTTTCACCTTAGCTGCCGACTTAAGAACCTAAATGCTGAGTTAGATGCAGTTCCATTCTTTCTGAAAACACTGACTTTATAGGTTCTTAGAGTCTTAGACATTCATTCATGCAGGAAATATTTACTCAGTGCCTACCATGCACCAGGCACTGTTTTAGGAACCAGGATTACAGTGATGAATAGAATATTGTCCTTGTCTTCATAGAGGGAGGTTTGAGGTATAAAGACCGTAAACAAAGGTATAATAATAGGTCAGATGGTAAGTGCTATGGAGAAAAATAAAGGATAAAGGGATAGAAAATACTGAAATAGATTGCTGGTTGCTGTTTTCTACGGAGTGATCAGAGAAGACTTCTCTAATGATGTGTCGTTTGAGCCAGGACAAGAAAGAAGTGATGGATAAGCTGTGAAGCTACCTAAGGGAAGAACGTTCAAGGCAGAGGGAACAGCAGGTGCACAGTTCCTAAGGCAGGAGTGTGCTTGGAAGATTTAGGAGATGGCAAGGAAGCCATGTGGCTAGTGTGGATGGGTAAGACGTGATAGGCAGTTAGATTCAAGAGACTATACTGTATAGGATGTTATAGGCCATTATAAGGATTTTGTTTGTTTTTGTTTTAAGTTTTAAAAGTCATGTTCATTGAAGTGTAATTTACGTTCAGTAAAACTCAACCTAAAATTTGACAAATGCAATCATCGCCATAAACAGTTCTTCAAAACTCCCCCATGCCCTTTGCAACACACTCCTCCCTGATCCTTAGGAATCCATTGATCTGTTTTCTGTCAAAGGGGTCAGATATAATCATTAAAATTATTTATTATAGAAACAATCGTAAGCACATAAAACCAAGTTTTTAAAAGGATACTTTGGAATGTATAATCTTTAGAATAGTTTAGAATAGTTCAAAGAATGGGATTTTAAAATAACTTTGAAAATTAAAGCACAGTTGAGAAAGTTGTCTTAGGATAGCTGTAGAATAGCTAGTCTAGTTATTGTGTCAAGCTTCAGGCTGGGGCTGGTCAGTAGAAAAACTATTTTAAATAATGGAATTGAATTCTACAGACATTCTCAATGGGGCAGACATACGTTCTCACAGCTATTTGGCACCTTCTCAAAAGTTCACCCCTGCTACCACCAGGAAAGATCAAGGAAAGCAAAAACATCTGTTCTGTATATATCAGTCATCACATGTTCAAATACACCTTATCTACCTGAAATGCTTCTTTCAGGCGCCATAATTCTGTCTTTCAAGCACCAGCTGTGAGGTTTGTCAGCATCTTGAACTGGACTGAGCCAAGTCACGTGCCATGGCCCAAAAGGCCATTATAAGGACTTTGGCTTTGCTTTGAGTAAAATGGGAAGCCATTGAAGGGTTTGAGGCAAGTGTGTGTGACATCAATCACTCTAGCCAGAGTTACTGCTATTCAGTATATCCCTTCGTGTGAATTAGAAAATGGTGCCCCTTTCTTTGGGCAGTTATAGCTCCAGGATGGATGTCTTGGCAAGCAGAGCATAGACTGGATTTTAGCTTTTGCTGTCCCCTCCTTCCCTACTTTAGGACCCTTTGCATAGTGTATAGTCTGTGCACCCATATTCAGTGGCCCTGCCTCAGTGTGCTCTGTGGAGAATAGACTACAGGGGGACATGGGTTGGAAGCAGGAAGACCAGTTAGAAGGTACACTCCAAGTGGCAATTTCATAGTCAGTTTAATATATAAGTCTGGAGTTCAAGAACAAGATCTAGGCTAGAGAAGTAAATGTATGAGTCCTCTAGGAATAAATGTGCTTTAAGGCTATGGGACTGGATGAGATAGGATATAGAGAAGAGGTCTAAACTTTGAGCCCTGGAGCACTCTAGGCTTTAGAACTGAGAGAGATTAGGAAAATGTGACAAAGTAGATTGAGGAGTTGCCAGTGAAGTAGGAGGAAAACTAAGCTTATTTCTGGAAGTCAAGGAATTAAGGTGTTTTCAAGGGAAGTATCCAATCAGATTGGATTGGATACTTAAAGGGAATATGCAAGTTGTATAAAAAATGCTTCTAATAAGTCAAGAAAAATGTGTTCCGGGAGTTCCCTGGTGGTCCAGTGGTTAGGACTTTCACTGCTGTGGCCCCAGGTTCAATCCCTGGTCGGGAACTAAGGTGCCACAAGCTGCGTGGCACAGCCAATATAAAGAAAAAAGAAAAATGTGTTCTGACAATTGTCCACTGGATTTGGCAATGTGGATAGCACGGGTAACCTTGACGAGAGCTGTTTGGTTTAGTATACTTAGTGTGGAGAAAACCCTATTGGAGTGTGTTTCAGAGAGAAGAGGAAAGAAAGTGGTGACAAAGACAGTGATTTAGATAACCCTTTGAGGGAGTTTTGCTCTAAAGGGCAGGGGAGGGAGGAGAGATAGGACAATAGCTTGAGAGGGATATGCAGTCAAAGGGAAGATTTTTTTTTAAGATGGTAGATGTTATATAGCATGTCTGTATGCTGATGGAAATGATCCAAAGGAGAATGAAGAACTAATGATCTGATGATGCAGAGGGGGGGCTAAGTGCTGGAATGATTTCCTTGAGGAGGTTAAAGAGATTGTGTATACAGTATACAGAGGGACTGACTTTAGGATCGAGGATGGTTCATCCTTAGGAACTGGAAGGAAGGCAAAGTATAGGGGTTTACAAATAAGAGGTAGATGAGATAGGAGCATATGGAAGTTCTCCCCCTACCCGCCCCCCTTTTTTTTTCTCTAATCATGAGGAAACAGACAAGTCCAAATAGAATTCTACAAGACAGCTAGCCTAAGTGCTTCAAAAAAGTCAATGCCAGGAAATAGGTGGGGGAACTATTCTAAATTAAAGGAGTTTGAAAAACAGATAACTAAATGTCATTTTAAACTAGATACTCAATCCGAAAATCTGTAGAAGACATGATTGAGGCAGTTAGGAACTTTGAATATGGATTATATATTAGATGATATCAATATAAAATATCTTGTGAGTGATAAGAGTATTGTGGTTATATAAAAGTATGTCTCTGTTCTTAGGAAATAACATGCTGAAGTATTTAAGAGTGAATGTGATGCCTGCAGCTTACATTCAGATGGTTCAGCAGAGCATGCATGTACCTATATGAGGGAGCATATATATATGCATATATGTGTGTGTAGAGAGAGAAATAAGAAGAAAAGGGCATAAATGTGTGTGTGCATTTAAGTATGGCACTTGTTAACAATTGGTGAATCTTGGTAAATGGTGTTAATTTCTGTAGATTTAAAATTTTTTGAAACTAAAAGGGGAAATGATGAATTTGGGCTAATGTTTCTTTTCAGAGGTTGCAACTAAGTGGTTAAAAACCACAGTCTATTCTATTTTCTCCTTTGCTACCCAGTTTTGCGAGTGTAAGTGTGTGGTTCTTTTCAAAGTCTCAATAATATGTTGGATTTTCAATGCAGAGAAAGTTTCTGCCATTTTCCTAGATTTGTGAAAATTTATAATGAAACATGTCAAGTGAAAAAAAGAAATTTAGTGAGTAAAGTTAAATGTTAGAGCTGATTATTGTTTTAAATACTAAAAAGTATCCCTAAAAAAATCTAAATTCCAAAAATGAAAGATTGGTTAAATAAATTCTAGTACCTCTATATGTATGTGTAACCATTTAAGTTAAGTTGTAGGAAAATATTTAATTTGGGGGAAATGACAGTTTTATTTTGATAAGGAAATAAAGCAAATTATAAAAGATTATATGTGCTGTACAATTTTATAAAAACTGTATGTGAAAAAGAATGTGATTTAAGATGACTTCTGTTTTTTTCTTGGTTCTCTACTTTTCTACAGTGAACATGTATTATTATGATTTTTGTAATCAGGAAATAATAATTTAAGTAAATATTTCAAAAATAGGGCCTAGGGCTTCCCTGGTGGCGCAGTGGTTGAGAGTCCACCTGCCCTTGCAGGGGACAGGGGTTTATGCCCCGGTCCAGGAGGATCCCACATGCCGCGGAGTGGCTGGGCCCATGAACCATGGCCGCTGAGCCTGCGCGTCCAGAGCCTGTGCTCCGCAACAGGAGAGGCCACAACAGTGAGAGGCCCGCATACCGCAAAAAAAAAAAAAAAAAAAAAAAATAGGGCCTAATATTCACAAGATAGGACTCTCAGTTGTTTTCAGATCAAGTACCTCAAATAGAATGAAATGTGTACTCTTTGTATGTAGCACATTTCTTTTGAACATCCACTAGTGCAGAAGGAGTCATCATAGCATTACTTTCTCCAGAGGACTCTTGAGTTAGTGAAGCCAGATTTAATGATGAAGCATCGAATCAGGTTTTTCTCCAGCAGTTTCAATTGAATGAAGTCTGGTAAATACTGTGGAAAATAGAGGATCTCTTCACATTCATTGTCATCTTTTGTAGGGTATTTGACAGTCCAGTCATGTTATATATATTTGGGGACCCTGAGGAGAGTGTAAAAGCTCTGCTCACGGGTAAATGTGTAATTTTGTTCCTGTGTCCTTTGCAGACCTAGTAACAGTAGCATGAGAAAAGGGGACGCACACCCCAAGTGGAAGCCTGAGGCCAAAGCGCCCCTTCAGACTCTGCATATGACTTCTGAGAATCAAGAAAAAGTGAAAGCTCTTCTCCGAGACCTGCAAGAACAAGATGCGGATGCTGGATCTGAGTAAATTATTTTATTTCAGTAAACTACTACATTGAGGAAGATGCATTGGCAGTGTGAGGGTCCTGTGTGTCTTTGGAATACTGTATCAGCACTGATCCTGTAGTGACTGTATAACTAGTTGAAAGTGAGCCAAGAGAAATACAAGAATAATTATTCAGCAACAGTTTTAGAGTGAGTTTGTTTTGCAGTACCTGTGAGCAGTGGTACAGATAGCCTTTTCATCTTTACTTTTTCTAGGACAGTGCTAATATGGATTCAGTAGTTGCTTTATTGATAACCTTTCAAATGAAACCTTGTAGTGAACAAGTAGAAGCATTGTTCTAGGAGCAAATATTGAGTTGATCAGATGAAGTCTTATAATTACACGTCTCATGACCATCTGCCTAAGAGAAAGATTGTTTTAGACTTTTGGCTATTTTGCTTTGTGATTTCAGTTGGAGAGGTTAATCCTTTCCATTTGCCAGAATTAATCAACAGTCAGTCATGAACAGCTCAATTTCCATCCTATCTACAAATCGCTTATCGGTCTTAAACTTAGGAAAGGTGGTTATGCAGCAAAGCAAAAAAAAATAGCGATGGTTTTTATAAGTGAGAAGAGAGAGAGGATAGCCAAGGCTTCTGTAGTTAAGAACGCAGACTCTGGGTCAGACTACCTTGGTTAAAATCTCTAGTTGCTCTTTACTTTATAACCTTTATAATCTTCTCTTAAATTTTAGTTGATCATCTGAAAAAAAAAAAACAGAGATTCCAATCTGGCTGGGTTATTGGGAAGATTTTCAAAGAGATAGTACATATAAAACATTTAACATAGTACCTGGCAGGTAATAAATTCTGTTACTTGCCGAGATATAAATTAGTAGGTCAATAAAAAGTTAAATCAGTGACTGAATAGTGGTCAGGATTCTCTGTCCTTTGGTTCCTTGAATTAAATTCTTAGACTCTTACTAAATTTTTCTTTGAGGTAAGTAGAAATTAACATATGAAAATGTTACTTTGCCAGAAGAGGTGTTTCTGGGGAGGAAGAAGATGATGAGCCTGATTATGATGATGAGCAATACTGGTCAGCTGGACGAGAAGCTTCCCTTGTTCCGGACTCAGATCCTTTGGAAGGTGCTGGTTCAGGCCTGGTGGAGCCTCATCATCCAGAATTTACAGTCTCAGCATTTGCAGTGCAAAAGCTTTCCAGGTTTGCTTTCATCATTTATGGGAAAATTGAAGGAAACTGAAAGTGTATTATAAATGCACCTACCACTCCTCGAATACTTTTGTGTTGTGTGCGTTCCAGCGGTACCTGATATGCCCAGTGTCCTCTCTTTTAGGATAAGGAGATGAAGGAGGAGTTAGTATTATCAGGTACACTTTTTCAAGACACAAACCCTGCCTATGTATAGTTATGCCTTCCCATATATGTATTTAAATGAATTTCTCTTTTGAGGTTTGATATTACTCAGTCTTTTTTGTCATGCTTCTCATTTGGCAGGTATGGTTTCAACACCGAGCACTGTCAGGTAGCCCTGAGAATTTGCAATGGAGACGTGGGGGCATCCCTGGAACATCTGCTCACCCAGTGCTTTTCAGAGACATTTGGAGAGAGGATGAAGATCTCTGAGGCCATTGCGCGTATAAGCTTGGATGAGTGTGTGGAACAGCGACAGGAAGAGGCCTTTGCTCTCAAGTCAATCTGTGGAGAAAAATTTATAGAAAGAATTCAGAACAGAGTCTGGACCATTGGATTAGAACTGGGGTATTTGACGAGTAAATTCTGCAAATCCAAGCAAAAGGAAAGTACCAAAAATATACGGGAGATGTCACTTGAAATCTGTAAATTTTACCGCAAAGGAAATTGCAAATTTGGATCAAAGTGCAAATTCAAACATGAAGTGCCCCCAAATCAAACTGTTGGAAGACCAGAAAGAAGTGTAGATGATTCCCATCTAAATGCTGACGAAGATGCATCTTTTTTATACGAACTTGAAATTCGATTTTCTAAAGATCACAAATACCCCTACCAAGCTCCCCTTGTGGCATTTTATTCCACCAATGAGAATCTACCTCTGGCTTGTCGTTTACATATTTCTGAGTTCCTTTATGGCAAGGCCTTGACATTTGCAGAAGCTTCAGAACCTGTTGTATATTCTTTGATAACCCTTTTAGAGGAAGAATCAGAAATAGCCAAGTTACTAACATATACCCATCACAAGTACAGTGTCCCTCCTGTGAACTTTCTGCCAGTATCCTCTGGGACCAGAATAAATAATCCTGTCTGTCGTAAACCAGTGATTCCAAGTAATTCGTTTCTTTCAAATCAAATTCCAGAAGGTATGTAAGTCATTGATGGGGTGTTGTGGAGGCGGGATTTGGAATGATGGATTACAGCAGTCAGAGGCTCTGAGGGCTGGTGTAGGATCTCCCCTGAGCTATGACCTGACTTTACTTGTAAGGCCTTATTCTGTCACTGTGTCTGGCTCCCTGAATTGAAAGTTTGTAGTGATGTATAAGTTTATTCTAGCAGTTGAGGGCTGGAAGAACCTTAAAGCATCCTTCCAGAAAAGTCTGTTTCGTGTAATCCATTTGGTTTCATGTGATTACTTCTGTTATTGTATATAGGATTACTTTAAAATGAGTTTTTAGAGATACTTCTCTTTCTATACCACCATCCATACCCTCCTGCTTTTAGTATGCTAGACCCCCAAAAGTCATTAGGGGATGTCTCTCTTTGTGGGTCCCTAAATCCTCAAATAGAGAAATGTTTGTACAAGCCTCTGGCTTCCTCCAGATCCAAGTGTGCCATACAGATTCTTACATCACAAGTAACCCCCCTTTCAAAGCTCACCGTAGGATCTCTCTTATTTTTTGCCACCTTTCTTTCAGAGCAGCAAGTTTTATTATTTCCCAGGAGTTCCTAGGTAAATGTCAACAGGTAGAGAACAGTGAAACTGCACCGAGATGCGGATGCCAGACAGCTGGCTAGGTTCCCTCACTGGCCCCTTGACTCGCTCCCAACCTACAGCGAGTTCTAGCACTCAGATGTATTCCTCAAGAAATGACAAACTGTGTGTCGTGAACTTTTTTTTTAAGATAACAGCTTTATTAAGATATAATTTGCACACCATGAAATTTACCCTTTTGAAGTGTACAATTCAGTGGTTTTTAGTATATTAACAAAGTTGTGCAACCATGACCACTGTCTAACTCTTGAACGTTTTTATCACCCCAGAAAGAAACTGTACCTGTTAGCAAGTCACTCCTCATTTCTCCCTTCCCCCAACCCCTAACAACCATGAGTCTATATTCTGTCTCTATGGATTTACCTATTCTGGACATTTCATGGAAATGGAATCGTATAGTAAATATGTGGCTTTTTGTGATTGGCTTCTTTCACTTAGCATAATGTTTTCAAGGTTCATCCATGTTGTAGCATGTATCAGTACTTCATTCCTTTTTATTACTGAATACTATTCCATTATATGCACATACCACATTTCATTTATTGATTCATCATATGATAGACATTTGGGTTATTTTGTGTCTTGGAATTGTAGGTATACTTGCAAATATTTGAAACTTTCAGTTAATTCCTGAATGTACAGAGTCTACTGGATTAACAAGGCAGGGCATGATTTTCTTTTCTTTGGGGTTTTTTTGTGGTTTTTTTTTTTGTGGTACACGGGCCTCTCACTGTTGTGGCCTCTCCCGTTGCGGAGCACAGGCTCCGGACGCACAGGCTCAGTGGCCATGGCTCACAGGCCCAGCCGCTCCACGGCATGTGGGATCTTCCCGGACTGGGTCACGAACCCGTGTCCCCTGCATCAGCAGGTGGACTCTCAACCACTGCATCACCAGGGAAGCCCTTTTCTTTGTTTTTAATTTGGTTTAACCAGAGCCACTTACACGTGATTAAAGTTTATTTGGATGCATTTTAAGTTCTTTAGCAGTAGAAGTAGTCGTGTGGAAATGAATGAACTTGTTTTATTCAAGCTTTAACTTTTTCTCCATTTTATGATTTTTTTGTTGTTGTTACTTTGTTAGATAGTGACTTTTCCCTGCTAAAGAAAGGGTTCCATATCGAAAACGTTTCCTTTTATCCCCTTCAAGTTGAAAAAGAATCAGAGCCTGAGGAGGAGACAGATGAGGATGAAGGTCCTGCACCAGTTATGGTGGAGAATGAAAGCTATGTCAACCTTAAGAAAAAGATTTCCAAAAGATATGACTGGCAGGCAAAATCAGTACATGCTGAGAATGTCAAAATCTGCAAGCAGTTCCGAATAAAACAGGTAGGGTATTCTGAGAGAATGGCTAGCATTGCCTCCCTAATGTATGGATGAAGGGATTAGGAATTAGGAAGCTTTGGCTACTCTCCATGGTATACTTTCAGTTCTCTTTTACTCTGATTGGGCAAAGTTTCTGCATGCCACAGCAAACTTGGATGCATGTTCTAGATAGTTTTGGGAAATCCAGTGGCTGATGAAAATGAAACATATATACCAAATATTCTGAGAATCATGTGGCTTTGTTACTATGATAGAAATCTGATAAGTGAAAGGAAAAGTAGTAC
Organism: Mesoplodon mirus; assembly: GCF_964341445.2. NCBI lineage: Eukaryota > Metazoa > Chordata > Mammalia > Artiodactyla > Ziphiidae > Mesoplodon > Mesoplodon mirus. Next base: position 55,706,560 of record NC_138990.1, on the reverse strand, counting down.
TGTGATTTACATTAGAAATAACAGTATAGAAAAGGAGAAGGATAAGGAAGGACTCTTACCCCATTTCAGAGGCTCACAGGATAAATAATTTGCCCAAGGTCACATAGCTGATAAATGACAACACAGGGTTTCAAGCTAATTCTCTCTGTTTTCAAAGTCCCTGTTGTTTTTACCCCATTCAGGGGTAAAAATAAGGTTATTTTAAAAGAACTCATAAGTGAAGTATTAGGGCAGAGTTGGATGGAGGATAAAGACGAGTTGCTTAACCAGTTTGGGGATTAGATTAGATGCTATCTAAGGCCCTTCCGATTCTAAAGTTCTGCGATTCTGATTTTTGACAGAGTATATATAACACTAGTACATATATACCGCAGCACCCATAGAATGTCAAATTGACTAGAAAATCGCACCATAAATAATAAGATGGTGGAAATAAAAAATTACACATTCAGTTTGAACAGTGTGTTTAGAGGTGATAAAATTACATGCAGAAAATGTGTATGTTAATGTAAATGTTAGTATAAATTTCTTACATTAGTCAAAAATACATCCACAGTTTTAACCTACAGTACAGTGTTTATAGCATTGGCCATTAGATGTCAAACTGAGTTACATAGATGTGGTGATTGGCCAAAAAGAACCCTTTAAATGAGGGAGTATTCAAAAACAAAACAAAATGAAACAAAAAAGATGAGGTCATGTCAGAAGGACTCAGGAATCAACCTGGAGAAGCTCCCAATGGCCAAAATGAAATAATGAGAGCAACAAAATAAATTGGATGATATCGTAGGTATTGGATGTACAGTATTGGGTTATAACCCAGGAATTTAAAAAAAATCTATAAATCCATACCAGTTTATTTTTATTTATTTATTCTCGACAGATAAAAATTATATAAGAACCATTTAGTGAGTGTTGTTACTATTAGTGATTTTGGTAAAAATCTGATACTGTGTAAAACTATGCTGTCTTGTATGGTAGCCCCTATCCACGTGTAGCTATTTAAAGTTAAACTTATTAAAATTAAATAAAATAAAAAATTCAGGTCCTCGATAGCACTGATCACAGTTCAAGTGCTCAACAATCACATGTAGCCAGAGGTTGCTATGTTGGACAGCACAAACAGAACATTTCCATCAGCACGGAAAGTTCTGTTGAACAGTGCTAGTATAGAGACTTACAAAAAGGGCTGGATAGGTGCTAAGCAAGAGGGGTTATTTCTCATATAAGATCCTTCAGTTCATTCAGTTGTAGGAAAGCCACACAGATCTCACAGCTTATTCTGGCTGATTCTCTGAACAGCCTTCTGACTAAAGTCACCAGCATCCAACCCCCAACAAATCTGTACTTTCTGTCTCTAAACAAATTGGTGAAGAAAGAGCAGAAAGGGTAGGTCTAACTATGGGATTCCACATTCAGAGCTTTGTGAAAGGAGATTGAAAGTAACCAAACTGATGTCTTATCTTTTATTTTATTAGGCCTCCAGACAGTTCCAGTCAATTCTGCAAGAAAGACAATTACTCCCTGCTTGGGAAGAAAGAGAAAACATTCTTAAACTGTTGAGCAAGCACCAAGTGCTTGTTATAAGTGGTATGACTGGGTAAGAGTGTGATTTATTTCTAATGCCGCTTTCATCTATAGATATGGTGTGTGCCCTGGTTACCACCACCACTTCTACTTTAAAAAAAAAAACAGGGGCCTCCCTGGTGGCGCAGTGGTTGAGAGTCCGCGTGCCGATGCAGGGGACACAGGTTCGTGCCCCGGTCTGGGAAGATCCCACATGCCGCGGAGCGGCTGGGCCCGTGAGCCATGGCCACTGAGCCTGCGCGTCCGGAGCCTGTGCTCCACAATGGGAGAGGCCACGACAGTGAGAGGCCCGCGTACCGCAAAAAAAAAAGAAAAAAAAAAAAAAAAAACGGTTGCTGGTGTTATTTGTGCTTTTTCCTGTCAAACATTAAATAATATTTCACAGAGGCAAATAATGTGGCAACTGTAGCTAATAGAGCCAAATTACAAAAAAACAAACAAAACTCAGAAATTTAGGGATTTTTAAAATTTATTTATTTATTTTATATTTATTTTTGGCTGTGTTGGGTCTTCGTTTCTGTGCGAGGGCTTTCTCCAGCTGCGGCGAGCGGGGGCCACTCTTCATCGCGGTGCACGGGCCTCACACTGTCGCGGCCTCTCCCGTTGCGGAGCACAGGCTCCAGACGCACAGGCTCAGTAGTTGTGGCTCACAGGCCTAGCCACTCCGCGGCATGTGGGATCTTCCCGGACCGGGGCACGAACCCGTGTCCCCTGCATTGGCAGGCAGATTCTTAACCACTGCGCCACCAGGGAAGCCCAGAAATTTGGGAATTTATAGATATTGTATACCTCTGCCTTCAGACGATTTTAAGGCAAAAGGCCTAGCTGAAGGCTTTTAACAAGGCCCATTTTAAAATCTAAAGGACAGTTCCAGAACACTTAGCTTGAAACTTCAAAAATAAATTTTCTAAATTTATTCTGATTTCCTTAAAGCTTTTGTTTAAGAACAACTTAGGGTACATTATGTTTCCTGTTCCACACTCTCCATATGTTATCCAAACGTATTTGGCAGGGACAAGTTGCAGGCTTAATCTAGTTCTGTATTCAAGGGTCTTCAATTTAATAATTACATTTGTGCCCAGACTCACAGGTATAGTAATAACTTTGTATCTTCCAGTTTCTTATCTTTTTAACCTCAGTCAGTACTTTGGTATAGCCAAAGCAATACCACACCAATGGGAAAAATATAAAGTATTTTAATAACCATAAGATAATATTCCTGTTTCTTTAGGATTCATATGTAGAGTTCACATTCCTGGAGGCATTTATAGACCTTAACCTAATGTTTATTCAGTAGTCCCAGTTTTACAAATAATAGTAAACTATTATTTGATTGCCCTGTTAACCTAAGTGCAAATTCCTAGGAGTTGTCAGCTATAGGTAATAAGTCAGTAGGTAGGTTTAGAAGATAGATGAAGCTGAACAACTTTTATTCTAATAAGCTTCTTACTTTCCTCATTGGATATGATTGCTTCTTTAATTAACTAGAGCACTTGAAAACTCTTATTTTAGGACTTATTTGTTTTGACATACAGATGTGGGAAAACCACACAGATTCCACAGTTTATTCTGGATGATTCTCTGAACGGACCACCTGAGAAGGTGGCTAACATCATCTGTACCCAACCCCGACGAATCTCTGCGATCTCTGTTGCCGAACGCGTTGCTAAAGAAAGAGCAGAGAGAGTGGGTCTGACTGTGGGATACCAGATCCGGTTAGAAAGTGTCAAGGTTTGTATGCTTTTCTTATTTCCTGATGACAGAAATTTACAATTTTCAAGTATAAAGAGCCCTTGGGGTCTGGAGATTCTGGGCAAGTTGGAATATATACTTCAATAGGGCTGAAGTCCTTTTAGAAATACTTTGATTTAAACTCTTTTTGGGGTGTACTTAATTTCCTCTGTAAAGACCTTCTATTCTTTATTGGCAGAAGTGATCTAGTAGGTGCTGCTTTGTTCCTAAACTGGGACTTAATCCATTTAACCAAATATGGAATGAACAAATTCAGAATTGATTTCATCACTCACTGTTATTTTTATGTTTTATAATAATTTTTGAATGCTTTCTATGAGTCTTAAAATGTTGATGTAAAGTAGAAAAGCTTTTGTTGTTGCCAGCAAGAAACTATGCATTTAGTTCCTTGGTTTATATTAAAATAGAACTGCTGGTGTTTTCAGTATTCTTTATCCCTATCCATTAAAAATGGCTTTGCCAGGAAAGTGTTTCCTTTTTTCAGAAAGTTCATTAAAGCTTTCTATGCCCTTTTACATGTAAGTCCTCAGCCACCAGACTGTTATACTGCACCACAGGAGTGCTGCTAAGAAGGCTAGAGGGGGACACAGCCCTACAAGGAGTCACCCATATCATTGTTGATGAAGTCCATGAGAGGACAGAAGAAAGGTAAGGCAAAGATTTTCCGAATGAATACCCACACACGTCAAATGAAGACATGCTGAAAGAATTTCATCCTGCTTCCAGTTAAGTTCCTTAGAGCTAGTAACGGCAATTACCATAGGGAAGGCTTAAGTTAGAGAAGAGGAACTGCCTTCCTGGTCTCCAGGGTCTGTGACACGAAAAATGCTAGGAGAGCACATGTTCATCACTGGAAGAGTCATCCTATTAGATGGACATCGTCTCATAAGAGGCACCGTGCTGAGCTGGGTGCTGTACTTAGCAGGAATATCAGATGTAATGCATGCTGTAGCTGATGGATTGGTCAATATGTGCTTCCTTCTTTGTGCATTTGGTCAGTCATTCAGTCCTGACATTCATTCATATATTTATTGAACCTGCATTAAGTGCCAAGTGGCCTATTAATTGCTGGGGATACTGTAGTGAACAAACATATATGTTTCCCCTTTATCTCTTATGGTCTGGTAGGAAGAACAAATAATGAACAGGTAAATAAACAAATAAGTAAATAACTACAAATTGGAATAAGTACCATAAAGGAACAAACAGGATGCTGTGTTTGGGGGGAGAGAGCCATGAGATAATCAGAGATTATATCTCTGAAGAGATTACATTTAAATTAAAAACAGAAGTATGAAAAGGAGTCTCATGAGACATATGAGGGCAAGGTCAGCATTTGCAAGGACTCTGCAGTGGTAAAGGGCTTCGTGAGTCCAAAAACCGGAGGAAGGCCAGTGCAGCTGGTATGTAGTGAATGAGGGGAAAAGTGACAGCTAAAAAAAGCAGGAGACTATGCACCATTAATAATAAAGCATTTGGATTTTACTTTAATGGAATTAGAAGTCATTAAAGGGTCATGGTATAAAATCAAAATTCTCAATATTTTAAAATGAAGGGCCAGGTAAATAGATGGCACTGATCATAGTTTGTCGTGAAGATCATGCTCTAAAGTAGTAAAAAAGTAGCGGGAAAAAGAGAGATGATCCTGTGCAAATCATGAGGCTTTCCCAAAAAGGACTATATTATTATAAATATCTTGAGAAGAAGAAAGTCTAAGTAAAGTTGATGGGCTGACAGAGAAGCAGAAAATAGATCATAGCAAAACTAAAAAAAAAGAAACGTGAAAAGAGGTCCCAGCTATTGCTGATAAAAAGTTTTTAAAAAATGAACAGGGAAGACATGTAAACAGAAGACTATTTGTTAGAAGAAATAAATGCACTAATATAGTAGTAATTAAGAAATATAAAGAAATTTGAAACTAAGGAAAAAGATTTTTATATTAAAAAAATATATCAGGGAATTCCATGGTGGTCCAGTGGTTAATACTCAGTGCTTTCACTGCCAGGGCCCCGGACTTGATCCCTGGTCGGGGAACTTAGATCCTGCAAGCGGCGTGATGTGGCAAAAAAATTTTAAAAAGAAATATTTCCGATAACAAGACAATAATAAATTTTAAATAGCTATATAGAAAACACTGAAAGTCTTTGAGGGGCAAATAATCTTTAGGTAGAGACTCCAGAAAACAGTGGGGAAAAAAATAAATGGTAAATAATGTCACTTTGCACCTAAATGTTGAAATGAACATTTGAAATAATTTATTTTAACAGAATCACTGAACAACCTGGAAGAGGGAATCAAATAAAACATTCAGCCAAACTAATAATATTTAAATGATTGTATTGTAAAAGTAAATTTTTAATTTTAGGGGAAATTATATCCAATGTAATTTTGAACATAAAGAATAGCTTTGGGTTTCATAACATTTATACTTCCACAAACTCAGTGAAACTGGAAGATAGCACTGGATCTGTTTCCTGGCTGCAATGATGTTCTCAAAAAGAGATTTTTATAAAACCTAATGACCTATAGAATATCAACAGTTAAAAACAAAGTATTTTCACATCTGAATAAAGATAAATTACACACTGGAGAAGGGAGATTTGAGCATTTACAAATACCAGTCTTTGGGAATGGAGTATACAAATTATAAGAAAAAGTAGGGGAATATTTGCTAGCTCTGACTGAAAAAGGCAGAAAATAGGGGGTGGTGGTGTGATGAATTGGGAGATTGGGATTGACATATATACACTAATATGTATAAAATGGATAACTAATAAGAACCTGCTGTATAAAAAGATAAATAAAAATTAAAAAAAAGAAAAAGTAAAATCTAGGAACCAAGATCAGTTAAAAAATAAATAAGATAAAAGGTTGAATATAGAAAAATTATAGTTATATTTGTTTAAAATTTTTAATACATTTTCTGATCATAGAGATAATGACATTATTCTAACACATTTAGGCAATATTAAATGTCAAGAAGAATTTCTGTCCCTTATAGAATTGCTAATTACATGTTAACAATTTGTTCTGTTTTCTTCTGGGAGTATATTGGGAGTTAGCAGAGAGATGTATCTCCACAAACACTATTGGGATTATATAGTGTTGTGTGCTGCATTTGATCTAATATTTAATATGAGAGCATGAACTATCTTTGAAATTATTGCTAATAATTGCATGAGGAAATTCTAACGTGTGGATGTACCATAAATTACTTAACCATTTACCTATTGTTGTATTATTTTCCTTTTCCCTAAAAAAGAAACAGAATAGTCATAAATGTAATTAAATTAGCTCATTAAAGAAAACTAAGTAGTTCAAGAATATACTCATTAAAAATCAAACAATACAGATAAAGTGAAAGTCCCCTGTAACACTCCCAAACCATTCCCAGTCCCTGCCCCAGAGATAACTACGGTGATCAGATTGGTGATATGTCCTACTATACATTGACATATATGCTTGCTTTGTCAGAAATAGGTACTTTTATTTCCAGACCTTTTTTTTCTTATACAAATTATATATTCATTTAGTAACTCAACATTTATTGAGCACCTACTATATCCCAGGCAGTGCTCCAGATACTGAGTAGTATCTTGTAGAACAAAATAACCAAAATCCCCATCCTCATAGAGCTTATATTCTAGTGAGAGAGCCCAACAATAAACAAGATAAAGAAGTAAAATATAAAGTATGTTTGTTAAATGCTAAGAAGAGAAAGGGTAATATGAAATGCAAGGGAGGGGAACATTTGAAATTTTAAACATGGTGGCCAGGGAAGGCCTAGCTGAAAAGGTACATTTTGAGTAAAGACTCAAAGAAAGTGAGTGAGTGAGCTACCTCTTGAATGTCTGGGAGAAGCCCTTTCTAGGCACATTAATAACATGTGCAAGGGACCTGGGGTCCATGTCTCAAAGACAGCAAGGAGGACAGTGTGGCTGGAGCCAAGTGATGAAGGGGGAGCGCGACAGGAAATGAGTAGTGAGGTACAGATCATGTCACATAGGGCCTCGTTAGTGAGGACTTTGCTAAGAAGTCGTTGAAGGATTTTGAGCAGAAGAGTGGCACAATCAGATTTACATGGGCATGGAATTATTGGTCTACCATACTGAGAATAGATTTTAGGGGGGCAAGGGCTGAAACAGGGAGACCAGTTAGGACATTGCTCTTCTGCGGTACATATTGTTCTACAACTTGGGTTTTCTTCACTAACAATATCTCTTAGAGATGTTTTCATGTCTGTATCTAGAGCTCTACTTTATTCCTTTTATCTGCCTCATGTAATTCCTTAGAATGGATGATATTGTCATAATTGACCATTTCTTGGTTGATAGACATTTTGGTAGTTTCCACTGATCTACAAACAATGCTATAATGAAAATCATTGTATATACCTCTTTCTGTACATGTAGATATCAAGAAGTGGAATTATCAAATGCAATGATGAATGCTGTTGGTATTTTGATTGGCACTACACTGAATTTAGTTTATTTGGTGGGAAATTGATATCTTTACAACATTAAGTCTTCACATCTAGGAACATGACACATCTTTCTATGAGTTATAAATTTTTTTCACATAAGTCTTACACTTACTTGAAATATGTCAAAGGTTATTAATTTTGATGTATTAAATTTGTTTGATCCTCAGGTGTTTCTTTTATTTCCTCTAGTGACTTCTTATTGCTAGTTTTGAAAGACATTGTGTTGCAGAGACCAACTCTTCAAGTTATTCTGATGAGTGCAACTTTAAACGCTGAGCTCTTTTCAGAATATTTTAATTCCTGCCCAGTTATCACTATACCAGGTGATTAAAATCCATCATTAAATACGTATTGTCCTAATAAGCAAATATAATTATTTTAAAGTTCATTTGAGATATAAATGAATGAGTATTTATACCTGTTTCTAGAGAAGAATTGATTAGTTTATAACAAATAAAATCATAACCACATAATGAAATTATTAAAGAGGTAATGTTATATTCATTTGCTGGGAGATTTTAATTTATATGTGCTTTAAAAAAATGTCTAGGTTATTAGGATTTCTAGCATTCTGTTGTGTTTAACATCAAAATGTGAGTTTATAATGGTAATCTATCATAAAGGGAAAAGTTGTATCTGTGTATAGCATATTTGTTCATTGCTAGATTCTGCTAAACTTCTGGATATTGGTCCACTCTGGGAGCAAGTGAAATTGGATAGTCTGTGTCTTCTTTTGGTGCTTTCACAGTCTCATTTTAGGATTAATTTATCACTTTGGGCTTTGGTTTATCATTCTGCAGTTGATTGCTAAAGAACAATTTGGAAACACTGAGTGGTGAATAATTCGTTCTAGTTATAGAGGATATCGACAGTAGATTTAAAGATGAAATTATATGCTTGATCAAGAATACAATTGTTGACTGTTTAAAGGTCCCCTTCAGGGAAGAAGAGGGGGATAAAAAGGTTTAACAGATTTTTTTTTAAAAGAGGTTAAAAAAAGTCTTATTAGCAAATGATCATCTCTCCAACTGTGCACTTCTGTTTCATTTACTAACTGGAATCTACTCCTTCCATTTTTATCATGAAAAGCTTTTTCTGAATACTTGTAAGACCACAGAGTAAATAGTACCTTACTGTGCCAAGCTTCCTTTTAAGACAATTTTACATATACAAACAGTTTCAAGATAGTTGAACTGGGTATTCTGAGACTTTTCTGTTTTATTTTCTTGTTTTCCTAGGTCGTACATTTCCTGTTGATCAATTTTTTCTGGAAGATGCCATTGCTGTGACAAGGTAAGGAAGATATTAATTAAAGTTTGGTGAAAGTCCTTGAAAACAGAATTACTATTTTACCTCCGTGTGCCTGGATACTAAGAAATGGGTTAATTTTTCTTCTAATTTTTCAATTTGAGCATTTTGTTTTCCCCTTTCAGTGAATATTTATTATACAAATTATTTGAATTCAAAGGCAATATTATATATTAAGAGTACTGACTCAGGAATCCCTAATGTAGACTAAGGACCTTGGGTGGTAATGATGTATGGATGTCAGTTCATCGGTTTTAACAAATGTACCACTCGGGTTGGGGATATTGCTAATGGGGGAGGCTGTGTGTAGGGGAGGGAGCAGGGGGTGTATGGGGAATCTCTGTACCTTCTGCTCAGTATTGCTGTGAACCTAAAACTGCTTTAAAAAGTAAAGTCTGTTTAAAAAATGATGGGGAATTCCCTGGCGGTCCAGTGGTTAGGACTCGGCGATTTTACTGCGGTATCCTGGGTTCAATCCCTGGTCGGGGAACTAAGATCCCACAAGCCATGTGGCATGGCCAAAAAAAATAAAATAAAATAAAAATAAATAAATAATAAAAAATGATGGGCCAAATCTATGGAGAATTTAACATGGAAAAAAGAAGTACTAATTCTGCAGACAGACTACTAGTATTTAAATCCCTCTACTTACCAACTGTAACATTGGTGAGTAGCTTAATCTCTCTTTGACTTAGTTTCATCATACGTAAAGTGAGCATATTAATAGTAGCCTCTTCAAGAGTTATGAGGATTGGGCCTCCCTGGTGGCGCAGTGGTTGAGAGTCCGCCTGCCGATGCAGGGGATATGGGTTCGTGCCCCGGTCTGGGAGGATCCCATATGCCGCGGAGCGGCTGGGCCCGTGAGCCATGGCCGCTGGGCCTGCGCGTCCGGAGCCTGTGCTCCACAACGGGGGAGGCCACAACAGTGAAAGGCCCGCATACCGCAAAAAAAAAAAAAAAAAAAAAAAGAGTTATGAGGATTAATTAATACTTGGAGTTAATACTTGCAAAGGGCTTAGAACTGTGCCTGGCATATATCAAATGCTTTATATGTGTTAGCTATTATTATCATTATTATTCTGCCTTCAAGGAGTTTGCAGTACATATGAGTGTATAAGTTCTGTACCGGATAGAAGGTGGTAATGTCTATTGGATACCAACAGATTTCTCCCCTCTGAAAGCTCTGCTTCCTCTTCCTACTCTTTGACCTTGAAGATTCCCCAGTGTTTTATCCTTGCACTGTTTCTTCTCACTGTTAAGTTCTTGCTTGGCTCTCTAAGACTCATGTGATTGCAGCTGTCACCCCTGTGCTGAGAACTCCCAGATTGGTATCTTCATTCCTGACCTCTGAGCTCCAGAATGGAAACACCTTTGATGTCTGACACCAGAATTTTTTTCTTTCTCTCTGCTCCTTCCATTCCTAATAAGCCCCCTCCTAATTCTACGTTATTTAATGATACAGTATTCTCAAGCTAAAAACCCCAAAACAGTGGCTCTCAAACTTTAGTGTGCAGTAAGCATACTTGGGGAGCTTATTAAAATTGTTGTTTTGTGGGCCCAATCCCACTTCCATTGAATGTGAATCTCTGAGGAAATCATCTTTCAGCTAGTTTCCCTGTCTTTTTTCTCTCACTTTTCCAAATTCACTGCCTCCAGAATTATCTTAAAACAGAGCCAAAAGCATTCCAGTGTGTTCCCCACCAGCAGTAGGGCACGGCAGACAGAATCCTGGACTGGTGGGAGAATAGCACGTGAATGGGGCAGAAGCAGAGCACCATTCTGCTGGATGAGCAGGAAAGCAGGTGAACAGTGTCATTCCTCACCAACAGACCCGCAGCCACACCCACACATTTCTTTGTCTTCTTTCCTCAGGTATGTGTTGCAGGATGGGAGCCCATATGCGCGCTCCTTGAAACAGATGTCAAAGGAGAAGCTCAAGGCGAGGCGCAGCAGAACCGCATTTGAGGAGGTGGAGGAGGACCTGCGCCTCTCCCTGCACCTCCACGATCAGGATTCCACCAAAGATGCCGTGCCAGATCAACAGTTAGATTTTAAGCAGCTCCTGGCCCGCTATAAAGGTAATGGGCTTCCTGGGGGGAATATTACAATTATGCCAAAGATAACTAGTTTTTCTCACGTCCTGATCCAGAAGAAGAAAAATGTGGCTCTTGTTTCATAGTTACCTTGTCTTTAGTTCATCAGAACAACCTTAAACTTAGAAAAATAACAGTTCTAATACATATTAGATTAAAATTGTTATTATATTTACCAGTGGGTTTTTTCCTGATTATAAATGTGTTCATTATAGAAAAACTGGGAGGTAGTAAAATATAAATTATATTCTTGAGTGTTTTGTAACTTTGCATTTTGATATGATTTCAAATTCAGAATTAAAAATTTGCAAGACTACAGTGAACTCTCATATATCCTTTACCCTGATTCACCAATTATTAACATTTTGCTTCATTTGCTTTATTATTTGCTCTGGGTGCATTTTTTTTTTCCTGAATGTTTTGAACGTAAATTGCAGACATGATGTTCCTTAACCCCTAATATTTCAGTATGTATTTCCTCAGAACAAGGACATCCTCTTACATAACAATAGGATATGGGAATTCCCTGGCGGTCCAGGGGTTAGGACTCTGGCGCTTTCACTGCCGGGGCCCGGGTTCAATATCTGGTCGGGGAACTAAGACCCCACAAGCTGCACGGCATGGCCAAAAACAAAAACAAACAGTAGGACATGATCAAAATGAAAACATTTAACACTAATGCAGTACTACTATTTAATCCACAGTCCATATTCTAATTTTGTCAATTATTTCAATAATGTCCTTTATTGCTATTTTTTAAGTGGTACAGGATCCAACGCAAGATTACATATTGCATTCAGTCATCATGTGTCTTTAGTTTCTTTCTATCTGGAGAAATTTGCCAGCCTTTATTTTTCTTCTATGATTTACATTTTTAAGGAGTTTGGGCCAATTATTTTGTAGAATGTCCCTCTGTTTGGGTTTATCTAATGTTGCCCCATGATTAGTTTTAGGTTATGCATTTTTGGTTAGAAAACCACAGAAACAATGTTGAGTCCTTCTCAGTGCATCATATCAGGAGGCACATGATGTTGGTTCGTCCCATTATTAGCAGTATTAACTTTGATCACCTGGTTAAGGTGAGGCCTACGTTTCTCCTCTGTGTAGTTGCTATTTATTCCCTTTGTAGTTAATAAGTCAGTTGTGGAGAAAGATTTGAAACTATTTATCCTATAACATCCTCAAAATTTCACCCACTAGTTTTAGCATTATTCAGTAGGCCTCGAAAATGACATCTTTTTTTAGGGCCCACCCTGTGCTGAGCATTTTTATATATGTTGTTAGGTGCTCCCTCCTCCCATGCCGGATTCCACGCAGCTTTGTTCCTAGATAGTCTTCCATACGTTCAGCTGGGCTGAACCCATAGAAACCCTGGTTACTACTTTTGCTTTCTTCCTAAAGCCTAGACAGGTCTCAGCTGCCTTTCCTGCTCTCTTTTCCGTGGACTGCCACCCCAATTCCTCTTGGTCCTTCCAAAAAAATAAAAGTTGTTTACCTTTCAAGGAGTAAGAGCCTCCAACCCCTGTTACTGCTTCTATAGCAGAAAAGACAAGTGAGTTTTCCTTTTTCTCCTTCCACCAAAGATGCAGTCCTGCATGGGAAATGGTAATCATAAAGGAATTAGGGCATTAGCCATTTGTTCTGCTGTTTAGGAAGATATACGTGGCTCCCAAACATTTCACTTAATCTTCCCAACATCCTGAGAAGTAAGGTTAAGAGCATAGACATGTTATCTTACAGACCTGGATTCGACTCCCCAGGCTCTCATAAAACCAGTTATATGCAAGTTCCTCATCCTCTCTATTCCTCAGTTTCCTTATCTATAAAATGCCGTTATTTAGGAGATTAAATAAGACAATACTAATCCACAGCATAGTGCCCAGAGCTAGTAAGTGCAGATTTGTGATTCTCATGAAAATGTCTGACTCAGATGTTTGTGTTCTTTCTGTACATCATACCAGCCGACAATTCCCATTTCCTTATTCTATTAAATTAGTTAACAGGAAAATCTCTTTGGTTTCTCTTTTGAAATTCCAGAGTTTTCTTTAAGAATTATGACTGGATCTAAGCCACGGTCTTTCTAATGTCAAGCACAGAGATATCAAAGTTCAGAAAGCACCTCTGAGAACTCTTTTCTAAGGATTTGAGGTTGGGAAACCTGGCTCTACCACTAGCTTCTGTATGATGCTGGGCTGATTGATCACTAGCTTCTCCGGGTCTCCTCTTCCCTGTGAAACAAAGACTTTATCTAGTTGATCTCAGTGCTCTCTTTCAGAAAATTAAACAATGTTCCCTAGCTCGATTTTTAAAATTTTCTAGTTAAAAAATAATACTAATCAGTCTTTTAAGATATAAATGATTAGTAAAACCTGCCAAAGTATAAAAAAAAATTTTTTTAATGATTTTCGTTTCCCTTTTTTTCAGTTAGCTGATTCTTTCTCCTTTTTGAAAAGTCTGGCTATTTGGAATCTTGGCAAATAAAAATGATTCCTGCTCTGCCATCCACACCCAACCACACTTTTGCTTGTGTAGCTTATTTCTCCCTTTCTTTCATTTTTAGCAACATAGGGATCATTCTTCAGAACAACACTGTTTAGCAACTGCTTTTGCCTCTCTTCAAGCTTTTCAGCAAAGCGTAGAAAGCTTGCCTTCCTTCATACCAACTACAGTTATTTTGCTCCAGTTAGACTCTATTTCAGGTGATGGGTCATTAGAAAGAACTAAAAAGAAACGGCAGCCGTCTGCAGAGAATTAGTCTCCCCAGGCATATGCTGTTTGTTTTTAAAAGGACTGAGGCTTATAGTACAACACAAGGAAGTATATCTTTTACTAGGCTTCCAATGAATTAGAAGGAGATTGTAGACCCTTAACCTGAGGGTCGATGGGTATACTTCAGGGTTATTGGTGAAGCCATTAAAATCACATGTATTTTAAAGGGAAGATTCATAACTTTTATGATTTTCTCAAGGAACCTAAAAGTTAAAAGTCACTGTTGTAAAGTTGCTGCTGTAAAGTCACTGTTGTAAAGTAAAGCTGTGGCCTCTGTGCACTGATTTTCACAGTTACTGTTGCCTGGACTTTTGGCTGATCTAATTCACAAGTTGATTGACTCTGGAAGGGTTTTCTGCAATATTTTTGATATATTTATATATCAAATGTGTTTGATATATATATATATATATAGAATATACTTATATAATATATGAATATATATAATACATATATATCTGAAATATATATAAAATATATTTTATATGATAGATAAAAGGGGAAGGAAAGAGAAAAGTTAAAAGTTGCTTCTCTCGGCCTTTCCAGCAGGGGCAGGAGCCTGCTCTTTGGGTCATTGTTCAAGCAAAAAGTGCTTCTAGTGAGCCTGTATTTTCTGAGAGACTGAAGGAAAAAAGTTCATTTCAGCACATTAAATGTGAACATCTATGTTATTAAATCAAATCAAGACACCCACCTAGTTCCCAGGCATATTTTCTTCAATAAGGTGTAACTATCCTGATTTTTACCTTTCTTTCAGGGGTTAGCAAATCAGTCATCAAAACAATGTCCGTTATGGATTTTGAAAAGGTTAATCTTGAGTTAATCGAGGCCTTGTTAGAGTGGATTGTGGATGGAAAGCACTCCTACCCTCCAGGTAACTGCAGCCTGTCTTAAGTGTGAGATGGCAAAGGGCAGGGAGTCTACTTCCTGAGATGGTGGGGATTGTGGGGGCAGCCTCTCTTCCTGGAGCCCTCGCCCCGGTTCCTCACTTTTTCACCCCCAGTTGTGTGTACAGTTGCTTTTTAGGTTTTTCAGGAGGAAATTTTACCTTTTACCTTTTGAGGAAATTTTACCTTTTACCCACCGAGCAAAAAGATGTTAACAATACAAAGTCCAAAATGAAGAAGGCTGAAAAGAAGGCCTGGGTGTCCACATGTCAACACTCAGTCCCTGGCTAAATGGGAGTCTAATAATGAGTGTTTGAATCATGTGAAGACTCTATACCTGGAGGCCACAGGGCAATGGGGTTAAGAGAACAGGCTTTGGAAAGTCTGATAAAATTCCCTGCTACTCCGAGCTCTGTAACCTTGGATAATAAAGTCCTTATCTTTTCTATGCCTCAGGCTCCTTGTTTGTAAACTGAAGACAGTAATAAATCCTCTATGTTGAGGATTAAAAGAAACCATACACAAAGCGCTTAGCACAGTGCCTGACATATATTTGATGCCCGGTAGCTACTACCCTATAACAATATTATAGTTGTGCTAGTGTATTTATCGTTGTTATGATGATCTCTGTCACTCCTCCTCCTCCTCCTCCTGTTACAACACAGAGCAATCCCTGCTTTCCCCTTGCTCAGTGTCTTCCCAGTGACCTTTTACCTCATTTGTAGTCCGTTATCTCCAGAATGAATGTCCCAGATCTTCTCATAACCGAATCCTTCACATCATTCAGGTTTCCAACAAATGTCTTCTCTTCAGAGGAGTCTTCTCTGACCACCCTGTCTGTTGTCTCTCCCCTCACTCTATCACAATATCCATAAATGGTTTTCATTTTCAATGTAGCACTTAACACTATCCAAAATTATAGTTCTGCTTACTGATGGTCTCCTTCAGTAGAATGTAAGCTCTTTAAGAATAAGTATTTCTTGTGCACCACTGTATTCCTCAGACCCTAGAACAGAACCTGGAATCTTTAGGTATGGAGTAAATATTTGTTGCATGAATAGATGCAGCCATTGTTGAGTGATAATTAAGTGGAATCATAGATCAGAAAACTACATTATATGCTCATTACACAGTGCTTAATGACTGCCCTCTTCTGATTAGATCTTAATCATTATGTGGTATTTTCTAAGGAAACATGTGAGCCACATAAAATTATTGAAGTACCTTGTTTCTCATTCCTTGGCAAGTAGCCATTGTTGGCTAATGCATTATCACTGGATTGAATATCTTATTTCATCCCAAAGGAAAAGACTATTACTGAAAAAAATGAAGTATACCAGCCAAAAAGAAATGTTAGAAAATTATCTGAATTCAAAGCAAAGTTGATGTAGTGATTAGGCAGTTGGTGATATATTTGTGAATATTAAAGGTATCCTTGATACAGATGGCCAAGCCATGAGGGCAGAGTAGATCAGAAGGCACATAAAAATACAAATTTTTTTTTCCATCCATATAGATTATTTTACCACTTAAATTTTGTGCTACTTTACTAGAGAGAAGCATGGGGTATGTAATGGAAAAAGCATGGATCTGGTACCAGAAACCCTATATTTGTTTTCATACTCCCCTCTTATTAAGTTCTGTGACCTGACCATGTTACCGAGTCACCTTAAGGGTACTATTAATCTTCTTAACGGGTGGTTATGAGGATCAAATGAGATAACATATGTGAACATTCTTTGTAAACTAGGAAGTACAGTATTAAAACCAACCTTGAAAGATAATCTTTTGTCCTTCTTCAGAGTTCAATTTTTGTAATACTTTAGTTTCCTTATTTATTTAGTGGGGAGAAGAACCACGATAAATTATTGGTCATGAGTTCCTTGTGGGCAGATCTTTGTTTTATATTCCATTGTACCTAGCACAAAGCTGACAAAGACACCCAGAATATATTTGTGGGATTAAAGGCGGGGTTAGGGAAGACAGTGTCAGTTTCCTCTGTGAATAAAGCACAAAAGGAGGTGACTATTGCTGAGTGACTGCTCTTGGCACAGGAATACACTATAATCAGTTATCACTGTTTATTTTCTTTAATGTAAAATTTTAAAGCCCATAAACCATTATTATGGCATGGTAAGTTAATCTACTGCCTCTTCAACACATATCTAAGTTTAGATTACCAGATTGGCTGGCCAATTATAGTTTCTTTTCCTCATTTCCAATAAAATGTTTATGGATTTTATTTACTAATGGGGAGAAGAGTCTTCCTGTCATATAAGATTAGAAGGATAACTCTTTCTATAGAAACAGAATGTCAGTGGCCAGTGCACTGAAGAAGTATGTTTAAAGAGCTTTGCTAATGATTCTTGTATAACGTAAGGCATTATATTTTTCTACACATCATTTCTTTTTCTGTTTTCGAAAGATAATAGTACCTCATTCATTCTGTAGTTATTAAGTCAGAAAATATATTCTAAAAGTTTGTTTTCCATTTAGTTCCCTGGGGACTTTACAAAGAAAAGAAAATTGATTGTGAAAAATCTCAGATTATTACATTTTTCATTTAAAATTAAAATCTGTATTAGTTTTTTCTTTTTCACATCTCTCAGATTGATTCTTTTTATATACCCAGGTGCTATACTTGTATTTTTACCGGGACTAGCAGAAATCAAAATGCTTTATGAACAGCTACAGTCTAATTCTCTATTCAACAACAGACGTAGTAATCGGTAAGTTAATTGCTTTCTATATTCTTAATCGTCTATTGCAGTTATATGTGAAAATGAATAACCAGAAAGATCTCTTTGACTGTCATCACCCTCTTTCAACCCTGGTGTCACTGCTCAAAAATATGTTTGTTTAATAAGCCAGCTGGGAATAGACAAAGCAGTTTGTTCCAGGGAGTCAGTCATTTCCATTCCATTATATAAAAATGTTTCTCTTCACTTAGCGTAGTGACTCAGCAAAATGGCATGTGCAGTTAACCCTAGAACAACACGGTTTGAACTGCATGGGTCTACTTATACATGGATTTTTTTCAGTGGTAAATACTGTAGTACTACATGATACATGGTTAGTTAAATCCATGGATGCAGAACCACAGATACAGAGGAACCACATATACAAAGGGCCAACTATAAATTATACATGGATTTTTGACTGCACAGAGGATTGGTCTTCCCTAATCCGCGTATTCTTTGAGGGTCAACTGTAATTTCAGTTGCCAGATACTGGGGATTGGAGAAGCCAGTGTTAATAACAACAAAGAAATGCTACCATTTTGAGAAAAAATAATTTTCAGTGGTTCCTATTCCAGTAGTAAGACAGACTGGGTGTGTCTTCATATCTAAGGGGACACTACTTGACAGATGAACACCCCCTAGAAATATAAGACTGAAGTTTCTTAGCATACATGACTGTCTCTGTCTCTCTTTCTCTGAATTTAAAGGTAGGGAAAAAAATGATTCTTTGTTGGTTAGTGTGCTCCAGGCTTGTTACTTGTAGAATGTCAACTATTTAGTCCTCTTGATTATTTACTAGTGAATTACACTCCAGTTTTTCCCAAGTTGATGCAAGGTTTTTAGTTCATAGAACTGAGTAAATATTTTAAGGGTCAGAAAGAACTTTCCCATTTAGAAGACCTGGGCCTTGAGGACAGGTTGTGGAGAAGCTGCTGATTTTTGGAGTCACATTGTTAGTTTTAATAGAAATTCACGGGCCTCCCTGGTGGCGCAGTGGTTGAGAGTCCGCCTGCCGATGCAGGGGATACGGGTTCGTGCCCCAGTCTGGGAGGATCCCATATGCCGCGGAGCGGCTGGGCTCGTGAGCCATGGCCGCTGAGCCTGTGCGTCCGGAGCCTGTGCTCCGCAACGGGAGAGGCCACAACAGTGAGAGGCCCGCGTACAGCAAAAAAAAAAAATAAATAAAAAAAAAAATAATAGAAATTCACCCATTATAACCCAATTTCAGTGTTTTGTACTAGAACACTAAATACTTTTTTTTTTTTTTTTTTTTAGATGTGTTGTTCACCCACTTCATTCATCTTTATCCAGTGAAGAGCAGCAGGCTGTGTTTGTAAAACCTCCTCTGGGTGTAACTAAGATTATAATTTCCACCAACATTGCTGAGACATCCATCACTATCGATGATGTTGTCTATGTCATCGATTCTGGGAAAATGAAAGAAAAGAGGTATCCTCTTTTGGTGATGTAAGAGAGGGGCTAACGATGCCTCATTTGGAGCAACACAGCTGTTAAAGGCTAATGCTATTAAGCTACATGGATTACGTTTGAAAAAATACTTTATGAAAACTCTCTAGATATGAGTGATTCTGTAGCTAGGATCATGAATGTTATATTCAAACACAGGTAGAAATTTTAAGTTTTTACCTTAGAAATAATTATTTTTCCTCTTTTTCTTATATGCTTTACATGTGCTTGAATGAAAAAGAATTGGTATGGGAGGTGATGGATATGTTAATTACCAAAAGGTTGGTAATCATTTCACAATGTATACATATATCAAAACATCACATTGTACACCTTAAATATATATAGTTTTTATTTCTCGAAAAAAAAAATTTTTTTAATTGAATAAAGAAACTGTATGTAGTATATAGTACAGAAACCATTTAAATTAGCACAAAGTGCTCCCACCAGGGACTCAACTACCCCAGAACATGCGGGACACTGTCCTTCTACAGAAGTAGGATGGTTCATCTATTCTTTCCATGCTAAGTAAAATTTTGGCCACATTTTTATAAAGTAGCTGCTTTTTACCTTTTCTTTTACTTTATAGATATGATGCCAGCAAAGGGATGGAAAGTTTAGAGGATACTTTTGTCTCTCAAGCCAATGCCCTGCAAAGAAAAGGTCGAGCAGGTCGTGTTGCATCTGGGGTCTGCTTCCATTTATTCACCAGCCATCACTTCCGTCACCAGCTTCTAAAGCAGCAGCTACCAGAAATACAGAGAGTGCCCCTGGAACAGCTCTGTCTCAGGTACATCTTGATCCTTGTGTTCTGCTTCCGAAAGGTCCCAACGTTTCTCACCGTAAGTTCCATGTTTTCGTTTTCTTAGTAGAAGATGTTTTGCTAAGCGTGGACTTGGATGAACTCATTCATTTGCAAAGAAAGAGCCCTTCAGTGTTGCCTTACCATTCCTTTTAACTTTATACACATAAAGATCTCTTGCATTGCAGAGGATGGCCCTAAAACAGAGCTTAAGAATACATTTATTAGTCAGGAAAGTCATCTAACTTATCAAGAAATTTCTGCTAGGGCAACACCAATATTAAATCATCTCAGGGGGAAATCTACACCCTCATTATCAGTTAGAACAAAGTGAACAAAAGCAATTTGAAAACACCATTATTTACCTGATGAACAAACAAAAGAACAAATATCATAAAATAGGATTTAACGAATGAATGATTAAACTCAGTGTTATTGAAGCTGGAGAACCTTTGGTTCAACCTTTCTGAAACTTTGCATAGCGTATATAAGAACTCTAAAGCTATCCATGCTCTTTGACCGAGTCATTATTTTGAGGGAGTACGCCCATAAAATGTTTACCCAAAGGGAAAAAAGTTACTTGTACAAAGATGTTACAGCTCTTCTTTTATCCAATAGGTGTATTTTGAGAGCTTTCCATTACATTAGTAAAAATGTAAAGGAATTATAAGTGAAATAAATAAACTTTATATAAGATTTTTCTCTTTCAAAAATTGCCTAAATTCATAATTTAAAACAGCTTTTCAAGAGCTGTCACAAGGCAGGACACAATGCAGGTTAATTTTATAAACAATTATTATGCAGTTTCAGATGTGGGAAAGAGAGTAGGTGGATCATTTGAATTTTATTTCATGATTTGAACCCACTGTTATAGAAAAAAGCATTTTGGAAGTATATAGAGAGAAATTTATTCTGAATCTCAGTAAATTTCAGAATCTGAAAGTGTTTCTGTAACTTATTGCTAGGAGAAGTAAAAGACATAAGAGATTTTTTAAAAATTTATTTAAACTGGCATTGTTTGGTTTATGAAAGCATATATTTGGGAAATTATAAATTATTTTCATGCACAGAAGCTTACCTCTTTGTGTCATCCCACCAGAAATAAAAATGACAAATTGTTTTGTTTTCTTTTTTCAGAATTAAAATTTTAGAGATGTTTAGCACTCATAATCTCCAATCTGTGTTCTCTCGGCTCATTGAACCCCCGCACGCTGATTCTCTCCGTGCCTCAAAAATACGATTACGAGACTTGGGAGCATTAACTCCAGATGAAAAACTGACCCCTCTAGGGTATCACTTGGCTTCTCTGCCCGTAGATGTGAGAATCGGAAAGCTAATGCTGTTTGGGTCTATCTTCCGCTGTTTGGATCCTGCTCTCACCATTGCTGCGAGTTTAGCTTTTAAGTCTCCTTTTGTAAGTAAACAGCATTCATCTGAACTGGAGTCTGTAAGTCTCTAAGGGGACCACGGGGGCTTCAGGGTTATGTGAGCCCCCTAATACTTTTCTTGTGAGTATATTATAGGTGAATCTTTCAGGGCACAATGTCTCTTAACTTTTATTGGATCCTCAAAGAAATCCATGCCCCAAATAAAGATTAAGAACTAGAGAGCCAGCTTATTTAAGTCATCTAAATGTGCTTTTTATGTATCTGCTTTACTTGCTCATTATAGGAAAACCAGAAAAGCAAGCAAGCAAAAAGTGCCCCTGCCTGATTTTAAAAAACAATAAATATATTGGACCACTTTTTCCAACAGCTTTATTGAAATATAATTCACCCATGTAAAGTGTACAGTAGTTTTTAGTATTGTGCAGTCATCACCCTAGCCAGTTTTAGAACATTTTTAATCACCTCATTAAAAAAAACCTCTTAGGGGCAGGCCAGGAATAAAGATGCAGACGTAGAGAATGGACTTGAGGACACGGGGAGGGGGAAGGGTAAGCTGGGACGAAGTGAGAGAGTGGCATGGACATATACACACTACCAAATGTAAAATAGATAGCTCGTGGGAAGCAGCCGCATGGCACAGGGAGATCAGCTCGGTCCTTTGTGACCACCTAGAGGGGTGGGATAGGGAGGTTGGGAGGGAGACGCAAGAGGGAGGAGAAATGGGGATATATGTATATGTATAGCTGATTCACTTTGTTATACAGCAGAAACTAACACACCATTGTAAAGCAATTATACTCCAAAAAAGATGTGACAAAAACAAAAAAACACCTCTTAGCTGTCACTCTCCTATTTCCCTCCAACCCCCCCATCCATTCCATTCATAGATAACCACCAATCTCCTTTCTGTGTTCATAGATTTGCCTCTTCTGGACATTTCATATTAATGAAACAATATAATATATAGTGTTTTGTGATCGGCTTCTTCACTTAGCATAATGCTTTTAAGAGTCATCTGTGTTATAGCATGTATCAGTGCTTCATTCCTTTTATGGCCAAGTAATATTCCTTTGTATGGGTATACCACATTTCATTTATCCATTCAGCACTTGAAGGACATTTGGGATTGTTTCCACCTTTGGCTATAAACATTCATGTACAAGTTTTTATGTGAACATATGTTTTCACTTGTCTTGGGTGTATACCTAGGAGTGAAATTATTGGGTCAAATACTATTTAACTTTTTGAGGAACTTCCAGACTCTTCCAGAGTAGTGGCATTTTACATTCTACCAGCATTTTATCAGGATTATAATTTTTCCACATCCTTACTAACACTTGTTATTATCTGACTTTTTTATTATAACTGTTTTAGGTTGTGTGAATTTGTGGCTTTAGATCTGTATTTCTCTAATGGCTAATGATATTAAACATCTTTTCAGTTTCTTATTGTCCATTTGTATATCTGTCAAGAAATGTCTATTCAGATAGTTTGCCCATTTTTAAATTGGGTTATTTGTCCTTTTATTATTGAGTTATAAGAGTTCTTTATATATTCTGGATATAAGTCCCTTAACAGATACATGATTTGCAGGTATTTTCTCCTGTACTATGGGTTGCCTTTTTCACTTTCTTGATCTGTTCTTTGAAATAGAAAAGTTTTTATTTGTATGAATTCCAATTTATCTAGTTTTTTGTTGCTCGAGCTTTTGTTGTTGTCATGGTTAAGAATCCATTGCCAAATCCAAAGTCTTGAAAATTTATCCCTATGTTTTTTCCTAAAAGTTTTTATAGTTTTAGCTCTTACATTATGGTCTTTGGTCCATTTTGAGTTAGTTTTTGAATATAATGTGAAGTAAGAATCCAGCTTCATTCTTTTGCATGAGACTGTCCTGTTGTCCCATCACCATTTGTTGAAAAGACTATTCTTTCCCCACTGAATGGTGTTAGCATTCTTGTCAGTAATCAACTGACCATAAATACATGGGTTTATTCCTGGATTCTCAGTTCTGTTCCATTAAGTTATATGTCTATCCTTAGGCCAGTTCCACACTGTCTTGATTCAAAATAAAAAACTCTAGTTTTGTAGTAAGTTTTGAAATCGGGAAGTGTGAGTCCTCCACCTTTGTTCTTTTTATTAGTGTCTTGAGGATTTTTACATTCATAAGAGTTATTGGTCTGTAGTATTCTTTTCTTGTGATGTCTTTATCTGGCTTTGGTATCAGAGTAACACTGGCCACATAATGATTTGGGAAGTGTTCCCTCCTCCTTTATTTTTTTGAAGATTTTGTGAGAATTAATGTTAAGTCTTCTTTAGATGCTTGGTAGAAATCAGCAGTGAAGCCACTTGGTCTTTTCTTTGTGGGTAGTTTTTTTTTTTTTAATTAATTCAACCTCTCCACTTCTTATAGGTCTATTCAGATTATGTTGCTTTTTGAGTCAGTTTTGATCATTTGCTTTTTCTAGGAATTTGTCCATTTCATCTAAATTACCTAATTTATTAATATATAAACGTAGTATTTTATAGTCCTTTTTATTTCTGAGAGCTTGTTAGTAATATCCCCTTTCATTTCTGATTCTGATAATTTGAGCCTTCTCTCTCTTTTTCTTGATCATTTTAGCTAAAGGTTTGTCAGTTTTGTTGATCTTTTCAGAGAACCAGCTTTTGGCTTCATTGGTTTTCCCTACTGTTTTTCTGTTCTCTATTTTATTAATTTCTGCTCTTTGTTTCTTTCCTTCTGTTTGTTTCAGTTTTAGTTTGTTCTTCATTTTCCAGTGTCTTAAGGTGGAAGTTTATTGATTTGAGATCTTTCTTCTTTTTTAGTATAGACATATACAGCTATAAATTTTCTTCTATGGACTGCTTTAGCTGCATTCTATACGTTTTGGTATGTTGTGTCTTCATTTTCATTCAAGTATTTTCTTTTTTTTTGGCTCATTGGGTTTTCATTGCTACGTGCGGGCTTTTTCTAGCTGTGGCGAGTGGGGGCTACTCTTCATTGCGGTGCGTGGGCTTCTCACTTGCAGTGGCCTCTCTTACTGTGGAGCACGGGCTCTAGGCATGCAGGCTTCAGTAGTTGTGGCACATTTCAAGTATTTTCTGATTTCCCTCTCTAGTTCTTCTATGACTCATTGGTTATTTAGGCATGTGTAGTTTAATGTCCACATATCTATTGAGTTTCCCAGTTTTTTCCTTTTATTGACTTCTAATTTCATTCTGTTGTGGTCAAAGAACATACTTTATATTATTTTAGTCCTTTGAAACTTACTAAGCTCTGTATTATGGCTAAGTATATGCTCAGTCCTGGAAAGTATTCCATGTAGACTTGAAAATGAATATTCAGCTGTCATTGGGTAGAGTGTCACTCTTCCTTTATTTTCACATGGCTTATCTCAGATAGATAGGGGAATAGATGTAATAATTTTCTTCAGTTTTACTGTTATACTTCATGGAATTGTAAACTCACAGATCTGCAAAAAGATCTTAGTTCAGCCCCCTCATTTAACAACAGATGACAAAACCAAGGGCCAGGCTAGGCGATGTAGCTTGCTCAGAGACATACAGCCAGTATTATTGTGAATAAGACCTCCATTGCCTGTTTCTCAAATCATCTAAATAACCTCTCACTGTCTGTTTTCTTTTATTGGAATGCAGAAATTGTTCATTAGAAATATTGATGTCGTCCTTAACCAAAACTGAACACCTGTCCTTTGCTGGGTTCTGTAAACATAGTTAATTCCCAAATGTAATCCTTTTCCCACTAGTCTTCCTAAAAAGGAAGAAAATTTATTTTCAAATAGAAAATAAAATTTTATTATTGTTGTGTTAGCTATAAAGGTGTCCAAATATAGGAGAATTAGAGAGAAGCACCGTAGTTGGCTTAGAATGATTTTCAGTGTGATACAGCTTGGGCCTCAGTGTAACTTGCTCTTGCTGGTGTCTTTAGTACATGTGTATGTTGCAGCAAGAGAAGGCAGTGAAAATTAAGTTCTTAGCTGATTTTACTAATTTGTAGGGAAAAGGAGGACCTGTAAACATTATTTTTAAAAGGAAAAAAACATGAATTATGGGTACAGAAATAGGGGAGACTTGAGTATAGAAGATGAATAAGAATCTGTAAAATAAAGATACCACAGAGTTAACAGAATCTTAGATTTTAGATGTAGCTTTTAGAATGAGTGGCTCTTTGATGACATCTTGCCACTAGGAAGTAAAAGACCCAGTAGAGGTTATTTTGGGTGGGCAGATGGACTCACAAGGACAAGTAGGACTGTTAGCTTGGCACTTAACCACCATAATTACTTTTAACCAGCCACCCACTGTGTACTCTGTTCCACGCAAAATACTTCCCGAGGCACCTGGCTTCAGCAGTAGGAAAGTGCCATTTGAAACCTTGGGTAAAATGTGTCCTTCAAACCTGGTTTTCCTCATTTAGGTATCTCCCTGGGATAAAAAAGAGGAAGCTAACCAGAAAAAGCTAGAATTTGCATTTGCAAACAGTGATTATCTGGCCCTTCTACGAGCATATAAGGTAAGTATACAACCTATTAGCTGAGATTTATTACCATAGTTGGCACTAAAGACAGTAACATTTTGATTTTCTCCAAAATTTAGGGATGGCAGCTAAGTACAAAAGAAGGTATGCGTGCAAGTTATAATTACTGCAGACAAAACTTCTTGTCAGGAAGAGTTCTTCAGGTGAGTTGTTTCTGTGGAAATTTGTTTTCATTCATTTTCTATTGTAGTAGCGCACCAGAGGGTGTTGCACCTTTATCTTGCTTGTCCTGCCTTGACATTGAAAATGTTATTTTTGGAATATGCTTGGCTTTACCACCTGTGTAAAACAGACTCCTGAACTATGACGTCAGGCCTTTTGTGCTGAACCTTTCAACTGACCTGTTCTTCCTCTTTTCAGTGAATCTGTGTTTGACTTATGTGGAGGCTAGGGGAATATAGGCACACTGAAGATTACTGCTTACTGGAAGTCAGTTTTTTCCATAATTATACCAAACATTCTTAACCCAGATCCATAAGCCCCTGAAATTGTATGCAGAGTCATACCCTTATACATATGTGCATTATTCTGGAGAAAGGGATCATAGCTTCATCAGATTCTCAAAGCGGTCTATGACCATCGCCAAACCCCTTACCCTCTCCCTAAAACCAAAGACCGAATACTGAACCAGATTTTCTTTCATTCTTCTTCTGTCCATCAGAGGCTACTATGTCAATAACAAGTACACAAGAAAGAGAAAGAAAGGTTTATTATCTTCTGTGTAATAACAGGCAGGGCTCTGTCTTCTGTTGTAACAGTATTTTAGGCCCCCTGCCAAAGTGGCATGAAAAGCCAGAATAATAACGGTGCATTATCTTTACAAAGCATCTATTTCACTCAAAGATTTTGAGGCTGGGGAGGGGGAAGGACTTTATTTCTATATTAGAAGATGTCTTGGAATAGAACACAAAATTAATGTTCGTAGCACTTACCACTACCTGACAGCTAGTTATCTCTCTACCCCATAAGCTCCATCAGAGCCGAGATTTTTTTTTTTTTTTTTTTTTTTTTGCGGTACGCAGGCCTCTCACTGTTGTGGCCTCTCCCGTCGCGGAGCACAGGCTCCGGACGCGCAGGCTCAGCGGCCATGACTCGCGGGCCCAGCCGCTCCGCGGCATGTGGGATCTTCCCAGACCGGGGCACGAACCCGCGTCCCCTGCATCGGCAGGCGGACTCTCAACCACTGCACCACCAGGGAAGCCCCAGAGCCGAGATTTTATCTGTTTTGTTCAATACTGTATCCCCAGTGCCTAGAACAGTACTTAGCACATAGTTGATGCTCAGTAAAATTCATTGAATGCATGAATGAATGGTTATTCAAAATGAAGTAAGAGACCTCAAAACCATCCCAGTATTTGCCTTTATTCTTCTCTGCCTTTAGGTGTACTGCACTGAGACGTTTTGAGAAGACAAAGGCTCTAGCTTTATTCTAAGTACAACAAAAGCAATGATTTTCAATCCTGGCTACACATTAGATTCACCTGAGGGAGCTTAAAAAAAAAAAGTAAAAATACCCAAATTCCACCCCAGGCCAATTACATCTGGATCTCCAGGGGTGGAGCCTGAGCATCTGTTTATTTTCCTTGTTGTTGAGTTCACCAAGTGATTCTAATATGCTGCCAGGGTTGAGAAGCACAGGTCTAAAGGGTATTTTATATGTAAGGTGCAGTAATAAATATTTTCTTGAGTCATTAAGATTTTTAAGTATAATATTTCTTTTAAATTACTTTTACTAAATTTATTCTTTTTCTTTAGGATGTATGTAGATTTTGCTGTGATCTAAGAGGGCCATCAAACAGCTACCTCTTTTCACTAAAGTCCAGCTTAGATTGTATTGTAGAATGTTTCTGTTTCTTTTTTTAATCGATTTTTTAAAAATTTATTTATTTTTGGCTGCATTGGGTCTTCGTTGCTGCATGCAGGCTTTTCTCTAGTTGCGGTGAGCGGTGGCTACTCTTTGTTGCGGTGCGCAGGCTTCTCATTGCGGTGGCTTCTCTTGTTGTGGAGCATGGGCCCTAGGCGCCCGGGCTCAATAGTCGTGGCTCATGGGCTCTAGAGTGCAGGCTCAGTAGTTGTGGCGCACGGGCTTAATTGCTCCACAGCATGTGGATCTTCCCAGACCAGGGCTCAAACCCGTGTCCCCTGCATTGGCAGGCGTATTCTTTACCACTGCACCACCAGGGAAGTCCTAGAATTAGTTTTATTAAGATATTAAAACCTTGTCATGAAATAGAACTCTGGTATATTTAACTCCTAGTTATATTTTGCCATGTTATCCATCTGTACTTGACAGTCCAAGAAAATACTTAAATTGTCATCAGATACAGGGTAGCATTGCTTAGCTTTCCATTCCTTTGTCATTATCTGCTTCTCTATTGTCTGATATACAGCTAATATTTGAACAGATGCCAGACAGAGGTTTGTGCTTTTCATTCTCACACTTGTGCTCAGATGCAGAAAGGGGTTTCTAAATCTAAACCACTTAACAGTATTCCTATTCGTAGGGGAAATGTGAGCCAGCCAAGTCCACAAAGTAAGAGAAAGAGGGAAGGTTCTGAGGTGGGTGTTGTGCATCTTTTAAGAGAGAACACGAACCACTCTAGGCTCGGGTAAGGCACTAAGAGGACCTGAGCAGAAAGGAAGTAGGAAAAACTAGACAGTGTCACAGCACCTTGAGCTGGAGTTCCAAACAAAGTAAACTACGTTTTTGGCTGTCGTAAGAATTGCGAGGAAAATCAGACCTGCCCAAAATCCAATTAATGGGTTTTTTTTTTTAACGTAATCTAGAATTAAATGATCTTTGGGTTTTCTGAAATTTGTGAATTTCCGTGTAATGGTTTTACACTGCTGGTTTGTATAAGTGAAAACTGCCCTTTTGGGAATGAACAGACAAGATAATCTTCATACCTGTTTGGTAAACCCATATGAGTGTCATTACTAAACGCTGAACTAATTCGTTTTCGTAGTCATTCTTACCTTTGATATGTTGATGCCCCTGCTTAAAGATTTTTTTCCATTTCTTTCAGGAAATGGCCAGCCTCAAACGACAGTTCACTGAACTGTTATCGGATATAGGCTTTGTAAAAGAGGGACTCAGAGCAAGGGAAATTGAGAAAAGGGCCCAAGGAGGAGGAGATGGTATCTTGGATGCCACAGGAGAAGAGGTAAAGAATGTGGAGTTAGTTCTTACTTCTCTTTGATACCACACTCACAGTCTATTACCTCAGGAACACTTGTAGGCCTTGTTCACTTAAGCCCTATAGGCAGTGGGCTAGTGGCATTCTTGAGTTTCTTTCCACAAATGTCAGCTAACACTCAGAAAAACAAGAGTTTTTCTGTTGATTGTTGCTTCTTTTTTTTTTTTAATTTCACATTGGTTCTTGGTAGGTCCATCAGAGGTAGAATGGACTTTCCAATAATGTCTTCTTAATCAGACCAGCCTTTTTCAAACCCAGGATAGTTTTGTATTTAATAAGTATCAGAAGAACAATTCAAGATGAAACCTGATGCCACTCTGTTCTAAGTACAGTTAGTACTTTCTGGAAATTGTGAACATCTCATGAACCAGAATCTTTCTCTCGACTGATCCTTAGGAACACTTGGCTTTGTAACTGCTCTGCAGAGATCTAGAAAGTAATTGTGGGCTTCTTGGAATGGGTACTGTGTGAATGTGGTCCAGTAGATTTATTTTTTACTTAGAAATAATTTTTCGATCAAAGTGATAGAAATGAGATGCTTTTAAGATAGAAATCAAGAGAAATATAATAATAACTTCCAGGGAATAGACAGAAATAGCCACATTACTTATAAGATTAATGCTGTATTTCTCTCATAGGCTAACTCAAATGCTGAGAACCCCAAGTTGATATCAGCAATGCTGTGTGCTGCTCTGTATCCAAATGTAGTGCAGGTAAGGAAACATTTTTCCTGGGTCCTCCCACTTCCTGTTTGATTTTAGCCAAGGGATGTAAGTTAAGACATGCACATTAATCATCTTAAAGACACACACACACACAGCCTTTTAAACGTAGTATATATTTCCAATTTTTCAATTCCCCAAATGTGTTTAGATACATCATTCAAGAACACATTTATTGGGCTTCCCTGGTGGCGCAGTGGTTGAGAGTCCACCTGCCAATGCAGGGGACATGGGTTCGTGCCCCGGGCCGGGAAGATCCTGGTTGAGAGTCCGCCTGCCGATGCAGGGGACGCGGGTTCGTGCCCCGGTCCGGGAAGATCCCGGTTGAGAGGCCGCCTGCCGATGCAGGGGACACGGGTTCGTGCTCTGGTCCGGGAAGATCCCACGTGCCGTGGAGCGGCTGGGCCCATGGGCCATGGCCGCTGAGCCTGTGCGTCCGGAGCCTGTGCTCCGCAACGGGAGAGGCCATGGCAGTGAGAGGCCCGCGTATCGCAAAAAAACAAAACAAAACACATTTATTGTATAAAATAAGGTGCCTTTTTAATCCTTCTGACATTGACATTCCAGCAATTAAAATGGACACAAATGTCACTGTCAGCCAGTCTGTGCATAACTAACCTATGTTAGGTAGAAATTTGATTCTACTACAATTTCCCTTATGCTCTCTACTCTGGACTAAAATTAGATAAGAACAAACAAGTCAGTGCCTTGTCATGGGACCACCTATGATCCCCCTCTTCTGAAAACCCTACCTGAATGTACTATTGGACTTTTACCTGAGATTTGATTATCCAGTCCTTGTCAAACTTAGAATGTGAATTTGTCAGAGTACTGAAGCATTTCTCATTTAACTTTTTGATAAATGTTCAGTTGATGTCTGCTGATTCATTTATGGCTTATTTTTGCTTAGTGCTTGCATGCTTTTCAAATCATTTGAAATTTACTTTTAAAAAAATCATTTGGTGAAAAACTATGGAGACAGTTAAAAAATCAGGGGTGAGGGGGATGACTAAGCAGAGCACAGAAGATTTTTAGGGCAGTAAAAATACTCTGCCATGATACCATAATGATAGACGACATGTCATACTCGCCCAAACCCATGGAATGTACAATAACAAAAGTAAACCCTAATGTAAACTATGGACTTTGGGTGATGATGATGTGACAATGAGGTGCTATATAGCCAGAGAATTATGTCTTAGGAAAATATTTATAGAAAATGATCCTATATTAGTTTTAATACATATATGTTTTATTTGTGTTTATCTCCATTTCTGTATATAAATATAAATCTAACAAAACTAAAATGATATTTGTCAAACATTAATGTTAGTTATTTCTTAATCATGGGATTACAGGAGTTATTATAGGTTATTACAAGATATTGAATATTGTTCCCTGTGTTATATAGTAGTAATGTTATTTTCTACAGTAAATATGGAGGTGTGTGTGTACATAAGCTTTTTATTTTTTTGAGTGAAACAATCTGTTTTTCACTATTTTGAAAAATTCATTTGGAAATATTGGATTGGAATTGTCAGCAGATTCCTGGTCCAGTGTTGCCAGCTGAATCTCTTTCCCTGATAATCAGGGCAGACCTGAAACATCAACGTGGTTTCTCCCCCATGTGGCTGGTGTGTGGTATAGTCACCCAGAACTACTGCATTTACATCCATACCTCCTCATGGATTAAAAAAAAAGAAAAAGAAAGCATGCTTATACTGCTTCCAAAAGGAAACTAAGAGAGAGCGAAGCAGCAACAAAGGCCTTCAAACAAGACTGTTTTTTTGTCAAGGGATACATCCTACAGTGGAAATACATATTTTTATATATATATATATATATATATTTTTTTTTTTTTTACAAATACCTGTTGTTTAGGTGAAAAGCCCAGAAGGGAAATTTCAGAAGACCAGTACCGGAGCTGTCAGAATGCAGCCGAAATCAGAGGAGTTGAAGTTTGTCACCAGGAGCGATGGATACGTACACGTTCACCCTTCATCCGTGAACCACCAGGTCGGGAGGGCTGGGTGTACTGACAGTCAGCTTCCACATCCACAGATTCAACCAGTGCGAATTGTCTAGTACTGTAGTATTTAGTATTGAAAAAATCTGAGTGTAAGTGGACCCATGCAGTTCAAAGCCTTGTTGTTCAAGGGTCAAATGCATTTACACGTGGCAGGTCCTGGGGTGAGAAACAGTCCCTTCACGTCAGCCAAACCTTGTTCTATCACTCACTGGCTTTAGCAGCACCACTGACTTGGGGAAAGTTGAATAAGCACAAATGTACTGGAAATTGAACTATTAAGCCTGCTTTCAGATATAACATTGTTTCTTTGCGGTGGTGACTTGAGGTCACGATGTGATTCTCTCACTCCATCTGTGCCTTCAGAGGCCATGACCTATGCTTGCCGATCCAACTTCCTCAGCCCTCCTTCTTTCTTCAGCCAGTTGCTGGGAGGCTTCTGCTCCCCGCACTCCACTAAATTCATCAGAAGTCATGAATAACCTCCTAGTTGTCAAATACAGGGAACAAGTTCCCTGGCTCTCATCATTCTTGACTCAGGAAGTATTTGACATTGCTGACTTCCCTACCTCTTGACACTGTCTTTGATGTTTTTTGCTTCTGAAGTATCACTTCCTTCTCTCTGATCATCCCCCTCGAGCCCCTTTACCAGATTCTCTTCCCTTACTCTGAAATCACGGGTCTGCCCTTTTTCTCTTATTACAGTGCACATAATCTTCCTGAACCACCAGGGCACAACATCGTGGTTCTAACTGCCACCTACATGCTGACGCAGACCCCAAATCTCTCTCTCTTGTCCTGGGCTTTTTTTCCTGAGCTGTCTTGCTAGAAATCACCACCTGGATGCCTTCTAGTCACCTCAAACTCAAAAGCTGAAAAATCAAACTCATTATATCTGAATTCACTCCTCTGTGTTCCCTGTCTTGGTGAAATGGGACCATCCAAATCAGAACCCTGGAGTCACATGGACCCTGCTTTTCTCCTGATGCCAGTCTAATGGGTCGCCAGGTCCCAACACTTCCACCTTTTTGACGTGTCTCAGGTGTGCCTCCTTCTCTTGTCTCTGCTGCCATTTCCTCAGTTCAAACCCCAAACATCTGTCTCTTGCCTGAAGTACTAATCTTACTTCTGGTGCTTTCTCTCTCCAACCTTTTATACTACTGCTGCCAGAATCATCTTTACAAAACACATATTTGCTCTTGTCATACCCTTGCTTAAAACTCATCATAGATGGAGTCTACTGTAAACTCTCCTACGACCCTTCACAGCTAGCCCCTTCTTAGCCCATGTCCCCTGCCCCATCTCCCTCCTGTCACTCTTTATGCTCCAGCGATACCAGACTGCCAACAGCATCCCCCGGTGCCATGACACAGGACACACTGTCCTCTATGCCTGGAATGGCGTTCTGATTCCCCAGCAGGCTCCCACTTACCCTCCAGGCTCCCATCATATATCCCTTTCCCAGTGTCCCTCTCCAAGTTGCTCCTTACTTCTGTTCCGTCACTGTATAGTGTGCATTTTTCCACTGTTGTACTTACCACATTATTTTATAGCTTATGGTATGTCTCATTCATGGACTTGTAAGATTCCTGAAGACAGGAGTTGAATTTTATTCATCTCTGCGTTCTTGATGTCTAGCACGGTGCCTAGCCAGCATAGCTGAAAGCAGATGCTCAATAAAGCTTCATCTCGATAAAGAGATGAAGGAGGAAAAGAGAAAAGGAGAATGGAGGAAGAGAGTTTGAAGTGTTAGGGCTGGTCAACCTGTGAAACTACTCAGTAAAGTGTCAGCAAAGCATGAAAAAAAGTGTTAAGCTCAGAAGAGTCTGAGGACCAGGAAGTCATCTGCCCTCTTGGCTGCATGTGTACTTGGGAACCGGGGGCCCAAGTTACCTCCACTCATCCTGTCCTGCATTTACCATGACATTTCTGCAGTGAATCCAAGTCATTCATGCATCCACTCAGTATCTGCTAGCACCTCCTCTGTGCCAGGCATTGTTGCAGGCCACGGAGGACAGCGGATGAGCTAGGGAGACACAGTCTCTGCCCTCAGGGAACTTACATTCTAATGGGGAAGACAGGCAAGAAGTAAGTAAACAAATAATCTCAGGTTAATGACAAATGTTACGAAGGAAAATAAAACCATAAGAGATCGAGAGTGACAGGAGAGGGGCTTTTTTTTTTTTTTAAACTATAGTGGATTTACAATATTGTGTTAGTTTCAGGTATATAGCTTCAGATTCGTTTCCACTATAGGTTATTACGGGATATTGCATATAGTTCCCTGTGCTATACAGTAATCCTTCTTGTTTATCTTTTATATACCATGGTGAATATCTATCAATATTAATCCCATACTCCTAATTTATCCCTCCACCTCCCAAGAGGGGCTACTTTACAGAGTGGCCAGGGAAGAACTCTCAGGAGAAAACAATTGAGCAGATCCTAAATGAAGTAAAGGGCAAGTCATGCAGATATCTAAAGAGAGGACATTCCAAGCTGAGGAAATAAGTGCAAAGACCATGAGATGGGAGCATATTTGGTGTGTTCCAGGAAATGCAAGAAGGCAGCCAGTGCAGATGGAGGGGATGGTTAGGGGTGGAAGTGGTAGATGGGTTGGGACAAGTGGGCAGGGATCAGGTCGTGTAGGACCTTGTAATCCACAGAAGGATCTGAGATTTCATCCTTGGGAAATCTCTGGAGGGTTCTGAGCCCTAACTGGTTTTTAAAAGATCACTGTGGGGCTTCCCTGGTGGCGCAGTGGTTGAGAGTCCGCCTGCCGATGCAGGGGACACGGGTTCGTGCCCCGGTCCGGGAAGATCCCACATGCCACGGAGCGGCTGGGCCCGTGAGCCATGGCCGCTGAGCCTGAGCGTCCGGAGCCTGTGCTCCGCAACGGGAGAGGCCACAACAGTGAGAGGCCCACGTAACGCAAAAAAAAAAATAAATAAATAAAAGATCACTGTGGCCTCTGTATGGAAAAGAAACTGTGAAGATGCAAAAGGGCAGGTACGTAGGAAGCCACTGCAGTGGTGTGTATGAGATGACAGTTTGCATGAGGTGGTAGCTGTAGAAGTGGTGAGAATATGTCAGTTCATCATGTATTTTGAAAACAGAGCTGACAGGACTTAGTGATGATATAGATGGAGTGAGGGAGAGAGAGCAATCAAGGATGGCTCCTAAATTGGGAGCTTGAGCAACTGGGTGCAAACTGGGTGAATGGGAGTATCATTTAATGAGACAGTGACCACCACAAGGAGGGGAAAATCGAGAATTCCTTTTGAACACAGCAAGTCTGAGATGCTTGTTAGATGTCCGAGTACAGACATCAAGTAGGCAGTTGCACATACAAGGCTGGAGCTCAGGGGAACCTACAGGCTGAAGATAATTTGGGGAGTCATTGGACAGGTGATGATTAAACCCCTGGGACTGGTGGAGTTCCCCTTATGTTGCCAGTGACACAGCTGTCTTATGTTTCAGGTCAGACACTTTGACAGCCCTTACCTGGTGTACCATGAGAAGATCAAAACCAGTCGGGTGTTCATCCGAGACTGCAGCATGGTGTCTGTGTACCCGCTGGTCTTGTTCGGAGGGGGCCAAGTCAATGTGCAGCTCC
This sequence comes from Mesoplodon mirus, assembly GCF_964341445.2. NCBI lineage: Eukaryota > Metazoa > Chordata > Mammalia > Artiodactyla > Ziphiidae > Mesoplodon > Mesoplodon mirus. The sequence goes on along the minus strand of NC_138990.1, from coordinate 55,671,167 downwards.
AAAGGGGAGAGTTCATTGTCTCCTTGGACGATGGCTGGATCCGTTTTGCAGCAGCTTCACATCAGGTAAGGGATCACGAGTCTGTCGCATGAGACTCAGGCCATGAGAGGCTCTGATAATAGGAAGTATAGGGCATTTCTTCAGGGAACAAGGACCACAGAGCTGCGTGAGAGTGAATGATGGGTCTGCAGGGGACACTAACTAAGCAAGACTGAGGCTGAAGTGAGGCCAGCGGGGGAGCCTTAGTAAGAGTTCAGGAAGCACAGTAGGAGGGGAAGCCCAGGTCAGTTGGTGTGAAAGGCTTCGGACAGAAGCTATGAGTGAGGGGTTGGAGCTTCCTAATAGTTATACAAATACAAGTTCAAAGAAAATCAAAATATAGATGAGCAGAACTAAGTAAAAGTCACCCTGATTCCACAACCACCATTTAAAAAAAATCTCAATTATTCACTCTATGGAGTCTCTAGAAAACATTTAAGGGGGAGTATATTTAAGAAATAAAAATTTTTAATATTTGCATCTCTTAGAAATCTTCTATTGCAGGAGGCAGAAACACCAACTCAAACATTACAGTTAAATTCCCTTTAAAGTCTGAAGCAGCACAGTCCAGGAGAAATATATGTGCCACATACCTAATAATTTTTCTAGTAGCCACATTAAAAAAAAGTAAATAGGTGAAATTAGTTTTAATATATTTTAGATAGCAGAAAACATCTAAAAAGTTTTAATTTCAACATGTAATCAATATAAACAATTGAGATTTTTATACTCTTTTTTTCATACTAAGTCTTCAAAATCTGGTGTGTATTTTATACTCACAGCGCATCTCGATTTGGATCAGGCACATTTCATGTGGTCAGGAGATTAGCCACATGGGACAGTACAGGTCAAGAGGGCCAGGCAGGGTTGGTTTGATGCAGCTGCTTAACAACAAAAGCCTGTCTGGCCCTGTGGTAGCAGGATGGCTGTAGCAGCTCCTGGGTCACATCCGTGCAGCATATACTGTCCAAAAGGGAAGACAGAACGCTTCTTTCCTAAAAGTTCCAGCAAACCTCCTCTCCTAAACCAACTCCTGTGGCTGAAGAATGTCATGGACTCTAAGGCCTGGACTACCTGAACCACTCACTCTGGCAGGGCACATGGCGTGAGCCTGTGGGATGCAGACAGAGTCCACCCTGCAGGGTTGCCAGACAGCGGAGCAGCAGCCAAACAGATGCTGGCAAGACACGTACAGTGACAGTGCATCAGCATAAGCAAACCTCCGTGAAACATGTCTCCCAACCCTACCCCACCAACAAAAGCGGACAAATTCCAAAGTTAAAGAGATTTTTTTGGTTTAACATCTGCCATTTTTAATTCTCCATTTTCCTGCTTCTCCTCTCGGAGCAAACTGTAAAAGTTGACCAAGCTTTAATATGGAGAACACTATATAAAAGCCGTATTTCCCGATTTAGTATTTTCTTTAAATGAGATGTGAGAGAGGAGGCTTTTTCAAATGGACCCCACTTAGTATATTACAGAGCTGACATTGAGTGTATGTTCCTATAATTGCATCAAGAAATTTTAGAAGCACTTTTAGAAAAAAAATGTGTTTAGCTCCCCCACCATGGAATTAAAATAGCAGAAATCTAGAATAATGATAATCATAACTGGAGAATTTCCTTTAATAACCTTTCCTTCCCTGTTGGTCCAAGCACTGCTTACATTGCAACTTTCATTTTAGGTGGCCGAATTAGTAAAGGAACTTCGCTGTGAACTTGACCAGCTTCTCCAGGATAAGATAAAAAACCCAAGCATAGATCTGTGTACCTGTCCTCGAGGGTCACGGATCATCAGCATGATTGTGAAACTTGTCACCACACAATAAAGACCAGGCTTGGGAGAGTGCTTGCTACTCACCTACTTGCTCAGCTGGGAAATGACGGCAGCACCTCTCCCTCGAGCTGCAGCTCCGCGATGGGGCTGCCCTGGTGAAGGAGCCCAGGGCAGGCACTGCCAGGTCAGCTGAGGCGACGCACACCTGCAGGGAAATTTTCCACACTAAGTATTTCTAACCAAGCAGTGGGCACACCCAGCACAATTTGGAGTGTCGATGTGAGTTCAAAAACCAACTTGCCTGTATTTTTCTCTCTGACTGCCCTGGAATGAATGAAATTCATCTGATTAACAGGAAAGTGAATGTTTAATACAATTCTGTTTTAATCTATGTATTATTTTTCTCCTCATTTTTACTGGGGTGAGATAAAGGGCATGAGGAGAAATATCAGTTGTTTTTTTTCTGTCATAAAGGCTCAACTGAAAGAAGTCAGAACAGAGAAGAAAAAAATCTTGTGAGCAAGAAAAATTAAAATTTCATTTCAGCTATAGGCCATTATATAAACTTCAATTGTGAGGGATTTTTACTCATTAAAGTTCAGCTTAAAAAAACCAAACTTAATGAGCACTTATTTGTTATCAGAATGTGAGCTGGTTTTTATCCATAACACACTTTTTTTTTTTAAATAAATTTATTTTATTTATTTATTTTTGGCTGAGTTGGGTCTTCGTTGCTGTGCACAGGCTTTCCCTAGTTGCAGCGAGCAGGGGCTACTCTTCGTTGCGGTGCGCGGGCTTCTCATTGCAGTGGCTTCTCTTATTGCAGAGCACGGGCTCTAGGCACATGGGCTTCAGTAGTTGTGGCACGTGGGCTCAGTTGTTGTGGCTCGCGGGCTCTAGAGCGCGGGCTCAGTTGTGGCGCACGGGCTTAGTTGCTCCACAGCATGTGGGATCCTCCCGGACCAGGGCTCGAACCCGTGTCCCCTACATTGGCAGGCGGATTCTTATCCACTGCACCAGCAGGGAAGCCCCACACTTATTTTATTTTATTTTTTTTTTGCGGTACACGGGCCTCTCACTGTTGTGGCCTCTCCCGTTGCGGAGCACAGGCTCCAGACGCACAGGCTCGGCAGCCATGGCTCACAGGCCCAGCTGCTCTGCAGCATGTGGGATCCTCCCGGACTGGGGTACGAACCCACGTCCCCTGCATCGGCAGGCGGACTCTCAACCACTGCACCACCAGGGAAGCCCCCCACACTTACTCTTAAAAGCAGAACAGTCTGGGTGTTTTCATTCTCTTGTAGGTTTTCTATTTAGGAACATTATGAACCCTGTCTTATGAACTCACCTGGATCTAATGGCCACATTTCACGTTACCCGAAGGAGAATTTTAATGGTATTCTCAGAACAGAGTTGGCATGGTTAAGGTAGAAAAGGTTGCCGTACTAGTGTCAGATTTACAGCCATAAAAATACCTTCCACGGGACTGTTCTTTTCAACCACCACTTAGGGTAATGGGGCACTAACATTCTGAAACACAAGTATATATATATTTACACTTTCCCTGGACATTTTCCAGTGTGACCAAGAAGAATCCCAAAAAGCTGTGTGGAAAAAGTATTCCTGTATTTGGGTAGTCCTCAGATAGAGAGTCACTACAGGTTTCCCACTATACATGGAATTCACACTAGCTCAACAAAACCACCTCAGTGAAGGATGTTCACGTTTCAAGGTATTACTTTAAGTTCTCAGGAAACCACCGAAACTGTCCAAAACAGTCATTATGAAGTGTGTTTAATCATCGGTGCACTTAAAGAGCTTAGGCTCTAAGCAGTGTTTTTAAAAGGCATTAATTCATATCATCACTTTAAATAAAAACATACATATGCATAGCACCCACAGTATACAAGTTCTGACTTGCTATTGAAACAAGGCTCACATTACAGAACCGATGAGGCTGGGACATTTAGGAGAAATGAAGGAGAAAACTGCACTAACCCTCTAAGCAAGTTTTTTTCAAACCAGTTTTCAGAGCTCATTCTGCCCTAACTAGAGCCAAGTGGACCTGCAGGTTTGAATGCAAGTTTGCAGCAGAGCACGCAGCTACAAGGTAGTTAATAACAAAACTTTCCATTCAGAGTGCTGAGAAACTGCTCTCTCAGGGAAGCCGTGCTGGGCTGGTTACTTTCAGCCACACACAAGTGCATAAATCCATAGCAGCACTGTTTACAATAGCCAAGGCACAGAAACAACCTAAATATCCATCAACAGATTGAATGGATAAAGGAGATGTGATGTATATAGACACAATGGAATATTGCTCAGCCATAAAAAAATAATGAAATAATGCCATTTGGAACAACATGGATGGACCTAGAGATTATCATACCAAGTGAAGTAAGCCAGACAGAGAAAGACAAATATCATAGGACATTACTTACATGTGTAATCTAAAAGAGTGATTCAAATGAACTTATTTACAAAACAAACAGACTCACAGACATAGAAAACAAACATAGTTATCAAGAGGATAGCCAGGTCGGGTGGGGTGGGCGTGGGGAGGCGGGATAAATCAGGAGTTTGGGATTAACATGTACACACTACTATATATAAAATAGGTTAACAAGGACCTACTGTACAGCACAGGAAACTATATTCAATATCTTGTAATAACCTGTAATGGAAAAGAATCTAAAAAAGTATATACATGTATAACCGAATCACTTTGCTGTACACTTGAGACTAACACAACATTGTAAACTAACTGTAATTCAACCAAAAAAACAAAAATGCACAAACCCTATCATTCTGTAGATGTGCCAGAATGTGAAAAAGGTTGGAAAGCCTTGCCTGAAGGCATTCATAAGAAAATCCTCACCCCCAAACTAAATTTCTTTAAGCTCATCATTAAAATTATGAAATAAGAAATGAAATAGGATTATCTCTTTTTGATTAAAGTCAGAATACAGTAGTATTTCAAGGTGAAACTGGATTTCTAAGCCCCAACAAGATGGTCAGAATTTAATGTTAATTTTATGGAGAACTCTGTAAATGTTTTCTTCAATATTTGTTTTACTGGAATCTAGTTAGGGAACAATATTAATGAAATACTCGCTACAAAATTAGTCTGCACTGCTGTTTTGTAGTACATGTAATTGGGAAGTTCTCAGGAAATGAGACTATCTCAACCCTTACAGAGGGGGACAGATTGATAAAACATTAGCTTTGTCTTCTTCCTCAAGTTCCACATCTGAATGTTACCATTCAAACTCCCTGACAAGTAATGAACTTCGGCCTTTAAAGTGCTCAGATAATAGAATGGGGAGGAGAAAAGTATATCAAAGCATGAAGCCTGTGGATCTATAGGCATGGTCATTGTTTTTTCTTTCTAGGCAATGGTTTGAATATGTCCCTTAGAGGTTATCATAAAATAAGATCTTGTGAAAGATAGGCTGGGACCTGGGACCCTTTGCTGCAGTGCTTGCACCTGGACAAACGTCTCCTCAAGCAACAAAATACAAAAACAACAACTATAAGGGACTAAAAATAACTGTGTGCATGAGCAGTTGGGGCAAATTATGATCAACAAGATACAAGAAGACAAAAAACCCAACAAAAGCAGGGTGTCAGGAGCAAAAGCAGGGTACTGCACATGCCCCCTGCACACGGCACCACCAAGGGGGTGAGCAGACCACCTAAGCCACCCCTCCCGCCCGACTCCTGGACCCGCCCCTACCCTCACCCCCATGTAAGGGACCAGCTTGCACCCCTCAGGGAGCGAGCAAGGGGAGCCCCAATAAAGCCTTGCTTGAATTTCTTGTCTGGCCTCTTGTCAATTTCTACTGATTAAGGAGGCCAAGAACCCTGGTCGGTAACATAGGGACAGAAAAGACTGAAAAAGAGAAAGATTGCCGTTTCAACCCACTCCCTGTGGGTATCTATTCAGGCACCAACCTGTAAACTTCCAGAAAGGGCCAGTGAAGGCAGTAGCACCCTGTCCACTGCCCACCGGGGTGATCAAGCCTGGCAAACAGCCAGCTGTATGTTGTCTGTGGGTCTCTGACCCACAGGTGGGACTCACCCACGCATACACCAGTATACAGAAATCTGCCTTTTCAGCCTGTTCCCAATGGGACTTCTCTTGGTGGCAGGAAAATAAAGGAGAGAATATTGGGACAATCGTACTTCCAGACCCTACATGATATGAGGTTTGAAATCTATTACTCTCAGAAATCTCCCATCAGGGAGAGCCCACTGGACCAAGATCTGCAGAGTGTGAAAGGAGCCTCTCCCTGCTCTGCTTGTCATCTGCCAATGTGAGCTGTTACCAGCCAGAGGGAGCAGGTCTCACAAGCTGAGAGGAGTGATGCTGTAGCTGCCTGATGTCCACTCTCTCAGGATAGGAGAGAAGAGAGGACAGAGAGAGGAGAAGTAGAGAGATTTCAGGAGAGGGAAAGGGACAAAGGGGAGGGGAAAGTGGTGAGGGAAAAAGGACTAAGGAGAGGGGAAAGCATTTCCTGAATGAGGGCACTGAGGCCCTCAGGGGCCAGGAAGGCAGACCTACCAAATGTGGTGACACTGAAACAAGAGGTTCAGGCAGCTTTGTAAATTCAGCACCTGCGGAACATCCAAATGGACAATGGGTGCTCTTGCAGCTGGGACAGGTCTGGCCTTAGCAGCTATGGGCTTTGTGGGCGTGTACATGCAGGGGCTGGGCTGGGTCAGGGTCTGAGCTGCCTCCACAGCTCCCATAGCGGGCCCAGGTGCGTGACTACTGCAGTCCTAGGACCGGCTTCAGTGGATTTGTGCTGGTAGCCTTGTGAAAACAAAGCCTGAGAGGCACCAGGGCCCACTGCCAGCATACAGTGGACGTGGGGCCAAGGGCAATGCCAACAACAGTGCACTTTGTGAGCCCACACAACGGGTTGTGAAAGGTGACACAACAGCACAGCCACAGGTGAACAGCTCCAGCAGAGGAATACTCAGTGGCTCCTCTCCCAATGGGAGCGCTCCAATCCCACCTACCTTGCACCACAGATTAGAAACTCAGCTCAGCATGGATCTGGCAGCTTCTACTCCATCAACTAGGGAACAGACCCTGCTCCTGACAGGGCAGTGACAACCACAGAGCAAGGAGGAAGGCCTGCTCAATATCCAGTGCAGGCTCGGGTCCCCACAACATCATTCACACCTCCTATCAAGGGGATAACGGCCAGTATACAATGAAGAAAGAAGTGACAGCCACGCATACTAAAAATAGCCCTCACACCAATAAATATTAAACCTACACAGGAACATTCCCACATAAAAATAGCCCTCCAAGACCACAGTAGATAATTGTTTCCCCTAAACTCATAGAGCAAGAGAAATATAAGTAAAATGAAGAAGGAAGAGGAACCACTCCCAATTAAAAGATCGAGAGATTTCCCCTGAAAGAATAAAACAGACCTCTTCAGTCTAACAGATGCCGAGTCTAAAAAGGAGATAATGAAAATACTGACAGAATTAAGAAAGGCTATCAACAGAAATGCAGATTACTGTAAAAGGGAACTAAAAACTACAAGGAGGAGCCAAGAAAAATTAGAGAATTCATTTAAAGAGAAGAAAGCTGAACTAAAGGCTATAAATAGCAGAATGAATAATGCAGAAGAATGAATATGTGATCTAGAAGATGAATAATGGAAATCATCCAATTAGAACAGCAGATAGAAACGAAAATTTTTAAAAAATGAAAGCAATATAAGAGACCTATGAGATAATATAAAGCATGTCATTTACACATAATAGGGATCCCAGAAAGATAAGAAAGAGAAAAAGGGGTTTAAAATGTATTTGAAGAAATTATGGCTAAAAACTTCCCAAACCTAAAGAAGGAAATAGATATCCAGATACAGGAAGCACAGAGGGTTCCAAACAAGATAAACCCAAACAGACCTACACCAAGATATATTATAATAAAAATGGCAAAAGTTAAAGATGAATAGAGGATTCTAAACGCAGCAAGAGAAAAACAAAGAATTAATTACAAGGGAACCCCCATAAAGCTATCAGCTGATTTCTCTACAGAAATGTTGCAGGCTGGAAAGGAGTGGCAAGACATATTCAAAGTCCTGAAAGGGAAAAATCTGCAACCTGGGATACTCTACCCAGCAAGGTTATCATTTAGAATAGAAGGAGAGATAAAGAGTTTCTCAGACAAGCAAAAACTAAAAGAATACAGCAATACTAAACCTATCCTAAAGGAAATATTGAAAGGTCTTCTCTAAATAGAAAAGTAAGAGTCTATAGGAAAGAGAAAATCACAATTAGAAAGTAAATCACTTAAATAAGCCAGTACACAGATTTTTTAAAAAATCAAAAAATTTCTGTGAAAGCAATGATAACCACAATGAACAGCAAAAGGATGAACATGAAGATGCAAAAGAGGACATCAAAATCATAAAATGTGGGGGAGGAGAGTAAGAAAATGTAGATTTTTTTTTCTAGAATGTGTTTAAGTCTATATGGCTACCAGTGTAAAGCAAGTAGATATAGGAAAGGGTTAACATACTTGAAAAACAGGGCAACCACAAATCAAAAACACACAATAGATTCACAAAAACCAAAAAGAACAGAACATAAGCATAATACAAAATAAAATCATCAAACCACAAAAGGAAAAACAAAAAGAAAAAAAAGGACAAAGAAGAAATATAAAATCAATGGGAAAACAAGGTTTAAAATGGCAATAAATACATATCTATCAATAATTATCTTTCAGTGGACTAAATGCTCCAATCAAAAGACACAGAGTGACAGATTGGATAAAAAGGCAAGACCCTACAATATGCTGCCTATAAGAAACCCACTTTAGGGCAAAGGACACACATAGATTAAAAGTGAGGGGATGGAAAAAGATATTTCACGTAAATGAAAATGACAAGAAAGCAGGGGTCACAATACTCATATTAGACAAAATAGACTTTAAAACAAAGGCTATAAACAAAGATTAAAAAGGACACTATATATTGATAAAGGATCAATACAAGGAGAGGATATTATGCTTGCCAACATATATGCACCCAATATAGGAGCACCCAAATACATAAAACAAATACTAACATACATAAAGGGAGAAACTGACAAGAATACAATAATAGTATGAGACTTTAACATCCCACTCACATCAATCGACAGATCTTTGAGACAGAAAATCAATAAGACAACATAGATCCTACATGATACAATACAACAGTTAGACTTAATTGATATCTTCAGGACATTACAGCCAAAAAAAAGCAGAATACACATTCCCTTCAAGTCCACATGGAACATTCGCTAGGACTGACCACATACTAGGACACAAAACAAACCTCAACAAATTTAAGAATATAGAAGTTATTTCAAGCATCTTTTCTGATCACAACAGCATAAAACTAGAAATCAACAACAGAAAAAGAAAGGAGAAAAAAAAATTTCATGGAGACTAAACAACATGCTACAAAAAACCAATGGGTCAACGATGAAATCAAAGGAGAAATTTAAAAATAACTTGAGGCAAATGACAAGGAAATACAACCATACAACATCTATGGAATGCAGCAAAAGCAGTTCTTACAGGGAAGTTCATAGCGATACAGGCCTTCTTTAAGAAACAAATCTCAAACAACATAACCCACCACCTAAAAGAATTAGAAAAAGAACAAACAAAACCTGAAGTCAGCAGAAGGAAAGAGTTAATAAAGATCAGAGAGGAAATAGAGATTTAAAAAAAAAAATAGAAAAAAAAATCTATAAAACCAAGATCTGGTTCTTTGAAAGGGTAAACAAAATTGACAAACCTCTGGCCAGGCTCACCAAGAAGAAAAGAGAGAAGACACAAATAAACAAAATAAGAAATGAAAGAGGAGAAATCACAACAGATACCACAAAAATATAAAAACCGTAAAGTGTACTATGAACAATTATATGCCAACAAATTTGACAACCTTGAAGAAATGGACAACTTTCTAGAAACATACAGCCAACCAAAACTGAATCAAGAAGAAATAGATAACCTGAACAGATCAATCACTAGAAATGAAATAGAATCTGTAATGAAATAAACTCCTTATAAACAAAAGTCCAGGGCCAGATGGCTTCACTGGCGGATTCTACCAAACATACAAAGAAGAACTTCTACCGATCCTTCTCAAACTCTTCGAAAAGACCGAAGAGGAAGGAACACTCCCAAAGACTTCTATGAAGCCACCATCACCCTGATACCAAAACCAGACAAAGACACTACCAAAAAAGAATATTATAGGCCAATATCTTTGACGAATATAGACACAAAAATTATCAACATTTCTGCCCCAGCATGAGCCGAAGCTGCCCTCCGCCTCTTTAGGAGACTCTCCAAGACCAGCAGGGCTCTGTTCTCGAGAACCCTGTGGTTGCCTGGGCTTGGATTTTCCTTCAAGATAGAACTTGATGTTCATCTATGGGGAGTGTGGTCACTTGACAGCCTCCAGCTGCTAATGCCTTCAGGACCCACTTCAGTTTTCCAGATGAAGCTATGCTCTTCCTGGGCAGTGACTAGCCAGCTACTGAGCATAAAGGAAAGGCATCCAGCACAGCTTTCAGCACAGGTCTGTCCCAGGAAGCATCACGTGTCATTAGGAAGACTACCTGGGACTCAAGCTCACATCTTTGAGTCCTATAAGCATTTATACCACATTCTCCCTCTGTCACTCATAAGACTCCAGTCCACTCAGAAATCCACTGACTTATACTTCTGGACACAGGGCTTATCTTTGAAGCCATGTGGATGAAAGGCTCTTGGTGCTGCAGCCAGGAGTCAGTGCTGTGTCTCTGAGGTGGGAGAGGAAATTTCAGGACACTGGTCCACAAGACACCTCCCAGCTCCACATAATATCAAATGGTGAAAATCTCCCAGAGATCTCCATCTCAACACCAGCACCCAGCTTCACTCAACGACCAGCAAGCTACAGTGCTGGACACCCTATGCCAAACAACTAGCAAGACAGGAACACAACCTCACCCCTTAGCAGAGAGGCTGCCTAAAATCATAATAAGGCCACAGACACCCCAAAACACACCACCAGATGTGGACCTGTCCACCAGAAAGACAAGATCGAGCCTCATCCACCAGAACACAGGCATGAGTCCCCTCCACCAGGAAGGCTACACAACCCACTGAAACAAAGTTAGCCACTGGGGACAGACACCAAAAACAATGGGAACTACGAACCTGCAGCCTGCAAAAAGGAGACCCCAAACACAGTAAGATAAGCAAAATGAGAAGACAGAAAAACACACAGCAGGTGAAGGAGCAAGATAAAAACCCACCACACCTAACAAATGAAGAGGAAATAGGCAGTCTACCTGAAAAAGAATTCAGAATGATAGTAAAGATGATCCAAAATCTTGGAAATAGAATAGACAAAATGCAAGAAACATTTAACAAGGACCTAGAAGAACTAAAGAGGAATCAAGCAATGATGAGCAACACAATAAATGAAATTTAAAATACTCTAGATGGGATCAATAGCAGAATAACTGAGGCAGAAGAACGGATAAGTGACGTGGAAGATAAAAAAATAGTAGAAATAACTGCTGCAGAGCAGAATAAAGAAAAAAGAATGAAAATAACTGAGGACAGTCTCAGAGACCTCTGGGACAACATTAAATGCACCAACATTCGAATTATAGGGGTTCCAGAAGAAGAAGAGAAAAAGAAAGGGACTGAGAAAATATTTGAAGAGGTTATAGTTGAAAACTTCCCTAATATGGGAAAGGAAATAGTTAATCAAGTCCAGGAGGCACAGAGAGTCCCATACAAAATAAATCCAAGGAGAAATACGCCAAGACACATATTAATCAAACTGTCAAAAATTAAATACAAAGAAAACATATTAAAAGCAGCAAGGGAAAAACAACAAATAACACACAAGGGAATCCCCATAAGGTTAACAGCTGATCTTTCCACAGAAACTCTACAAGCCAGAAGGGACTGGCAGGACATATTTAAAGTGATGAAGGAGAAAAACCTGCAACCAAGATTACTCTACCCAGCAAGGATCTCATTCATTTTGATGGAGAAATTAAAACCTTTACAGACAAGCAAAAGCTGAGAGAGTTCAGCACCACCAAACCAGCTTTACAGCAAATGCTAAAGGAACTTCTCTAGGCAAGAAACACAACAGAAGGAAAAGACCTACAATAACGAACCCAAAACAATTAAGAAAATGGGAATAGGAACATACATATCGATAATTACCTTAAATGTAAATGGACTAAATGCTCCCACCAAAAGACACAGATTGGCTGAATGGATACAAAAACAAGACCCATATATATGCTGTCTACAATAGACCCACTTCAGACCTAGAGACACATACAGACTGAAAGTAAGGGAATGGAAAAAGATATTCCATGCAAATGGAAACCAAAAGAAAGCTGGAGTCGCAATTCTTATATCAGACAAAATAGACTTTAAAATAAAGACTATTAGAAGAGACAAAGAAGGACACTACATAATGATCAAGGGAGCGATTCAAGAAGAAGATATAACAATTGTAAATATTTATGCACCCAACATAGGAGTACCTCAATACATAAGGCAAAAACTAACAGCCACAAAAGGGGAAATCAACAGTAACACACTCATAGTAGGGGACTTCAACACCCCACTTTCACCAATGAACAGATCATCCAAAATGAAAATAAATAAGGAAACACAAGCTTTAAATAATACATTAAACAAGATGGACTTAATTGATATTTATAGGACATTCCATCCAAAAACAACAGAATACACATTCTTCTCAAGTGCTCATGGAACATTCTCCAGGATAGATCATATCTTGGGTCACAAATCAAGCCTTGGTAAATTTAAGAAAATTGAAATTGTATCAAGTATCTTTTCCGACCACAACGCTATGAGACTAGATATCAATTACAGGAAAAGATCTGTAAAAAATAGAAACACATGGAGGCTAAACAATACACTACTTAATAACGAAGTGATCACTGAAGAAATCAAAGAGGAAATCAAAAAATACCTAGAAACAAATGACAATGGAGACACGACGGCCCAAAACCTATGGGTTGCAGCAAAAGCAGTTCTAAGAGGGAAGTTTATAGCAATACAATCCCACCTTAAGAAACAGGAAACATCTCGAGTAAACAACCTGACCTTGCACCTAAAGCAATTAGAGAAAGAAGAACAAAAAAACCCCAAAGTTAGCAAAAGGAAAGAAATCATAAAGATCAGATCAGAAATAAATGAAAAAGAAATGAAGGAAACGATAGCAAAGATCAATAAAACTAAAAGCTGGTTCTTTGAGAAGATAAACAAAATTGATAAACCATTAGCCAGACTCATCAAGAAAAAAAGGGAGAAGACTCAAGTCAATAGAATTAGAAATGAAAAAGGAGAAGTAACAACTGACACTGCAGAAATACAAAAGATCATGAGAGATTACTACAAGCAACTCTATGCCAATAAAATGGACAACCTGGAAGAAATGGACAAATTCTTAGCAATGCACAACCTGCCAAGACTGAATCAGGAAGAAATAGAAAATATGAACAGACCAACCACAAGCACTGAAATTGAAACTGTGATTAAAAATCTTCCAACAAACAAAAGCCCAGGACCAGATGGCTTCACAGGCGAATTCTATCAAACATTTAGAGAAGAGCTAACACCTATCCTTCTCAAACTCTTCCAAAATATAGCAGAGGGAGGAACACGCCCAAACTCATTCTATGAGGCCACCATCATCTTGATACCAAAACCAGACAAGGATGTCACAAAGAAAGAAAACTACAGGCCAATATCACTGATGAACATAGATGCAAAAATCCTCAACAAAATACTAGCAAACAGAATCCAACAGCACATTAAAAGGATCATACACCATGATCAAGTGGGGTTTATTCCAGGAATGCAAGCATTCTTCAATATACGCAAATCAATCAACGTGATACACCATATTAACAAACTGAAGCAGAAAAACCATATGATCATCTCAATAGATGCAGGGAAAGCTTTCGACAAAATTCAACACCCACTTATGATACAAACCCTGCAGAAAGTAGGCATAGAGGGAACTTTCCTCAACATAATAAAGGCCATATATGACAAACCCACAGCCAACATCGGAGGGAGGGCATAACCCTCCCAGACAGACTTCAGATAATATTGCAAGGCTACAGTAATCAAAACAGCATGGTATTGGCACAAAAACAGACATACAGATCAATGGAACAGAATAGAGAGCCCAGAAATAAACCCACACACCTATGGACAATTAATCTTCAAGAAAGGAGGCAGGAATATACACTGGGGAAAAGACAGTCTCTTCAGGAAGTGGTGTTGGGAAAGATGGACAGCTGCAAATAAATCAATGAAGTTAGAACACACCCTCACACCATACACAAAAATAAACTCAAAATGGCTTAAAGACCTATATATAAGACAAGACACCATAAAACTCCTAGAAGAGAACATAGTCAAAAGATTCTCTGACATAAATCGTAGCAATGTTTTTTTAGGTCAGTCTCCCAAGGCAATAGAAATAAAAACAAAAATAAACAAATGGGACAATCAAACTTAGCTTTTGCATAGCAAATGAAACCATAAACAAAAAGACAACCTACAGACTGGGAGAAAATATTTGCAAATGATGCAACCGACAAAGCATTAATTTCTAAAATATACAAACAGCTCTCACAACTCAATAACAAAAAAACAAACAACCCAATCAAAAAATGGGCAGAAGACCTAAATAGACATTTCTCCAAAAAAGACATACAGATGGCCAAGAGGCACATGAAAAGCTCAACATCGCTAGTTATTAGAGAAATGTAAATCAAAACTACAGTGAGGTACCACCTCACACCGGTCAGAATGGCCATCATTAAAACGTCTACAAATAACAAATGCTGGAGAGGGTGTGGAGAAAAGGGAACCGTCTTGTACTGTTGGTAGCAATGCATTGGGCTGGCCGAAAAGTTCATTCGGGTTTTTCCATAACATCTTACAGAAAAACCGGAATGAACTTTTTGGCCAACCCAATAAATTGGTGCAGCTGAGACAGGCTGGGACCTGGGTCCCTTTGCTGCAGTGCTTGTACCTGGACAAACATCTCCTCAAGCCAAAAAATACAAAGAAATTATAAGGGACTAAAAATAACTGAGTGTATGTGCAATTGGGGCAAATTACGAACGACAAGATACAAAAAGACTAAAAGAACCCAAATGCCATTTCTGAAGAGCCTGGAGCAAAAGCAGAGTACTGTGCCTGCCCCCTGCACACCCACCACCAAAGGGGTGGGCAGACCACCTAAGATAGCCCTCCGGCCCGACCCCTGGACGTGCTCCTGTCCTCACCCCATAGAAGGGACCAGCTCGCACCCCTCAGGGAGCAAGCAACGGAACATGTTACTTGTTTTCACTCTCTCCTGCTGCAGCAGGAGCCCCAGTACAGCCTTGCCTGGATTTCTTTTCTGGCCTCTTGTCAATTTCCACTGATTAAGGAGGCCAAGAACCCTGGTCGGTAACATACTCTGTGATGACAGCTTGCAGGGACAATTGTCCCCTTCCCAGGAGAGGATCTGGGCACCTCCAGGACGACCAAATGCAGCTTCCCCATGGGTGACAAGTGGCTGCCTGAACCTCTTGTTTCAGCATCACCACATTTGGTAGGTCTGCCTTCCTGGCCCCTGAGGGCCTCAGTGCCCTCATTCAGGCAACGCTTTCTCCCTCCCCTCTGTCCTTTTTCCCTCACCACTTTCCCCTCCCCTTTGTATCCTTTTCTCTCTCCTGAATCTGCTTCTCCTCTCTCTGTCCTCTCTTACTTCTATCCTTCCGAGAGAGTGGACATCAGGCAGCTACAGCATCACTCCTCTCAGCCTGTGAGACCTGCTCCCTCTGGCAGGTAACAGCTCATGCTGGCAGGTGACAAGCAGAGCCGTGACAGGCTCGCCTGGCACTTTGCAGATCTCGGTCCAGCAGTCTCTCCCTGATGGGAGACTTCGGAGAGTAATAGATTTTGAAACCTCATATTGTGTAGTGGCTGGAAGTCCGATTGACCCAATATTCTCATCTTTATTTTCCTGCCACCAAGAGAAGTCCCACTGGGAATGGGCTGAAAAGGCAGATTTCTATATACTGGTGTATGCGTGGCTGAGTCCCACCTGTGGGTCAGAGTCCCACAGACTACGTACAACTGGCTGGTTTGGTACCTGAATAGACATCCACAGGGGGTGGGTTGAAAGGGCAATCTTTCTCTTTTTCAGTCTTTTCTGTCCCTCTTCCCTTTACCTCTCCCTTGGTCCTCACCCCTAAAATCCCATCTCCTTTATCCTAAAGGCTTCTTGTCTCCGTCTTTAAGTTTCTGTCCCTGGCGTCTTTGTTTTATGTAGTTTTGTCTGTCCAAATGCTCCTGCAAGTCTCGCCAAAATTGTGGGCAGGGTGGATCATTTAATCCTTGAAATACAAACACAGCCCACATTGCCCAAGCTCTAGCCTTGGGTTACTTGGTGGGACTTTAAAGAGGAAAAACTAAATAAGTAAATAAATAAGAGGAGCTTGCACCTCTCTCCTCTGCATTTGCAGTGTAACTATTCTGCCTGGGCTCTCAGGAACTACCTGATCCATCTGTAGCCTCCCAGACTGAGGGGGGAAAATAAAGAGGCTTTTAAAATTCAAGCAGGAAAACTAGATCACTGGTTCTGTCTTTATGTAAAAACTAACTTGTAAATGATGAGCTGTATTTAATTGGCTTAAAGGAAATTGAGTGCTTATATACATTCTCAGAAATATAAAAGAAACTCACCAGAAAACATTTCAGGTTCATGTGATCTGGGAAATATTCAATATTAAATGAATATCTGGTATTAAATCTAGCTTGAGCTTATGGGTTTAATTAATACAGACCTGTCTTTAGAGTCATCAACATTAAGTATAATACTTTTAATGTACCTAGGGTTACTGGAAGTCAATAAGTGCATATTGTTTATGTTATAAAATCTGTCAACAAGGAGAATAACCTGGTATGGTTAAACTTTTAAGTAAGTATAACTGGGATAAGAATTTTTTGGTAAATTCTATAGGAGTAATTATATATTGGAAATGTCCATCTAAAATAGTCTCTCCAGATTTTGGTAACTTGAAACTAAATTAAGTTAAATGATAGAAATTCATTGAATAAATATCCAGGCCATTTCAAATAAGATGAAATACTGGAACATTAATTGTTGAACAGGTCTAAATTTACCTACTTTTGTCTTCTTGTGAGAGGGAAACTAAAGATGTTTGTGGGACTTCCCTGGTGGTCCAGTGGTTAAGACTCCACGCTTCCATGGCAGGGGGTGCGGGTTCAATCCCTGGTCTGGGAACTAAGATCCTGAATGCCGTATGGCCAATGAATAAATAAAGATGTTTGGGTTTATTAGACACGTGTCTTGTACCACATACTACATTGAGGAAATTGTGCTTTGGGATGATGCATGTTTCTAGAGGTTATGGGATATTCCAGTCAGGGAATGCTAATGTAAAAGACAGTTCATGGTTGCTTAAGGAAAGTAGGATGTATGTTTTCAAGAAAAGAAGGTATGAGGAATATTTTGTTAAAAGAAAAAGGGTGATTTTGCCCTAGAGCTCGTTATTTCTGAATGGGAAAAGAATAAGGGAGAAAATATGGCTAGAGAAAGTTGCAGAAGGTTTGTGGAAAAGGAACATTGGGAAAATAACTTTTATGTGGTCAGGACTTTCTAAGTTTGGATTAAATTTAATTAGGTAAATGGATTTTATTAACAGTAGGCTGATGCAAGACTGGATTTGGTTTCTCTCTCGTAAGAGAACAAAGTTTTTCCTGGAATGCTGCTTTTGATAACAGAAGGCGTGAGTTCCTGTGACAAGTTTAGGGACGACATTATCAGGCTGGGGTTAACATTCTCTCTTACCTGGCAGGACATCATGGTTATTCTGGCCCACTGTTGCACCTCGTATGAAAAGGAGCGTTTATTGAGAAAGGCCAGGGAACACACAGATGGCATACTGGCCACCAATCCACACCACCAAATTTATCAGGTGGATGGGAATGCAATCCCAGAACATGACCCACACTGGGACTCTGAAGACTGTGCAGGCCAGGCTAGTACTTGTCTATCAGTGGGAATGAAAAGGTGTATGGTGAAGCCTGTAAATTATGATAAGGTCCAAGAGGTTACACAAGAAAAAAAACAAAACCAAAAACCAGCAGTCTTCCTGAGCCAGGTGACAGAGGCATTCAGGAAGTACACGAATACATAACCTCAGTCCACAGAAGGGAGGACACTACTGGCCATGCATTTTATCATCCAGGTTACTCCTGATATCAGGAGAAAATTACAAAAGCTTGAGGCTGGGTCCCAAACACCGTTGTCAACCGTGGTAGAGGAGGCCTTCAAGGTCTGTAACAACCGAGACTTAATGGAGGAGGCCAATAAGGATAAGAGGCTAATAAAGAAAACATAGCTTTTGGCTGCTCTGATTTACCCACCACCCCGAGGGGACCCTGGAGGCCCGAGAAGACTGGACAGACCACCAAGAAGCCACCTGGACCCAAACCAGTGTGCCTTTTGTTGGAAGGAGGGACAGTGGAAGGGGAAATGTCCTGAGCACCCTCCTGTGGGATTGGGCAACCCCAACTGGCCCCAGTTCCTTGTGAATCTCTCAAATGAGAGATTCCCGCACACCGACTGACGGGACCCGAGTGCCTGCCCGGCTCCAGATCCCACTCGATCCATCCTCATCACTCCAGCGGGGCCTCAGGTCACCCTCAACGTGGCAGGTAGGAGAACTGAATTTCTTGTAGACACTGGAGCCACCCGCTCTGTTCTGACTTGGCCGGCTGGCCCCCTCTCCAACCGGGACTGTACTGTGACGGGAGTTGATGGACACAGGTAGGACGATTTACATCTCCCCACGCCTGTGGAATCCAGTCCATTATTATTCTCACTCCTTTTTGTTTTGTATACGCCAGAATGCCCTGCCCCTCTCGTCAGGAAAAATTTGCTAAACAAGTTAGGAGGTAGAATATTCTTAGGCCATGGCGAAGTCCAAGGAGGTATTCCAAAATATAAGTCCAAGGAGAATTCAAACAGAGAATGCATCTATCAGTAGCCCCAGATGACCCACCTGCTGGCCATCAAAATATTCCAAGACATCCCTCAAGAAATTAGAAAACAAGTAGATCCTGCAGTTTGGGATACCTCAGGGCCAGGAAGGGCAAAACGTGTTCCCCCAATAGAAATAAGGTTAAGGCCTGGGGGAAAATACCCCTGGAAGAGACAATATCCTTTAAAGCCTGAAGCCCTGAGGGGAATCTAACCGCTGCTCAAATTCCTAAAACACGGACTCATTAGGCCCTGCCAATCCCCTTACAACACCCCGATCCTCCCCATTCAGAAGCCTCACAAGGAATATCAGTTTGTGCAAGACTTACGAGCGGTGAATGAGGCCGTTATCCTTATACACCCACTGGTGCCAAACCCATACACCCTTCTTGTCCAAGTCCCGGGAAGCGCTCAGTATTTCTGTTTTGGACCTCACAGGTGCATTTTTCTGTATTCCCCTATATGCAGACTCTCAATACCTTTTTGCCTTTGAATGGAGGAACGCTGACACCCTGGAGGCTACCCGATATACCTGGACAGTGCTTCCACAGGGATCTCCAGACAGCCCCCATCTTTTTGGGAACGTGTTAGTAAGGGAACTGAGGGAACTGGGCCTTGAGAAGGGAACTCTGCTTTAATATGTTGATGATTTATTGATAAGGAGTGAGACCAAACAAGATTCAGATCAAAATACTGTTAGGGTCCTAAATTTTCTGGCAAAACGGGGATATAAATTCTCCCCAACCAAGGGAACTCTGCTTTAATATGTTGATGATTTATTGATAAGGAGTGAGACCAAACAAGATTCAGATCAAAATACTGTTAGGGTCCTAAATTTTCTGGCAAAACGGGGATATAAATTCTCCCCAACCAAGGCTCAGATCTCACAGCAACAGGTTCAATATTTAGGTTTTGTTTTGACCCCACAGGCATGAACCCTGGTCATAGATGGAAAAACAGCAATTAGTGCATTACCATCTCCAACCACAAAGAGGCAATTCTGAGCCTTTCTTGGGATGGCTGGGTTCTGTCGTAGTATCTGGATTCCAAAGTATGGCCTTATAGCCAAACCCCTATGTGAGGCTCTAAAGGGAAAAGAAAGGGAACCCTTTCAGTTGAATAAGGACCATCAGCGGGACTTTGAAACTCTAAAGACTGAGTTGAATGGAGCACCACCACTGGGGCTTCCAAATTTGGACAAGCCCTTTACCTTATATGTTCATGAGAGGTCAGGGACAGCACTAGGAGTCCTGACCCAAAAGCTGGGACCGGATCAGAGACTAGTGGCTTGCTGTTCAAAACAATGGACTCAGTAGCCCTGGGATGGCCAAGCTGTCTGCAGGCGGTAGCAGCCACAACCCTGTTGGTTAATGAGGCTTCCAAGCTCACTCTGGGACAACACTCAGATGTATTAAGCCCTCATCAGGTACCAACTGTGCTGGAAGTCAAAGGACAACATTGGTTGACTGGAGGATGGTTAACAAGATATCGGGCCCTCATAATGGACACCCCCGACATTGCCTTAAAGGTGTGCCAAATGCTGAACCCGGCAACTCTGCTTCCATCGGTCGACAGTGAAGCCCTACTGCATCAGTGTACAGAGACCAGAGAACAAACGTACTCCAGCAGGTCTGATCTTCTAGATGAACCTCTTAACAGCCCTGAGGTTGAATGGTTTACTGGTGGGAGCAGTTTTATAGAGAGAGGAACCCAAAAGGCGGAGTGTGCCATAGTTAGTTTAGATGAAGTCATAAAAGCCAAGACCCTGCCACCGCAGACATTGGCCCAGAAGGCTGAACTTATTGCATTACTGAGAGCTTTGCAATTAGAGAAGGATAAGCAATTAAATACTTTTACTGACTCTAAATACGGGTTCCACGTGCTACATGCTCATGCTGCCATTTAGAAAGAAAGAGGAATGTTAACCACCTGATATTCCCCCATAAAACAAAGATTCGTTTCTGGCTCTTTTAGAAGCAGTGCAGGGGCTTGCCTGGTGGCGCCGTGGTTAAGAATCCGCCTGCCAATGCAGGGGACACGGGTTTGAGCCCTGCTCCGGGAAGATCCCACATGCCGTGGAGCAACTAAGCCCGTGGGCCACAACTACTGAGCCCACGTGCCACAACTACTGAAGCCTGAGCACCTAGAGCCTGTGCTCCGCAGCAAGAGAAGCCACCGCAATGAGAAGCCTGCGCACCGCAATGAAGAGTAGCCCCGGCTCGCCGCAACTAGAGAAAGCCCACACACAGCAATGAAGACCCAACACAGCCAAAAATAAATAAATAGATAAATAGATAAATAAAATTTAAAAGTTAAAAAGAAAAAAAAGAAAAGAAGCAGTGCAGCTTCCGACTCAGGTAGCAGTAATCCACTGCCACTGTAGGGGCCATCAGATGGATGGAGCCTTTGTGAGCCGAGGGAACAGCAAAGCTGATCAAACTGCAAAACAGGAAGCTCGATTGCAGGAGCCTGAGCAAGTTATGGCCCTAGTGATTGGCCCCCCTGAAGTTCCTAGTCTCCCCCAGTACTCCTGAGCAGAAAATGCTGAGAAATGGGGCTATGAGAAAGGAAGCACAGGCTGGTATAAAAAGGAGGATAAGGTTCTAATCCCTGAGGCCCAACAATGGAAACTTACTAAGAGTTTACATGATGCCACCCTCTATGGGAGGAATAAGGCTTGATACAAAAGGCTTTTTCAGGGAAGGGGCTTAGAAGAACAGTAAAACAAGTAATGCTTGCCTGTGATTTATGTGCGTATAATAACACAGGCCCATCCAACACCCCCTTCATTACTCAGGCCAGAGAGACATATCCGGGGGAAGACTGGAAGCTAGATTTATCAATAAATCATCAACATATTAAAGCAGAGTTCCCTTCTCAAGGCCCAGTTCTCTCAGTTCCCAAATGCCCCCACAATCAGGACATAAATATCTTCTGGTGTTAGTTGATACTTTCACGGAATGGGTTGAAGCTTTCCCCACCTGATCTGAAAAGGCTATGGATGTAAGTCCCTTTTAAAAGGTTATGGAAATCTGTAAGTCCCTTTTTCTTTATTTAAAGAAACAATTCTTTGGTTTGGACTTCCAAAGTTCCTCCAGAGCAATAACGGGCCCTCTTTTATAGCTGAAATTACACAGGGGCTCACAACGGCTCTAGGGATAGATCACACTTCTTGGCACGCCCAGTCTTCAGGGAAGGTAGAGAAAATGAACCATACTTTAAAGAAAAGCATAGCAAAGCTCTGCCAAGAAACTCATGCTTCCTGGACCAACTTGCTTCCTATTGCACTCCTCAGGTCCGTGTAGCCCCCAGGAGTGGTCTGAGACTCAGCCCATTTGAAATGACCTATGCAAGGCCTTTCCTTACTACTAACATTCTACTGGGTGAGGAAGTGAACCAGGTGCTGAGATATATTACTAATTTAGGACAAGTTCAGAAGGTAATCCAGGACTAGGCCCACAAGGCACTGCCAGCTCCCAATAAAAATACAGATGAAGGAGCATTTCCTTCACAAATGAACCCTGAGGATCCAGTTCTTCTTAAAACCTGGAAAGACAGGTCCCCCAAAGACCAAATATTGCCAAAATGGAAGGGCCCCTATAAAGTAATTTTAGACACCCTCACTGCTATCAAACTGCAAGGGATATCTAGCTGGGTACATTTGTCCAGACTAAAGCTTTTACCTCCAGAAACCCTGCGGGTCACAACAGAAGAACAATACACCTATAAGCCAGCAGGAAATCTTAGATACCTATTCAAAAGACAGGCACCGGGACTTCCCTGGTGGTCCAGTGGTTGGACTTCGCTTTCCAATGCAGGGGGTGCAGGTTCGATCCCTGGTCGGGGAGGTAAGATCCCACATGCCTCGTGGCCAAAAATCCAAAACATATAAGGGACTTAAAATAATTATGCATGGGCAGTTGGGGCAAATTATGAACAACAAGATACAAAAAGACCAAAACCCCACACAGCACCACCAAGGGTGTGGGCAGACCACCTAAACCCCCCCTCTGGCCCGACCCCTGGACCCATCCCTACCCTCCCTCCATGAAAGGAACCAGCCCGCCTGCCGCAGGGAGGGAGCAAGGGAACCTGTTACTTGTTTTCCTTCTGCCTGCAGCAGCAGGAGCCCCAATAAAGCCTTGCCTGAATTTGTCTGGCCTCTTGTCAACTTCTATTGATTAAAGAAGCCAAGAACCCTGCTCAGTAACAAAAGTACTTCGTAAAATTAAAATATAGCTAATGTAAGCAAATTAGGGCTGAGGGTGTGGTTTTCAGATGCGGCCCAGGCTGTCTCTGTGGGGACGCCACTCTGTTGTGTTCTCAATTGCTGGGCTGAGAGCTGGTGAGCTTGGGCTTCACTCTCTGAGGGTGTCTTGTGGGTGTCACCCAGTTGCCACATAAATAATGGATTCCTGGGGACAGCAGAGTATGCTCACAGTGCCATTATTTTGCTTGAACAAGCCCAGGCAGAGGCTGGTTCTTTCTTCCTGAATCATGCTAGAATTAAGCATAATTCCTAGGGTTTATTTTCCCCAAAATGCAGGGAGAAAGTCTGCTTAAAATAATACATACAAGGTGAGCTGTTGTTTTCAGAAATTAGAGCTTGATCGTAAACCTGTGTCAGTCAGTATTTGAGTGCCACAGTACAGAGTGCCGCGGGTAGAAAAAACAAGTACAAGTTATTATCATAGCAGTAGTTTCAGACCATTCTAGAGTGACGGGCTTCCTCCATGTCTAAAACTGCAGTGACTGTGTGAACAGTAAACCACAATGAGTCATTAACATGTAGAGACTTTTGTTGCCATTTCCAAGTTATCACCCCCAAATGGTATATCAAAGAGACTGGTCTTAAATAGGATTTGCAGTCAATCACTAATCTTTAAGGTGGTTTTAAATCTTTTTCATAATTTGTTTTATCAAAGAGCAGAAAAAGAGTTCTTTTGAAGAATAACTCGAGCCCTGTATGTGAACCGTCAGGGAAGCACAGAATCCATGTTTCATAAATATACAGGACAGCGGCCCAAACAGGAACTTTTTCCCTCAGACAGTGTGGTCTCTGCTCCATCTGTGCCCGAACTGGGCCAGCCCCAGGTCTGCTCCGGAGTCGGTTCTAACCCAGCTGCTTGGGTAAACAAGCCAGAACACAGTGCCCCAGAGAGATAGCTAGGAGGAGGATGGCTTAGAATCAATAAACTAGGTTTTTTCACCTCTATTTTAACCTTTTTAGAAAGAAACAAATGGCAACAAAAGCCAGCACTACAGGGGTTTGTTTGGAAAAGCAACTACCCAGGGGTGGCCTTGGAAATTCAGCCCAATCCCATAACTACCAACAGTGAGAATCAGCGTTCAGGATGATGACGCTGACATGTTACAAATACAATATTGCTAACAATGGTATAATAAAGTAAAGTGATTTAACATTTCGACAGCAGCATTTCAAACAGCGAAGTTTTAAAAAATTATGCCTTATGTAGAAAATGCAGTTACTGCTTCCTCTTCTAACCTGGCTCTTACTAAAAATGGCCTGAAGGAGTTCATTTTCCTTTTATGTTGAATGATTTTACTTTAATCAAGAGACTATCCATAGCTGTGTTTTCCTACAACAATTAAAGACAGGATAACTTAGCCAAGAAGACTCATGTACTTCATGAGAGTCTTCTTTATTTTTTTTTTTTTTTCTTTTTGCGGTATGCGGGCCTCTCACCGCTGCGGCCTCTCCTGTTGCGGAGCACAGGCTCCGGACGTGCAGGCCCAGCGGCCACGGCTCACGGGCCCAGCCGCTCCGCGGCACATGAGACCCTCCCAGACCGGGGCACGAACCCGTATCCCCCGCATCGGCAGGCGGACTCTCAACCACTGCGCCACCAGGGAGGCCCGAGAGTCTTCTTTTAATAAGTTTTGTCTCATTCCATCCTTGGGTTTCAAATGTGTTATTTGAAAGGTTAACAGACACTTTTGTTGTAAGACTTTACTTGTCCAGAGAGGTTGATTAACTGTAACAAATACAGGACCTTATGTACAAAAACTAAAGAAGTTTCCTCACAGGAGAAAATGTAGTTTTTGTTTTAAAATCAGTGGTTCTCAACTGGGGGCAATTTTTGGAGGTTTGTCACAACTGAGGCGGGAGAGGGTATTTTCGGCAACTAGTGGTTAGAAGCCAGGGATGCTGCTAAACATCCTACAGTGCACAAGACACCCCAACAAAAAATCATCCAGTCCAAAACGTCAGTAGTGCCAAGGTA
Source organism: Mesoplodon mirus (assembly GCF_964341445.2). Lineage (NCBI taxonomy): Eukaryota > Metazoa > Chordata > Mammalia > Artiodactyla > Ziphiidae > Mesoplodon > Mesoplodon mirus. The sequence continues at coordinate 55,645,957 of NC_138990.1, read as the reverse complement.
GAAAAAAACAGTCTAAATAAAATGAGACAGGTAACTGCTTATAAAGGTTAACTGTTATTAGTCAGATATAAATTATGCCCATAGTTGTCTTTGAAGATGCAGATATACGTGGACTAACAAAAGCAAAACCTCCGCCAAATCAATTCTAATAAATATGTACTACGTAAAGAGGAGCTGGAGAGGACATGATTTTATAAGAAAATAGAGTACTTGAGAATTTGAGGTAAATGTATGTGTGAATGGCAAAAGTCATGCACAGATGGGTAGGGATATATTTCCTTTAAAAACATGTTCTACCATCAAATTTTGTTTTTGTTTTTGGTTTTTTTTTGGCTGCGCCTTGCGGCATGAGGGATCTTAGTTCCCTGACCGGGGATCGAACCCATGCCCCCTGTATTGGGAGCGCAGAGTCTTAACCGCCAGGGAAGTCCCGAAATTTTGGTTTTTTTAAGTCACTTTTTTTGAAAATGTGAAAATAAGTCAAAACATGCTTTTTTGAAAACGTGACTTGTGACACTAATACTGCTAGCACTTTCCACTGCAAAAGTTCTCATACTTAGGCCCACATTACGATGTTTAAATCACACACACACCCCTACCTTATCTTTGTGTTATCTGAACAGAGTCCAACCTAGTAGACTTTGGCCAATAAACTAAAACACAAATAGTGTTAATAAAAGGGGGGATGGGAGTACACAACACTACAGGTGTATGACTGTAAAGTGTTTAAATCTAACATGAAGGCTAATTAGGAACTATAATTTCTATGCTCAGTAACCCATCTCCCATAAATTGAGCTGGAAAAAACATCAGCTTCTCTTACGACTTAATAGTAAGATTACCAGGCTGAACGTCGAAAATGTGTTATGTGCTTTAGAAGACAGATGTCTTTACAAATCAGAGGCCACGCTATACCACGGGCACCAAGGGACTATCCCATGTGAGGAAACTAATCCACTACTTATAGACCCAGCACAAAACAATCTGTAATTAAAGACAGTTCTGTTAAAGCCACCCTTCTGTCTCTGAAATTCACCTGCGCACTTTCCCATTTCAACTCAAGCTGTCCCCATTATTTCTAGCCCATAAATCTTTATACCATCCTTTTCCACAGTAAGCATGGCTAAGCCTGGATTAATTGAAGCATGCAATCTGATTAGTTAACAAGAAGGCCGATTGTCCACTTTATAACTAATATGTGCTACATGGCTAGTTTGAGACCCATACTTGGGTTGCAGAAATTCCTCCCACATTTATTTACACTCATAATTTCAATATAACCAACTTATTTTAATCAGGTACTATGTGCCAGTCACCTTAGGAACTCTGGATACAAAGATAAACAGGCACACAGGAGAAACAGGACAAGAGAGAAATAAAGTTTACTTGAATAAATTCAACCAGGAACTAATTTACCCCCCTGCAAGAACCTCTGAAGGTTGCAAGGAGATGGGATGCCTGAATGTTGAAATTAAAAGAAATGGTACTGAATGCTTCAACCAAGCCCCTTAATTCTGTTTTTCAAGACTCTCACCTCGTTCAGCAATTAGGTGTGCTTCTTTAAACTCTGTGAACGACTTCTGAATATCAAGGAATCTGTAGGGAATAAATTTATGGCCTACTCACTCTTCAAAATGTATTTGGATAATGTTAAGTAAATAAGGAGGAAGGCAAAAGTGTGTGTGTGATAAATGAGCAAGGCCACGGGATACAAGATCAATATACAAAAATTATTTCTATATACAAGCAATAATTCAAAAATGAAATTAAGAAAACAATTCCATCCACAATGGCGTTAAAGCAATACCAGGAATAAGTTTAGCAAAAGTAGCACAAGACTTGTTCACTGAAAACTATAAAACACTGTTGTAAGAAAATTAAAGATCTAAATAATAGAGACATTCCAAGTTCATGGAATGGAAAACTCAGTATTATTATATAAGATGACAATTCTCCTTAAGCTGATCTATAGATTCAACACAATCCCTATCAAAACCCCATAGGCAGGACTTCCCTGGTGGCACAGTGGTTAAGAATCTGCCTCCAGTGCAGGGGACACGGGTTTGAGCCCTGGTCCGGAAGATCCTGCATGCTGCGTAGCAACTAAGTCCGTGCACCACAATTACTGAGTCTGCGCTCTAGAGCCTGAGACCACAGCTACTGAACCCACGTGCCACAACTGCTGAGCCTGTGCACCTACAGCCCGTGCTCCTCAACAAAAGAGGCCACTGCAATGAGAAGCCTGCGCACCGCAATGAAGAGTAGCCCCTGCTTGCCGCAACTAGAGAAACCCCGTGAGCAGCAACGAAGCAGCCAAATAAATAAAATAAACAAATTTATTTAGAAAAAGAAACCCATAGGCATTTTTTCCAGAAATTGACAGCTTCATCCAAAGTTTATATGGCAATGCAAAGGAGCCAGAATAGTGAAACAACCTTTAAAAAGAACAAAGTTGGAGGACTTAAATCAAATCTTACTGTAAAGCTATAGTAATTAATACAATGTATTACTAACATAAGGACACACAAATGGATCAATGAACACAATTGTAAGCCCAGAAATAAACTTTTATAGTTTATGATCAACTGATTTTCAACAAAAGTACCAAGGCATTTCAATAGAGAAAGCAATCTTTTCAACAAATCGTACTGGAATAATTGAATTTCCTCATGTAAAAAAAAAATTTAGACCTTTACATCAGACCATACACAAAAATTAACTCGAAATGGAGCATAGGACTTCCCTGGTGGTGCAGTGGTTAAGAATCCACCTGCCAGGGCTTCCCTGGTGGCACAGTGGTTGAGAGTCCACCTGCCGATGCAGGGGACATGGGTTCGTGCCCGGTCCGGGAAGATCCTACATGCCGCGGAGCCGCTAGGCCCGTTAGCCATGGCTGCTGAGCCTGCGCGTCCGGAGCCTGTGCTCTGCAACAGGAGAGGCCACAACAGTGAGAGGCCCGCATACCGCAAAAAAAAAAAAAGGAATTTACCTGCCAATGCAGGGGACACAGGTTCAAGCCCTGGTCCAGGAAGATCCCGCATGCCGCGGAGCAACTAAGCCTGTGTGCCACAACTACTGAGCCTGCGCTTTAGAGCCCGCGAGTCACAACTACTGAGCCTGTGTGCCACAATTACTGAAGCCTGCGTGCCTAGGGTCCGAGCTCCGCAACAAGAGAAGCCACCGCGATGAGAAGCCCGTGCACCGCGACAAAAAGTAGCCCCCGCTCGCCGCAGCTAGAGAAAGCCCACATGCAGCAACGAAGACCCAATGCAGCCAAAAATAAAATAAATTTAAAAAAAGAAAAAAAGAAATGGAACATAAACCTAAGTATAAGAGTGAATTAAAACATTTAAAAGAAGAGATAGAAAATCTTTGTGACATTGGGTTAGACATAAAGTTCTTATCTTTGAGACCAAAAACATGATCCATAAATGAAAAAAATTGATAAGCTGCACTTAATGCTATTTCTGAAGTGCAAAAATTTTTTGAATTAAGAAAACTCAACCTACTGTATAGCACAGGGAACTCTACTCAATATTCTTTAATAACCTATATGGGAAAAGAATCTGAAAAAGAATGGATATATGTATAACAATCTCTTTGCTGTGCACTTGAAACTAACACAACACTGTAAATCAACTATACTCCAATATAAAATAAAAATTTTTAAATAATAAAAAGAATTCAAGACAAGCCACAGACTGGGAGAAAAAAGTGCTTTATCAGATATTTAATTTGCAAACATTATCTAGAATATATATAAGAATTCTTACAACTCAAACTCACTTTTTTAAATGGGCAAAAATCTGAGTAAACTTTTCAGAGAAGATACACACAATGGCTTAATAAGCACATGAACACCACTGAACATCATTAGTCATGAGAGAAATGCAAATTAAAACCAAAATGAGATACGACTTCACAACCACTATAACCACACTAACAAGTGCTGGTAAGGATGCGGAGAAATTGGAGCCTTCGTGTATTGCTGATGGAGCATAAAATGGCGCGGCCACACTGGAAAATAGTGCGACACTTCCCTGAACCGTTAAACAAAGTTACCATATAACCCAGCAACTCCACTCCTAGGTTTTTCACCCAAGAAATATGAAAATATATGCCCACACAAAGACTTGTCATGAATGTTCACAGCAGCATTATTCATAATAGCCAAAAACTGTTAACAATCCTAATAATCCATCAACTGGAGAATGAATAAGCAAAATGTAGTATATTCATAATAGAATAGTATTCAGTAATAAAAAGAAGCCACTGATACATGCTACAACATGGACATCAAATTCAAGATTTAGGGGAATATTTTAGTAAGTTGTGGTTCATCAACACAATAGGATATTGTCCTAAATATTCTATAAGTGAATAAATTTAAGTAGAAGGAGCCAGACACAGACTATATGTTGTATGAGTTCATTTATAGAAATGTACAAAAAACTCAAATCCACAGGTACAGAAAGTAGATTAGTGATTGCCTGGGGCTGAGGGTGGGAATGGGAATTGACTGCAAATAGGACAGGGGATCTTGTGGGGATGGTGGAAATGTTTAAAAAATTAGATTGTGATGATGGTTGCACAACTCTGTAAATTTACTTTAAAAAAGTCACTGAATTATACACTTAAGGTGGAAGAATTTTATATGTTAATACCTCAATAAAGCTTTTAGAAATACGTATGGGGCTTCCCTGGTGGCGCAGTGGTTGAGAGTCTGCCTGCCAATGCAGGGTACACGGGTTCGAGCCCTGGTCTGGGAGGATCCCACATGCCGCGGAGCAACTGGGCCCGTGAGCCACAACTACTGAGCCTGCGCATCTGGAGCCTGTGCTCTGCAACAAGAGAGGCCACGGCAGTGAGAGGCCTGTGCACAGCAATGAAGAGTGGCCCCCACTCGCCACAACTAGAGAAAGCCCTCGCACAGAAACAAAGACCCAACACAGCCAAAAATTAATTAATTAATTAATTAAAAAAGAAATATGTATGAAGATGCCTTTGATTAGGAAGAAAAAAATAATAACTTTACAGTGGAGAAATCTGACAAACACCACCTAAACCAAGTAATCACAGTTAACATCACCAAATATGGGGCAAATCAACATCATATGCCTCCTGATAATGATGCACTGAGAAGAACACACTATCATTTCCAGGGTATTCCTACCCAAAAAAATGCATACCGTATTGGATCATTCGGAAACAGACAAACCTGAATTATGGGATATTCCACAAAATAACCAGCCTGTATTCAAAAATGTCAATGTCATGAAAGTCAAAGTAAGATTGAGGAGTTACTCCAGAGTAAAGGAAACTAAAGGGACATGATAACTGAATGTAATACATGATCCAAATAAGTCTTTTTTTGATACAGTGGACACTGAACAATAGGCAAAATCTGGATGTCTGTATTACATCATCCTACTGTATCAATGTTAGTTTCCTGATTCTGATAACTGTATCATAGTTATTTAAGAAAATGTCCTCATATTTCCATTGTGTGCACAATTTATTCTCAAACAGTTGAGGGAGAAAAATGAACACACTCATACACATGCACAAAAAATGCAAATGTGGTAAGATGTTACCATTTGCTGGCTAGGGATATACGACAATTCTTTGTCCTGTTCTCGCAAATTTTCTATAAATCTGAAATTAGCTCAAAATAAGTTAGAAGCAATGCATGTATAATTACAGTTGCTTATTAACATATATAGCCATGTAGTAAAAATTAGAAACACAAACTGATATGACAAGATAAGTATGGGGAAATAACCTTTTGAAAACGAAGATTAAAAAAAAAATAAAGATGTGAATCAAACAGTTCCCATACTGGAAACACATGGAAAAATGCTAATAAATACAAATTAAAGCAACTTTAAAACACCATTTTATGTTCAGTTGTAAAAATTAAACAAAATATTAATACTCTAAGGGTGTAATGAAATTTGTATACACATTATTGCTCTTGTTGATGTAAAGCAGCACAAAATATTTAAAGAAGAAAAACCTACGTGTGTTCATACTCTTTCACACAGTACTTTCATTTCTAAGCACCAGCTTTCGATAATAGCAATAAAGACATATTCATGAAGATATTCTTTAGCACCATAATCTATGATAGCAAAAAGAACAAATCTTGGGACATCCCTGGTGGCGCAGTGGTTAAAACTCCGTGCTCCCAATACAGGGAGCCCGGGTTCAATCCCTGGTCAGGGAACTAGATCCCACATGCATGCTGCAACTAAGAGTTTGCATGCCACAACTAAGGAGCCTGCCTGCTGCAACTAAGATCTGGTACAACCAAATAAATATATATATTTTGAAGAAGAACAAATGTCAAAAATTTAAGGAAATGTTTTAGTAAGTTGTAGTCCAACAACACAATATTGTTTTAAATATTAAAATTATGAAAACTACAGAAACAGAAAACTAAACTGTATACACTGATTACAGTTATGTAGAATTTTAAAGGATTCTGCAGTAACACGCAAAAGTAAAAAGCATGTTTGGGTAATGGTATAATTTTTTTTAATAGAAATCCTTTAATGTCTGAAAAATCAAAACCAGTTGTATAATAATAAAGGCAGGAAAAGCTGTTGGAGGTAATGGATATGTTTACGGCATAGATTGTGGGGATGGTTCCATGGGTGTATGCTTATCTCCAACTCATCAAGTTATATACACTAAATAGGTAGCTTTTGTATGTTATACTTACCTCAGTGGTTTAAAAAAAAAAGATTGTATTTGGTAGTGGAAGCAATTAAGTATGTTTAATTATAGTCCTTCACTGTTCCGATTTCTCCCAAAATTTATAGTAATCTGAAGCCTTGACCCTAGTATTCTAGAGTCTACTTCAAGAAGCATCATGAAAACTCCACCAGTTCTCAAGTAAAACTGCGAATGCTTTAAATTTCATTCATTTTATTGAAAACAATTCACGGAAAAAATCAATTTCAGCCTTTGGAAGAAGGTGGAGAGTTTTAGGAAATCAGATGAACAATTGGATAGCAAGATACACCACAGAGGCTGGAAAGTTTGCTCCAAGATCAAAACATACTCAGTGAAAGTCCTGACCACCTTTTGTTCTGAGAAGTATCCTTCACACCAGCTGTGTTCAAGGACTGCCCTAGCTACTGCCTCCAGCTAGCAGAGCCAGCTTTGGGGAAGGATCTCCCTCCGGGAATCTGGAACCAGAGGAGGGATCAGAAACAGGTGAGTTAACTCCTAGGGAGAATCTGAGCCGTGGGACTGGCTGGCCCAGCTCCCTAAGCAGGCAGGTTTCCATAGCAGAGTCAGATCACGTACCCTCTTTAGCACTCAGGTTTTGTTCGCAAGGCAAATTTTTAAACAAATCAGATGACTCGGTTGCCAAGGAAGTCTCTGTCCCCAGCTCACTAGTCTGACAGCAAATAAATCCACGAACACCAGTGCACCTGTCCCTAGGTCAAGGTTCACTCCTGACCAAACATTGGATAATTTCCTACGGGTCTTCTTTCAAGGCCTCCCTCATTTTGTCGGAATCCTATCCATTTAATTTAAATTTGTTTTTATTCCCCATCCCCTATCTGCTGCCCAAGGACATTCCAGGGTTTGAAGGGAAAGGCTATGAGCTAAATTTCACTTTTAAGATTATGGAACTTTACAAAGTTGTGAGGGAAGGCCTTTCTGCTCCCCAAAGCTTCTAAACTGCTTTTGGCAAGTGTGATCTGGGACTGGTAGCACTACCATTATCTGGGAATTTGTTATAAATGCAAGTTCCTGGCCCCTTACTGAATCAGAATCAATTGCTGAGCCCTACTCCCAATACGTGTTAAACAAGCCCTCCAGCTGATTCTGATGCTTGCAAAAGTGCAAGAATCACTGGGTTACATCCTATCATTAGACAGCTATGCAGGAAAGTAACAGCTATATTATCAAACTGCTTTCAAAGACCCCCTAAAACCTGAATATTTTAAAGTATTTCTTCCAAAAATACCACACAAAAAAAACAAAAAACAAACAAAAAAGACACAAAAATACCACAAGATTCTTTTTGTATGGATGACAGGGTACGTAAGTCCACCTTGACCCCTGGCAGACCAGGCTAGTTCAAGGATCTCCTAGAGAAAACCTTTCTGTAAAGAGCCATATCTTTCTGTAAATACAAGCCATATCGTTTCTGTCAATATTCGACTCTGCCACTATGGCTCAAAAGCAGCCACAGACAATACACAAACCAGTGGGTATGACTGTGTTCCAATAAAATTTTAATAAATGGAGGCAGTAGCCTGGATTTGTCCCCATGGCCTGAACTTTTGCTACCCCTGTCCTAGGGAGTAAGCTGCTTGGGGTTCTAATCTGATGGACCCTGGGGTCAATGTAGACATTCCCCTGAAAAGACCCCACAGGCATGCAAGACTTGTACTTGCCCAGCTTTGAGTCCAAAGAGAGAGCCCGGAAACAGCGACAGAGACATCAATGTTTAATAGATGGGGATCTTACACATCTGAAGCAAAGTCCTGGAGCGACGCCCTCACTGTGCATGGCAGACGGCGAGCAGGACGTGGCGGCAGTCTTCGCTACCCAGGGGAGGAGGCTACCATTTATAGGGGGAATTGACGTCAGGGTGGCTCATCAGTTACCAGGGAAACCAGCAGCTGAGACCCATCCCTTACAGCCCCTCAGTTTAATGACTAACAGGAGGGCAGATGTTTCCCTTTAATAAACTAGCAGGTGGAGCCATTCTGGCCTAAGGCTTAGAACAATCACTGGCGGGGGCAGGGTGCGAGCACGTCCAGGTGAGCAGCGTGTAGGCGCAGCAGGGACTGGTCACGCAGGGCATGTACAGAGAGCAAGAGGACAGCCACCTTGAGCCATCTGACCACACACTCCACCCCTACACACCCTGCACGACCCTTACCATCTGGGTCCGCCCCTCTTATGTGATATTCCTGGGGTCAGGTATCTAGAGGGGCACTGCAACCCACATACCACACATGCAGTACACGCAATAGCAGCCGAAGAGTATCAAGAGTACAAGACATGGGCAAACTTTGAGGCCAGGCACTTTATCCGGTCAATGTTTCATGGAAATCCCGAGGAGGACATCTTGCTGTAGATCCAGCAATCAAACTCATTTCACAGTGAGGCCACTGTTATCACCCAGTCCGCGGACAGATTACCTCTGCTCGGACTAGGGACAAAATGTATTAAACGTTTAACAGGCACAAGAGATCATGACCATTAACCAAAATACAAGCAGTAACAGCATTCTCAGGTAATACCACCCCTGCCTGTGATTTTTGTCCTGGCCTGCAGTACCATCCCACCTGTCCACCCTCAGTATCCATAGCCAGTGCCAAATACAGGCAAGGTGGTAGAACAGCAGACCTCAAGGTTAATATAATGGGGCCTTCCTCCAGGAGGGGTCTGGATTAATTACCTTGGTAGTGGTAGGTGGGGCAGGTAGAAGACAGGTGAAACCTGTAAGTCCCTTTCTAATCCTATTCCCCACAGGGCAGCAAGCCCAAACCTTGGGGGACTTACCTGCCAGTCCCAGGGCCATTTATTTTATAATGTGTTCCCCTGTAGATCCTGTGGCGAGGGCAAACATGAATTATCACCCTGACCAGTAGTTGGCAATGGTCCCTGGGGTGGTTAACAGGTGAACTCCGATGGTGCTGACTAGTTGCTTCTGGGTTAACATGGAGTAAGCACTGGAACGATTGCTCCTGGGATCTTCAGTTATAGTTCGTAGGGCCTGAGTTAGCCTCCTGGTCCACACGTAGAGAGCGGGTTTCCCATCTCAGTTGTAGTCCACTCATCCTTTCAACTAGCCTGGTAGTAGTGGGGGCGTAGAGTAGGTAGAAATGACAGTGTGTCATTTTCATTGGCCCATTTCTGAATTTCGTGGCCAGTAAAGTGGATTCCTTGGTTGCTATCCATGTCCACAGGGGTCCTATATGTCACACACAGCTGTTCTAGACCCTGAAGAGTGGTTTTTGCATTGCTCCAGGACTCGAGTAGGCCTTTAATAATGTCTTCCACCTGTTATAACTCTTTGTAGACTGCGTATAGCTGCTGTTCCATCACACTGCATCACTGCTTTGCCCCCTTCCATAACTGGGAACAGAAGCCCAAGGGTACTCTTATTATTTTGCCGTTGCCATAGGCCTGAACCAAACCCTTCCAGGGGACTGGCCATGTCCAATTCACAAACCTGTCCCTAAGTTAATACCCCTAAAGCCTGTCCGTAGTTGTTTAAGGGTGGTAGGTTGGGGGTGTACTTGCCCTTTGTGGATAATTCAGGTCCTGACGTTTTGTATTCACCAGCCATCCCCGTGCAGTCAGATGAGCCACGAGCATACGGCTGCTTTTTTTTTTTTTTTTTTTTTTTTTGCGGTACGCGGGCCTCTCACTGCCGTGGCCTCTCCCGTTGCGGAGCACAGGCTCCGGACGCGCAGGCCCAGCAGCCATGGCTCACGGGCCCAGCCGCTCCGCGGCATGTGGGATCCTCCCAGACCGGGGCACGAACCCGCGTCCCCTGCATCGGCAGGCGGACTCTCAACCACTGCGCCACCAGGGAAGCCCAGGGCTGCTACTTTTAAACTCAAAAGAGACTGAGTTTAACAGGATATCATCAATACAATGGAAGAGAAAAAACACCTTTCATGGTAGTCAGCTGCCACAGGGCTCCACATGTTAGTGGGAGGCCACCCTGGGATCTCCCCGCGACTCCCCACTGCCTCCCGCAACTTTCTGTCCCCGTCCTTCCTTCCCCACATCTCGGCACTCACGGAAGTTCCCTAGGCCTCCTCGCTGGCTTGTGAATTGTTGGGCTGCACCTCGCAGGTCTGGAAGCCTTGTGGATGACCAGCCTCGAGACCGAAGAAAGAGCCCAGTGACAGCGCCAGCTTATTGGACAGGGCATCTTACACGTCCGAAGCAAGGTCCTGGAGAAACAACTCCACCGTGCGGGGTACATGGCAAGTGAGACACAGCAGCAGCCTTCGCTACCGGAGGGAGCAGGAGGCTACCATTTACAGGGGGAACTGACGTCAGGCGGGCTCATTAGTTACCAGGGAAACCAGCAGCGGAGACCCAACCCTTACAGCCCCTCAGGTTAACTACCATCATGGGGGCAGGTGTTTCCCTTTAATAAACTAGCAGGTGGAGCTGTTCTGGCCTAAGGATTAGAACAATCACTGACTGGGGCAGGGGGCGAGCACATTCACGTGAGTAGGGCGTAGGCGCAGCAGGGACTGGTCACGCCAAGAGCAAGAGAACAGCCATCTTGAGTGGCCTGACCATACAACCCCCAAACGAACAATCTGAGGTGCTTTTGTAGGCCAGAAACCTCCCTGACTGGCTTCCAAGGGGTAGAATCAGATGTAGTGAAGTGTACTTCCTGCATTGTCTCCCCTCAGTGAAGCCTGACAAGGGGAGTAGAGACTGTAGGAAGAAAGCACTGTGACCCAGAAGCCTGGGCTGAACCCATCAGGCAAAAGAACTGGGTTGAGCTCAGCAGCAGAACACCTGTCACACTTACCTTTTTCCTCAGAGATATCAGCCAGTGCTCACTTTTTAAGGCTTTGAGAGTTTATAAGGTTTATGTGTTAAGATTTTACCAAAACGTTCAAGTTTCAACCAAAAAAAGCATATATTCTGATTCAAAAGCTATTACATCATTACACCAAAAAATTTTTTTAAATAAACGTTTTAAAACAGACACATCTAGTTAGTGCAAGGGATGTAACAAGTCTGTGATTTTACCTTAGCATTTTATATCGAATCTAACATGTTGCATCTTTTTCACATACATTTCTTGCCTAACAGAAATGGAGGTGTATCTCCATCAAAAGGAAAGGCTCTTATAATTCTGATGTCCCTATGTTAATTTTATTTGTGTGTGATGTCATCCTTGCCCAGTTCACTTATTAGCACTGATAGTCCCCATCTTTGATTTTACCAAAAACAACAAAGAATTTTCAAAAACTGAAGTCTTATTTCAATCAGTGCATCCATAGCTCTTGGCCTCTCACTGGGAAGCTGCAAGGTGTCCTTGAATAAGATCCTGAACACGGGACAAAATAATTTCATTAGAACTGTTGCAATTTTCTGGACCATATGGTGGATCTATAGTCAAGACCCCAGCCACACACAGAGTCCTTCGTGAATCTCCCTCTTCAGTGATGGGGATGTGGTTCTTCTCCAGCCATTTCTTCAGGCTGTTCTTTCTCTTTTCCAGATCCTCAGGGCTGTACGCCTTACAGTCTCCAGACATGAACAAATGCATCAGCTTCTCTCTCACGCTATGGTCCCCTTCATTCACAATTTCAACAGTCTGCACAGCATGTCCCATAATTCCGGTCACAGACATGCTGCCATCTTCAAGGAAGTTCACAAGGACAATACTTTGGAGGAAAAGTAAGTTCAGAGCACAGTTGCAAAAGAAAAACCAAAAGGCCCATAAAACTATGGAAGAAGCAGTGAAATGAGAGTCAGCACCAACCCCCAACAGGTCACTAGAACAATAAGGAACGCTCTTCCCCGTTTTAAATTAATCCTCTCACCACCAAATGTTTTCACTTGTTCAATACGAATTCTCTGACAGTCCTAAACATCTAAGCCTTTTGTCCAGCCTAAAGCTAATCATTGTGGGATGTCATTAAAGCATTAAAGAGTTATGAATGCTTTAAATGTGTATTAGGAAAGAAGATAGGGTACAGATTTAACTTTTAGAGTTAAAAAGCAACTGAATAACTCTCCGTCAGAGCAGACCAAAGAAAATAACACAGCACAAAATGAGAGAGAAAACAAAAGAGTATGCAACTAGAGACTGTCATACTAAGTGAAGTAAGTCAGAAAGAGAAAGACAAATACCATATGATATCACTTTTATGTGGAATCTAAAATATGGCACAAATGAACCTATCTACAACACAGAAACAGGGAATTCCCTGGTGGTCCAGTGGTTAGGACTCTGTGCTTTCACTGCCGAGCACACGGGTTCAATCCCTGGTTGGGGAACTAAGATCCGAAAGCCACCTGGCGTGGCCAAAAAAAAAAAAAAAAAACAAAAACAGGAAAACAAACAAACAGAGAAACAGACTCATAGCCATGAAGAACAGACTTGTGGTTGCCAAGGTGGAGGGGGGAGAGGGACAGGGATGGACTGGGAGTTTGGGGTTGGTAGATGCAAACTATTACATTTAGAATGGATAAGCAACAAGGTCCTAAGGTATAGCACAGGGAACTGTATTCAATATCCTGTGATAAACCATAATGAAAAAGAATATAAAAAAGAATGTATATATGTGTATAACTGAGTCACCTTGTTGTACAGCAGAGATTGACACAATATTGTAAATCAACTATACTTCAATTAAAAAAAGAGTCAATAAGAGAATCATCAAAGCCAAAAGCTGATTCTTTGAAAAGGATATATAAATTTCACAAAACTCAGGCAAGATTAATAAAAAGAGAAAGAAGGCACATATAAATAA